>NW_006494614.1:64151843-64190874 GCF_000325575.1 Pteropus alecto
CTCTGCGGCCCGGGCTTCCGGAGCCGGCACCGCGAGAGCTCTGGCCTGTTGTGGTCTTAGGCCTGGGTGGGCGACTCCGGCCGCGGAGTCCCCGCTCCCGCCCCTGGGAACAGCGGCTGCGAGCGCGCGTGAGCCGTGCGCGGGGCGGCGCGTGTGTGCAGGCGGCCGGGTGCGTAGGCAGCGGCTTTTCTCCTCGCCAGGGCCGCTCGCGCTTGGCCTGGTGGCGATTGGCGATGGGGACCTCCAGAGCTGCGGACAAAGGCGGGGCCGGCTGCCCCCCGAACAAGTTGTTTCCTGCCGGAATTGGGGTGGGGGCGGGTGCTGGATGGAGACGGGACTCAGGATTCCGGGCAGGACACAACTTGGAGAATACTCCTTTCTCTCCTTTGTGTCTTCTCAGACCCTGGAGCTGGCCTGTTTAGCCCAGAGTGGTGTGTTTGGGGAGGACCGAGGGGCCTGTCCAGGCCTGGCACCTGGGTGGGAAGGGCTCTTGTCCGACCCAGGAGTCTTTCTGTCCACCCTTCCGGGGCTCCGTGTGAGGGAGAGAAGGAAGGAGTTAAATCCTAAAAGCACATGGCTCCTTTATTTACCATGATAAATGAGGGAGACCATTATCTGAGCCTGAGGTCATTAGGGGCCACCCTGTGGTGTCACCTAGGAAGGCACTGTAACCCTTTAGGTTTGCCGAAGCCACTGAAATTACAAAATAAAAAAGAAAGTTGAAGATTTTAAGCTGCGTCTGGGGTGGAAGGCTCCTGCCTCCCTCTCTGAGCTGGTCTCAATAAGGGCTGTGACCCCCAGAGTGCTCATTCCTCAGTCTGTTGGTGGTCACGGGTTCTGGACTCAGCTGCTGGGTGGGCTTCCCAGGTGAGTAGGACAGAGGGACAAGCCCTTTGGCCCTTCTTGCTCAGATGTGGCTGGGAGCCTGGGTATTCTGAGTGGGGACAGCTGCCCCTACTTCCTCACCAGGTGGGGGCTAACCCCCACAGAGACGCCCTCAGCCTTCCTTGGTACACTTGATGTTGGGAGGAGGGGCCACCCTGATCCCCCATCCCCATGTTGGGTTTGTCTGTATCCTCCTCCTGGTCCCGCTGCTGGAAAGCAGTACAAGTGAAAGCAAAGGGCAAACCCCAGGAGATGGGTACTCGAGGGGAGGGATGGCAGGAGAGTTCTTGGCCTCCGTTCTCAAGGTCAGCATAGCACCGTGAAGACAGCCCTGAACTCTGCTAACTCTGCATCCTTGTAAAATGGGGTAATCAGAACTGTCTCCCTCCCTCCCTGGCTGCCAGTGGATAAGGTGTCTGGCAAAGCCCCTTAAAGGGAGGCAGCCCTTCACGGTGGCAGGAACCCCCTTGAAGGCAAGGCCTTTGCCTGTGCTGAGCCAGTGCCTCTCTGTGACAGTGGTCCAGGACCAAGGTTCCCAAGCCCAATAGGAGACAGAAACACACCCCCTCCCAAGTGAATAAGAATTCCCGGGTGTGGGGAGCAGCAGGAGCGGTCTGGTGCAGCCAGGCTTACACACTACTCTCTTCCACTGTGGGTGTACAGGTGGGTTCTGGGACCCTCTGAGGTCCCAGCGGGCCCAGGCTGGAAGCAGGAGTTTCCGTGGCAGCACTCTGGGCTTTGTCCTATGAGAGGAAGAGAACCAGCCTTGAGTTCAGACTGTGTTGTCTTGTGCCCCCACAAGGGCTGCTGCTGGCCCCAGGCAGGTGCCGGGGTCACAAGAGCTACTGCCCTCCACTGGACATTCTTTGTGTTTCCCACAGTGAACATCGTTCTCAGCGGCCGGCTCAGCAGTGCAGTTCCTGCTTTAGGTGAGTGAGATGCTTCTCTCCTTCCTCTGCTCTTCCCTGTCTTCTGGTTTAGTGATGTCTGAGGACAGGCCTCGGGGTCCTGGCTCTACCCCTGAGGTCAGTCCTTGTCCGTCTCATAGGAGCTGTTTGGCCTTGGGCAAGCTTAAACCTCTGAGTCTCAGTTTCCTCTCCATAAGAGGGGTGCAATAACAGGACCTACTTTATTTATTAGGGTTGAATGCGTAAATGAGGCAAGGCACTGAGCACATGGTGTTGACACATGGTGGCTTAATACCACTAGCAAACTGTCGCAGGCCTGGTACAATGGACAGATCGTATTTCCTATAGGCCGTAGGGTTCCCCAAGGGCCACAAGATGCCATGAGATGTTCACCTGCTTTAAAATTTAAAATGCCTATCTGGGATTTAATTTATAAAGGTATGCCTGAGTGATGAGGCCAACACCATTGACAGAAGAATTTGTTACTTAGATGTCTTGAGGGGGAAATTACTAGCTTGGTCAGGCCTGGGCCAGAGCCTCAACTGGAGTTTCTGTGGGAAAGGCAAGGCAGGGCAAGGGAAACAGTTCGGGATGGGCTAGGTTGAATACTTTCGTCCCAGGGATGACCGAGGGCAGGAGAAGTGTTGGTTTGGTGTGTGAGTTATGTAAGATGGTGAGTTGGGGCTCAGCCTTGGATCAGCCAACCTGGGGAAAGGCACCTTCTAGGCAAGTTGGCATGCTGGAAACACTTTGGCTCATAGTTTGGCCCTGTGATTAGTGGATGTCAAATAGACATACGGAATCTAAGAAAACACAGTTGGAATTCTGTCCCTGCCTTCTGCCTGTCAGGGTAGGTCCGTGCATCCACTGGCCATCTTCGAACTCGGGCCTAGTACCGAGTGCAGCAAAGATTGTCAAGAGCGGGAGGGGTGGCCTGGGCCATCAGGGGAATTTGCTCTTTGCCGAGGGGACTGCCGGGGGTTGGCAAATGCATAAGTCCAGAGCCTCGTGGCACTTGGTGCTACCAGCAGACCATATACTAAGGGGGACCTCAGGAGTCTGGGAGAATATGTGGTCCCTAGTCCGGGGGGCCGCCGATTTGTTTGCTGTCTGCTGTGCTGCATGGAGGGGCAGGAGGTACCTGGGATTTCTAGTTCTGCTCAGAGCCCAGCTTGTAGGCCGACTCAGGGAGCAGGATCTCTGCTAGCCAAGGTCACTGGGATGGGGAGGCCACAGGGTCCACAGAAGCTACTCTCGCAGGCCCGTGTCTCAAATGCGGCCTCTCAGGTTCCCTTCCGATTCTCCTCGCACACCAGCTCTGGCTCCCTGCAGCCTGGCCTCCTCTGCTGACTCCGCTGGCCTAGGGCCCTGCCTTGCTCATCACTGAGCCAGCCCCAGCCCTGCCTGGCATGCTGGCCCCCACAGCTAGCTGCCAGTCTCTCAATACAGTTTCCGAGAGAAGACTGTGAGGGAGAGGAAGGTGTAAGGTCTTACAAATGTGAGTCCCAGGCCAGCCCTCCTGCTGATGTGGTGGGTGGGCATGTCACCCCAAACTAGTCTGCCACATGCATGTGCCCAGGTTTAGAAGACTCGTACTCCAGGGACGAGGTTCACTCATAAAGCCAGGGAGATAAAGACAGCTACCCTAGTCCACTTGTTTGGTTGTTCTTACCTATTGAGACCTCAGGCCCCAGCAGGGTCCATGTGGCCCAACTCCAGGGGCTGAAGTTCACATCATGGTGCCTGTGCCTGGAGCCCCCAGTGTCGTGAGCTGCAAGTACAGTCTCTGTGTCCACAGGTGGCGGTCTGGGCCCTAGCTCTTTCAGAGTCTAGTTCCGACCCCTCTAGCATTGCAGAGAGACAGCCTCCGGCTGCCTGAGGTGTCCCACCACCCCCGGGCCCAAGGCCTCACAATTCTACATTTTCTAGGTTTCCCCTGTGACTCCTGCGAGGAGGCTGGATCACAACTGTTCCCTGGCCCTGGGGACCTCATGGGTTTTTGTCCCTCAGCCCCTGTCTCACCCCAGGTTGTCAGGCACTGACTAATACCTCCTGCACCTTGGACTCTGGGCTCCTCCACGCGGCCACTGTGACCCCAGGGGTACCCTGGGGAGATCTGTTCTCCTGGCAGCTTCCCTGAGTGCCTGCGGTGGGGCTTTCAGTTCCCTGCCATCCGCCGACACCAGGCAGGTTGTCTGGAGTATTGATTGCCTCTAGAAACCGGATCTGCAAATTGTTCTACATGCGGCTCATGCCCTCTCAGGAGTACTCGATGACTCTTCGGAGCAGGAAATGAAGATGCTCACTGGTCTAAAAGTGCGCAGTCATCCCTCGCCCACTTGAGCAGACCACCTTAGCCCGAGGGCCGAGGCAATCTTCTGCCCAGGTGAACAGCTAGCACTCTCTGACTACACCCCGGATACCCCCAAGACCCCCTACCCTGTGTCAGTATCTTCCCAAACACACAGTTCTCCCAGCTCCCCTCACTGCTAGCTCATCATCACACGCCCTGTCACAGCCCTCACCTCCCTTGGAGTGTAGCCTCACTCACCCCATCACATGAATGTCTGTAGAGACTGCCTCTTTCATGCAATTTCTCAACCATCCTCAGAGAAGCAGCACCCACTGGCTCCATTTTACCGATGGATAAGCTGAGGCCTAGGGGGGGAATGGTGTATCTGGCACTGTGGGCCCCAGCACTGAGTTCACGAGCCCCTTTCTCCCACCTGTGCCTGGGTCCTGGGGTGTTGTGTCGGGTGGGAGTGAGGCCTGCTATCACAGAGGCCTGGGGCTGGTTGTCTGAGCTGGGAGCACCCACAGCCAAGAGGCGTCCAGTCAAGGGGCCCTGACCGGAGCTCCCAGCTCCTCGCACTGACCCTGCCTTTCTCCTGTTCCACATTCACTCTTCATGAGCCTGGCAGGTGGCTGTGGCCCGCTTTGGAGAAGAGCAAACAATAACCAAATGACATTGCTGACCTGGATGTGGGCATTTCTGGGACAGGCCTTCTGACCCCAGAAAGAGCACCAGACATAAGTTCCGGAGGGAGCAGTATTCGGGCCAAGGCAGGGGCAGAAGAGAGAAAGGTAGTAGGTGACGCCTGCAGGAGACCTGCGAGCTTGACTTTCCCAGCCCATGTGGGTGAGAGACTAACTGTGAGCGCCCCGTCCCCAGGGGAGGCCTCCGGGCTGTGGCAGGTATCGACCGGGCCCTGCTCTGTCTCAGGCCTTGTCCTGGGAACAGGATTCAGGGGAACGAGAGCTGGCTCCCAGCCTGACTGATGGAGCTCCCTTCCTTAGAGGCCGGGGTCTTTGGTTTAACATGCGCTTTAGTGACTCCACGTTGGGGGAAGATGCGCCCTAGGTCCTCCCTGCCTGCGGACCTCCCTCTCGCCCTCTGGAGAAGCCTCTTCTGGTTTGCATAACCCCACACCTCCCAGGATGTGTGCAGGCCAGTACCCAGGATTCTCGGTGAGGTCTGCAAAGCTGGTGGCCTCACCTGTCAGGAGGAACGGCTTCTGGAGGCCATTTGGTTTGTTTAGTTTAGAGCACCAGACATAAGTTCCGGAGGGAGCAGTATTCCCCTCCAGGCCTGTGAGCAAAATGCATCAGGAGGCTGGCCTCCCAGGTCGCGAGTGAGTGCCATGTGGAGAGGCCTGGCTGGTACCTCTCTGACCTGGGACTGCTGAGGCTCTGGTGGCAAACCGAGGGTGGTCAGCCTTGCTTTAATGTCGAGTGGTGGTGTTTCTCTTCTAGGCCTTTGAATCTCTTGTGAACTGTGGGTGAGGGTTTTCGGCTTCCTGTTAGTCACAGTGTTGGATTACCCGACCCCCAGTCACGGCATGCCCCAGTGGGAGGGGTTTCACCCCACAGCTCATGCTTCTAAATGCCAAGTAGGCACTTGGACTGCCATTTCACTCATTGATCTGTATTTATTGAGCACCTACTGTGTGTCAGGCCCTGTGTAGGATCCTGGGGACACACTGTGGAGCCAGAGCCAGCACAGCCCAAAGGGAAATTGCTGCTCTAGCAAAGGCTGGGAAGGAAAGAGAGGCAGGCAGGGAGGACCGGAGCCCCAGTGGGGGCAGCACAGGCCCCCTGGGGATAGAGCCACTTGGCTGAGATCAGAAGCCAATAGGAGTTGATGGGCTGAGAGAAATGGGGATGGCGTTTTGTTAGGATCCTGCAGGACAAGTCTTCCTGCCCTAGGAGGGACCACAGGAGGTGTGGGGGCCAAGACAGGTTATGGGGGGAGATGAGACAGAAGCGGGGCAGGCTGGTGTCACTATGATGAATTTTGTCCTAAGAACATGAGAGCTGGCTGGAGAGTTTTTACTCTCCTTTGTGCAGTTGTGCTGTTTGGGGTCCTGAAGAGTCCATTGAGAGCCAGCAGAGACTCCCGTTTCCAGGGCAACAGTGGAGGGTGCCAGGCAGTGGGAAAGTGAGGAGGTGATGTTACCCGGCACAGGAAAAGGGTCATTTGTCTCCCTGAGCCTCGGGTTTTCTGTCTGTATAATGGGGCCCCGCCGTCACCACAGGCTGTTGGGAGGAGGGGGTGAAGCGGAGTGGTGAGGGCTGAAGGGGCTATGGGGGTGGGGGCTGCTAAGTGCAGGGCCTTGCCTCGTTCCGGAGGGGCCAGGGCACACCAAGGCAGGCTTTGCACTTTCGGCCAGGAAGCAGAGGGCATGTATGACGAAGCGGGTACAGCGAACCCCTGGGGCTGGCATGGTGGCTCCTCACGCACACTGGCTGGCGGGATGCTCTGCACTGGTCCCCAGCAGCGTACAGTCGACACTTTATAAGTGCGTTGGTTCAGGGCTGGCAGTGAGAGCGGAGCCCACCAGGGACCCGGGGTAGATCCTGACTCTGGACTTACTGGCTTTGTGGCCGTGGGCTGGAGACCTAGCTTCTGTGTGCCTCAGTTTCCTCATCTGGTTACAACAGCTACCTCTAGTGGCTTCCGACTTAGGCTCAGGGGAAAAAAATTCCAAATTTTGCACAAAGTATGGTGAGACCCAGCCTGCGTTTCCAGCGCCATCTGGACATCGGCCCCTCCCTTTAGGCCTGTTTTATTATCCTCATTCCACTCAGGGCATCTGCATAAAGTTGGCCTGAGTTCTGCAGAGCAGGGTGTTTTCCTGTATTACTTAGCATGCTTAGCACCGTGCTTGGCACATGGTAGGTACTCAGTAAATCTGTGTTGGGTGAGCAAAGCTCCCCGCCTCCTGGGCTTAGGCCTGTATTTGTCGAGCCCTGGGGAGGGCAGGCAGGGAGCCATAGCAGGACAGCCTGTGCAGGGCCAACAGTTCTAGCGGTACAGAATTCTCCACTGCACTGAGGCCCCAAGGCCAAGAGGCTAACACCTTTTAGGTGCCAAGGGGTGTTGTTAGTGGACTCACTCCCAGCTCTGCCAGGGGTGGAGGATAGGACCTAGGATCTGCTGCATAGGACAGGGTTGGGGACTGTGGCTGCCCTAAGTCCATATGGGTCCTCCTTGGCCCTGTCATACACACTACTTCTGTGAAGTCTTGAGCTGTGGCCTCGCCCTTGGCCATGGCCACCCTTGGCTGGCCTTGATCTCACCTTGGGAAGGTCTGTGTTCAATCCATGTGGGGCTCAAGTGCCCCTTCCCGCTGCTTCCTACCCAAAGGTGAGGCCAGCACTTTTCAGCCTCCTCTCTTGACAGCTGCCTGCAGCGGGAAACTGGAACAGCACACAGAACGGCGTGGTGTCATCTACAGCCCAGCCTGGCCCCTCAACTATCCACCGGGCACCAACTGCAGCTGGTACATCCAAGGTGACCGTGGGGACATGATCACCATCAGGTATGTGGGTTCTGGGGGGGTGTCAGACGGAATCTATGTGGGTCTGCATGTGCTGAGTGTGTATGTGTGAGTGCACATGTGTGATGGTGCATGTACACGAGTGCATGTGTGCGTATGTATATATGCAAGCACATGTGTGAACAGGTGTGGAAAGCACACACATGAGCAGATGTGTAAGTGTATATGTGTGCAAGCATATGTGTGCTTGTGTATATACATGCACTCACATCTGAGCAGTTATAAAGGACACATGAGTGTGAGTGAGTACATGCACGTGCATGATCACATACCTGAGCAAGTTCAGAGGGCACATGTGTGAACACATGTATGTGTGAATGCATGACGTGTGAGTCTACGTGTGAACATGTGTGAGCTGTAAGCGTATGAGTGCATGTGAGCATGTGTGAGCATGTGAGTTTGCTCTGCTCCCCGGGTCTCTGGGCCTCTGTGGCTGGCTGCATGGAGCTGGGCCTGGTCCTGCCCTGAGCCTCTCTCAGGGCCTGTGGGGGCTGTCAGTCGCCTCAGACCTGTCAGGGAGGGAGCCCTGGAGGCTGGTGGGCATGGTCCAGCAGTCTCTGAGGTGGCAAAGGTGTCTTCTCTGTCCTGCAGGGGTGGTTTAAGGCCAGGCTAGCACGGATCCCAGAGCAGGGTTTCCCCAGGGGCCTTGGGGAAGTCTCAGCAGGAGAGGGAACCAGGCAGGAGCGCGGGTACCCGAACTGCAGGGACGTGCAGAAGGAAATGGGGTGAGGTGACCAGATGGTGGAATCGCTGGCCTGGGGTGGCTATGGAGATATTTGGCTGGGGAGTCACTTTCCTAAATGCCAGTGCCCAGAAGGGCCCCCCAGTTACTCCAAAGCTCCACAGCATGGGATGTGATAGGCAGTCGGGGTCTGTCCTGGTTTCTGTGCCTGTTTCTCCTTGGCCACAGGGCCGTGGCTCTCAGGCACCCTCTCTTCAAAGACTCCACCCTCCAAAGACTCCAGGTCCTGTGGGCTGCTCATCCCCCAGCCTGGGGGTCCAGGGCCAGTGTTTTTCCCTAGGTGACAAACTGTCACTCAGCCCTAGCCTAGGCCAGCCCCGTGGCAATGTCCTCCTGCTCCCTGTGCACGGGCCTTTGAGTTTGTGAAGGGTCTGTCCCAGTAGACCCAGCATGGGGTGAGACCTGGACGCTTGGGCCTACCCCCTCAGGAGAGAGCGTCAGGGGCGGAGTTGCCCACAGTGGGGCTCCTGACTTTGGCTTTGGTGTGGGGTGCTGCGTGCGTGTTGACGAAAGGGTGGAAAGGCAGGCGACAAGGCCTTCCCAGAGCTGCAGGGAGCTGATGTGAAGGATGCTGTCCACAGTTGTCATGGAACCACCCTTAGACCCTTGGGAGGCTAGGAGTAGAGGAGGGGAGGGGTGGGATGGGGCCGGCCATCCTTTCCCTAAGCTCAGGCCTGACCATTCGCTGCTGGTCCTCAGCCACGTGGGCCCTTCCTACAGTGCTCTCTACCCCCGCAGCTTCCGCAACTTCGATGTGGAGGAGTCCCACCAGTGCTCCCTGGACTGGCTCATGCTGGGCCCAGCGGCCCCGCCCCGCCAGGAAGCCTTCCGGCTCTGCGGCTCTGCCATCCCGCCCGCCTTCATCTCCGCCCGGGACCACGTCTGGATCTTCTTCCATTCAGACGCCTCTAGCTCTGGCCAGGCCCAGGGCTTCCGTCTCTCCTACATCCGAGGTGACACTGGCAGCAGGGGCTGTGGGGCACCGTGTGAGCTCCCAGGGTCAGAGCAGGACCCGCCACTGGCCCACCCCCTACAGTCACCCCCAGCAGCCCCATCAGTGGTGGGATCAGGACTGCTCACGTCGCTGCCTCAGGGTGCCTTGGAGCCCCTTGAGGTCACCGACCCCACTTCACAGACTTGGCTAAAGTGGGGGCTCACCCCTTAACCCCATCTCAGGTCAGGGACTGAGCCTGACCTGGCATTCCAGAAGTCTCTGTCCGTCAGGTGGCCATATCATGGCCAGGGGCCTTGCATTATCCTGGGCCCTGCGAAGGCCCCCAGGGATGGGGACCACCCTGCCCACTCCGGGTCCCAGGGCCTGCGCTGGGGGAGGCTCTGCTCGCTCCTGACTGTCTCCGCCTGTGCTCTTCGCCCCGCAGGGAAGCTGGGCCAGGCGTCCTGCCAGTCGGATGAGTTCCGCTGTGACAACGGCAAGTGCCTGCCGGGCCCGTGGCAGTGCAACACCGTGGATGAGTGTGGCGATGGCTCCGATGAGGGCAACTGCTCAGCACCTGCCTCCGAGCCGCCGGGCAGCCTGTGCCCTGGGGGCACCTTCCCTTGCAGCGGGGCGCGGTCCACGCGCTGCCTGCCGGCGGAGCGCCGCTGCGATGGCACGCAGGACTGCGGCGACGGCTCCGACGAGGCCGGCTGTCCCGACCTGGCGTGTGGCCGGCGGCTGGGCAACTTCTACGGCTCCTTCGCGTCCCCAGACCTGTTTGGCGCAGCCCGCGGACCCTCGGACCTTCACTGCACGTGGCTGGTGGACACACAGGACCCGCGACGTGTGCTGCTGCAGCTGGAGCTGCGGCTGGGTTATGACGACTATGTGCAGGTGTACGAGGGCCTGGGCGAGCGTGGGGACCGCCTGCTGCAGACTCTGTCCTACCGCAGCAACCACCGGCCCGTGAGCCTCGAGGCCGCCCAGGGCCGCCTCACTGTGGCCTACCATGCCCGTGCCCGCAGCGCCGGCCACGGCTTCAACGCCACCTACCAGGTGAAGGGCTACTGCCTCCCGTGGGAGCAGCCATGTGGGAGCAGCAGTGAGGGTGACATGAGTGACGTGGGCGAGCAGGGCTGCTTCTCGGAGCCACAGCGCTGTGACGGCTGGTGGCACTGTGCCAGCGGCCGAGACGAGCAGGGCTGCCCTGCCTGCCCACCTGACCAGTACCCCTGCGAGGGTGGCAGCGGCCTGTGCTACACGTCCGCCGACCGCTGCAACAACCAGAAAAGCTGCCCAGATGGCGCCGACGAGAAGAACTGTTTCTCCTGCCAGCCTGGCACTTTCCACTGTGGCACCAACCTGTGCATCTTCGAGACGTGGCGCTGTGACGGCCAGGAGGACTGCCAGGATGGCAGCGACGAGCACGGCTGCCTCGCCGCCGTGCCCCGAAAGGTCATCACGGCCGCCCTCATCGGCAGCCTGGTCTGCGGCCTGCTGCTGGTCATCGCCTTGGGCTGCGCCTTTAAGCTCTACTCGCTGCGCTCGCAGGAGTACAGGTGGGTGGGCGGCGCCTCACTGCTGCAGGGCGCCTGGGGCCGCAGGCCGGGAGCCTCGGTTTCTTCAGTTCCCTGAGAGGGGCCTCGGGCTCACTGTTCCCACAGCGGTGGGTTTGTAAATTGGGGCTCAGGCCACCCACACGGGACTTCTCTTGTGGATACCAGGGTCCAGGCATCTTAGAATGCCTGGAGGGAGCGCTGGGGCCCCACGCCCTGCCGTGAGCCCCTACATGGGGCCCTGTGGGAGGCAGGGAGTGTGGGCTCCTGGCGAGGCCTGCCATGCTGCCCTTCTGCTCATTGCTTTCAGGGCCTTCGAGACCCAGATGACACGCCTAGAGGCTGAGTTTGTGCGGCGGGAGGCACCCCCATCCTACGGGCAGCTCATAGCACAGGGCCTCATCCCACCTGTGGAGGACTTTCCCGTCTACAGTGCATCCCAGGTGAGCGCCAGAGAGCATGCGACCCCACAGGCCCCGGGCTCCCGGCTGGACCTCCGAGAATGCCTGAGATGGGGAGCTTGAGGGGCAGGCTGGACAGCATGCGGCCAGGCTGGTCCAGGGGTCAGGGGAGGCAGGAGGTGAGGCCTGGGCAGGTTGAGACGGGGGGCGAGGGGTGGGGTGGGCCACAGCTAGATGAAGGGGAGAAGTTGGTCTCTTGGGGTCTTGAGTCCTTTGGGGGTCGCGCTGACCTCTGCCCCCTCAGCCGCTGCCCCATCCTCCAGGCCTCTGTGCTACAGAACCTTCGAACGGCCATGCGGCGACAGATGCGCCGGCACGCCTCCCGCCGAGGGCCCTCCCGCCGCCGCCTCGGCCGCCTCTGGAACCGGCTCTTTCACCGGCCTCGGGCTCCACGGGGACAGATCCCACTGCTGACTGCTACCCGCACCTCACAGACAGTGCTGGGCGATGGGCTCCTCCAGCCTGCACCAGGGGCCGCTCCAGACCCCCAGGCACCCCTTACAGACACAGGCAGCTCTGGGGCAGCTGGAGATGTGCCCCCCAGTGCTCCTGGCCATGTGCCAGAGGTGGGGCCCTCTGTGCCGCCCCCCTCAGGCCTGCGGGACCCGGAGTGCAGGCCTGTGGACAAGGACAGAAAGGCCTGCAGGGACCCTCTGGTGGATAGCCTAGCCCCTGTGAACACGCCTTGGGAGCCCTGCTTGGCCCCAGATGCTCACCCCCCAGCTCCCACTGCCAGCAGCACCCTAGGTTCCCACCCAGCAGAGCCACTGGGTGTCTGCAGGAGCCCCCAGGCCCCCTGCTCCCCAACGTTGGAGGCCAGTGACGACGAGGCCCTGCTGGTCTGCTGACCCACCGGATGCACTGGTGACTGCCACAGCCCCGCTTTGTAACCAGGGAATACACAGTCGTTTCTACCCTGCCTCCGTGTACTTCTTTCTTACAGAGAGCCCCCCTCAAGCCCAGCCAGCTTGCTGAGTCAGCATCTCCCACCCCGGTGGGTGAGGTGGGCGGGGCCGTGGAGGGCCTCAGCAGGGGAGGAGAGTGGAGTGATGAGCGCCTCTGCGGGGCCCTGATATCCACACAGGCACCGAAGGTCTCACCTCAATCTCCCCCTCTCCATTCTGGGAACCCATTTCCAGAGAAACAGGAGGGCCAGGGCAGGGCTCTCTGGGGGTGTTGTCTGTGGCTTCTCACTTCGCTCACCCTGACGGGTGCCAGAGCTGTGCCCGGACTGAGCAGGGCCGTGGGCACGTTGGACCTAGTCCATGGCCAGCTCTCTGTCTACACTGAGCTCTCCTCCATCTTCCCAGCAGGCCCCAGAGGAACTGGGCTAGGAGGCTTCTGCCCTCATCCTTATGCCTGTGGTGTCAGCATGGCCCTGGCCAGGCTGATGACATTTGCTCTTTGCCTTTTAGCTGAGGGGGTCAATATCCTGGGCACTAGGACGGGCTGAGATTGTGGGCACAAGGTAGAGGAAGCCCATGGGCCTCTTGCAGGCCCTGAGACCCTGGGAGAATCTGCTCAGTGCTTTCTCAGGGGACAGAGGCCCAGGCACAAACTGACAGTGGCCAAATCCATCCTATCCTGTCTCAGAGCCTCAGTTTCCCTATCTGTAAACTAGGGGCTGTGGGCTCTGAAGTCCTGACATTTTATGGGGATTTTTGGGAAGAAAGACAGTTCTGGAGGGAATCTCTGGACTTTCTGGGGTTGGGGGTTTGGTGGGGAGCTGAGCCTTGGGCTGGCATTCCTATGCCTGGGGAGGGGCACACCAACCACTTCTCTATCTTCAATGTCCCTTTGGGGTAGGAGTGGCTCTGGACCCAACGTGCCAGCCCCAGAGCGGGAGTGCCTAGCTCAAGCGGCAGAATCCTCAGTGCCAAGGGCGTTCTCCAGAGGCTATCGGGCACCTTCCCCCACTAGCTCCACGGGTGCCCCCAAGTTATGCCCCCTGGGTCTCACCTGAGACAAGTGCACCGCAAGCCCTGTTTTACTCATAGATCTTTTCAGGAAAAGCTGGAAGGGCAGTGCTGGCAGGGAACCCAGTCCACATCTTAGGGCGTCCTTATCACAGGCCTCTAAGAATGGGATCTCTTTTTCCAAGAAAAAAAACAACCGACTTTTTTTTTTTTTTTTGCAAAACACCTCCTCAATAAACAACATGTAAACAGAAATAGCTGCTTCAGGCTCCACGAATGTCTCATTGTGTCTTCAAGGGCTTGTCTGTGGCGGGCAGTGGGGAGGGCTGGCAGGGGCCATTTTCCTCCTCCTCGGGGGCATCCTGGGGGTAGACCACGAAACACAGCTCCTGGCCCCAGCGTGTCATTGACTCTAAGGACAGACAGACAGACAGATGGACCTGGGGTTCTGACTCTATGGACAGGGGTCCTTGGGGAGCTGTTCCCTCTGAGGTGGGTCCCAGACACTTGGGCCAGATCGTGGGAAGACAGTGGGTGGTGGTTGGGCCCTGTGTTGCCAGCACTGCTGCTGGGAGACCCTGCTCTAGGGTGAGTGCCCAAGAGGGTCCCGTCCTCGGCCTCGGCACCTGGGGGCAGGTGGGGGGCTGCCTGGCTCACCGGTGAGTCTGTGCACACACTTTGGTTTGCTTCTCCAGAACACTCCCAGGAAGAAGATGGGCACCCCGGTGAGAATGATGATGACACCAACCCCACACACCATGGGCTCCGAGATGAAGCTGAAGACGAGCAAGAACGCCCAGAAGACCAAGTATGTGGCGGGGACGAGGAGGTTCACCTGGGAGAATGAGCGGAGCACCAGTGGCTCAGGACCCTGGGCTCTCCTGCCCCACTGCCCTGGGGGCCACGCCTTCCACCCTTGCCCGGGAGCAGAAGCCCAACGTGCGAGAATCCCATTCGTGGCCAGATGGTTGAGGATTTGTCAGTGTTAGCAGCTCTAAGCACCACACGGCGACTGCATGTGGGCCCGTGGCTGACACCTAGCTGAAGGTCAGTTATTTTTTGGTGTGTCGCATTTCAGGCACTGGACACTTCTCCAGCTCAAGGATTTATATGCAAATGGGAAGACTTGTAGCTTGGTTTGGGGTCTTCTGTTTTTGTGTAGGCTCGTGGAATTCTGTGCAACTCGTGAGCAAGTATCTTAGTCTTTTTCCTGTTTGTAAACTGAGTATTCGAAGCGCCCACCTCAGGGGTTGTTATGAGGGCCGACTAGGTCAGTGCACGCAGAGCCCTGAGTAGGCCCAGCACATGGCAAAAGCTGGGATCCCCATTGCTGTCGTCACCTCCCCTGGTGCCCAAATGGGTGAAGGTCTGACAGTTTCCGGGACGTCCTCCCCCAGGCCTCACCTTGATGGGCCTGTGGAGTGCCGGCCGCCTCCAGCGCAGCACGAGCAGGCCCAGGATGGTGATGCCATAGCAGAGGTAGTTGATGAAGGACACGTAGTTGATGAGTGTGTACGTGTCTCCCACAAGCATGATGACCGCCGTGGCCCCGCACTGGGAGAGGACTGGGCTGAGGGCTGGCCTTCCACCTGCCTCCGGTCAGCCCTGCCGGCTCAGGCCGGGAGGTTGCTGAGCCCTGGCCCTGCCCACTCCCACTGTGGGCGGCCCTCCAGGACCAGGGCTCGTCCCTGCCATTACCCACATTGCTGGGTAGCTCAGCTCCCCACCCTGCCAGCCAGGGTCCCCCAACTTACACAGACAAGGAGGGCAGGGATAGGAGTGCAGCGTCTGACATGGATCATGGCCAACAGGCTGGGCAGGTGCCCTTCTCGGGCTCCGGAGAAGCACAGCCTGCAGGGTGAGGACAGAGGTCGGTGGGGGCTGCGAGTGGGGCCTTGGGCCTCCCCACAGCCAGATCACGGACCTCAGCTCTAGACCTGATGTGCGTCTTGAGCTGTTGCCTCTGACCCCCAAGCCCCAACAGCCCCACTGGACAGTTCTGCCCCTCGTCAAGCCCATCTCCCTCTTGCTTTCTGTTCCTCAGAGTTGGGATCAGACGTCCGTACTGGGGAGTTCATCGTCCCAGCTTGAGGCAGGCCCCACTTGGCAGGATTTCTCTTCCTCTGGCCCCCTGCACTGCTTGCGTGCCAGGGTGCCTGCCTGGCCTCACCTGGACCCCCCTCTCCCCAGTCCAGTCACCTGGAGGAGGTGAACAGGTAGCCATTGATCCCTCCGAAAGTGGATAGCGCCACGGAGACGGGCATGACCCAAGAAAAGTAGCCCAGCAGCTTCTCTCCAAAGGTCTGAGTGGGCACAGAAGAGAAGCAATGCATAAGGCTGGGTGGGGGCTGGGCGGGGCTGGGGGTCGAGCAGGGCCGCACTCACCACGGCCACCGCGTTAGAGGCCAGCAGCTCCTGCGGGGACATGGCAGTGAAGTAGGCGATGTTGGTGAAGGTGTACACAAAAGTCACCAGTGGGATGGAGATGAAGATGGCGCGAGGTAGGTTCCTGGGGGCGATGGTGGAGTGTATCAGTGTCAGCCCTCTGGGGGCCGGGAGCGGGGCCCAGGGGGGAGGAGGAGGGCCAGGGGACCCCGCAACGGGAGCAGCTTTGAGTCTCCTTCTCCTGCATCTGCTGGGGGCCTTGGGACAGGGAAGGGGGCAGCATTACTGTCTGTTTACCCCCGCCCCCACCCCAGCCTGGGCATAGGCTGGTAGGAGGAAGGGCGTCTGGAGGAGAGGACACATTATACTCTCAGGGGTGGGTCTAACGTCTGCACATAAAGACAAAATTGCATACAGCCAAAATCAGCCTTGAAAAGTCCCAAGTGCCTTGAGAGCCCAGTCCACAGACCTAGGGTGCCCCTGGGACTCCCCATCAGCCCCAGCCCCAGCTGCAGCTGCTCACTCTCAGAGTCCCTGGCTGAGCTCAGATGGAGCCACTGGCTTCATTTGCAGGGACCATGTTGTGTGCACATGTATAATTTTTGGCCGAATGCAAATAGTTGGATCCATTTACAGTAGAACAATGATACCCAGTGTTTCTGAGGCCCAGCAAGGGACTGTGACTTGCCCACAGCCACATAGAATAGGGCCAGGCTGGAACACAAGCATCCTGGCTGTCTTTCCAGAGCCATTCCTGTGGGGTAGCGGTGTGGTCAGGCGGATGACCGGACTGAGGCACAGGTGACAGTGGGTCTGTGCAGGAAGGCTGCCTTTCCAGGGCCTGGCCAGGTGCCCCACTCACTTTCGAGGGTCAACCAGCTCCTCAGTGACATAGTTGAGGAAGTTCCAGCCACTGAAGGCAAAGGAACCCTGGAGGAAGGCCAGGGCCAGGTGACCCACGGAGGGCGTCATCCAGAAGTCGAAGGCATTGCTGGGCCGAAGCTCCTCGAAGTGTCCTGGGGGCCCAGAGGTCAAGGCTCAGCATCATCTCCCCAGCCCTGGACACAGCCCCACCCCGGCCCTACCTTGGAAGATCTGGACAAAGCCCATGCCAATGATGAGTGACAGGGCTAGCAGCTTCCCGCCAGTGAAGACATCCTGGATGCGCGTGGCCCAGCGCACGCTGGAGCTGTTCACCCACGTCAGGAGCACTGGGGAGGAAAAGTGAGCAGGCGGGTGGGGCCTGAGGCTGAGCACCCCACGGTAGGCCACAGCCAAGTCCAGCCTGAGCTGCGGGAGGACGGCATCCCCTGCAGCAATCAGACTGCAAGAATCTCTGACCTCTCAGGAGCTGGCAGAAATTCACGTCCCCCAGCCCTCCCACGCGGGGCCCGGAGCAGAGGCCCAGCCCGGCCCCATGGTGGGCACTCACGCAAGCAGGCCATGGAGAGCACGCGTGAGGCTGTGGCCGGGGGGATGCAGTTGGGGAACACGGGCTGCAGTACGTAGTTGGAGAAGGTCATGGAGATGACGGCCAGGCTGGTGGGGTACATGATGAGGACGGCGCTCCAGAGCAGCAAGAATCTGGAACGAGTGAGGGCCCGAGTGGCACAGGTGTCCCATTGCCCTCTGGCCAAGGCGTGTGGGCCCTGGAACCCAAAGGCAGGCGCCGGTGCTGGAGGCCAGCTTCGGTCCAGGCATGCATGGCGGACCTTTGTCTAGGCTCTGCTCTATTTATGGACGGTTTTGACAGAGTTGGTGTTCAGTACAGTTAAATAGCGAAGCGCTGCCCTCGGGCAGGCTGGCTCCTGCGCTGGGCGGGCTATCCTGGGACCTGCGGTCATAGCTCCAGCCCCTGCACTCAGCAGAGCCCTGTGACTGCAAACGGCCGGCCGAGCTGTAATCCCGAGGGACTGGACCTTGCAGAGAGCCCTGGCGGAGGCTGGGGAGTAATTTATGTTCCTTCGGCCCATATCTCGCCTCTGCAGGGTGCCCGTGTAGGTCGTGAGGCCTGACCTGTTGCTGGGGGATCAGCCTGCTCCTGGGGGAGGGCCTCTCCGTGGGGGTGGTTTGAGCCCCCAGTCCAGCCCTCCAAGGTTGGGACTGCTTCATCCAGGGACACCATTGACCTCTGGGGTTTCCTTTTGGTTCTGACCTTTGCTCTGTAGCTCTGTTTTCTACTCCCTGCTTTGTACCCCACCTCCCATGGCCCTCCTCCCTGCTGGGTGCTCCCCTCTGCCCACCCTTGATGCTGGGTGCCTCCTGGCTGGGTAAGGAGGTAGGGTCTTGGACCCTCTTCTTCCTCCCATCTTCTCAGCTGCACAGCATGTTTCTTCTGCTTTCTTGGGTCCTAAGCCCTTTGAAGACCTTATGCCAGAGGAGCGCACCCATGGATACACCCGCACCTTGCCGGAGCACCATCCACAGCTGCCTCATTAAAGGCTCCTGACCCAAACTTCATGTACTTCAACCTAGACTTCTTCTCTGAGCTCCAGGGCCCCCACACAACCTGACCGAGCATCTCCCTAGATGTGCCATAGACCCCACCAATGTGGCAAGCCCCATCCCAGAGCCTCCTCCTCCCCAGCCCCGGAACTGCCATCTATGGAGTCTCTCCAGTGGAAAGCAGGTGCCACGCCAGCTGCACCCACCTCTCCCACATGCTGCACTGGCTACCACATCCTCTTGATTCAGGCTCCTAACGGATTCTAGAATCTTCCTGTATCTTTGTCGAGGCCCTCAGCAGGCTCGGCTAGATGACTGCAATAGCTTTGAGTCCGCTCCACCCGCAGGCTGCCCTACCCGCTCCAAGTCCCATTGCCTATTGTGGATATGACCAGCTGGCCCAAGCTACCACCATCTGTACGTGCTCCCCCTCCTCACTGCATGGCAGAGAAAATGCCAGATTTTCTCCAAGCCTTGGCACAAATCTGGTTTTTCCTGGGAGCCTTCCCTAGGTGGTTGGCACCTCGTTCTCTTGGCTGCTGGGCTGCTGCCTCTCACACGCACCCCTGAAGCTGGGATCCTCCAGATATTACTCACATGCGAGGGGCACTTTCCCTTCTGCATTGTGAGTAATGTGAGGGTGGGGACGCGTCTTTTTATCACAGCATCCCTGGCCCTCAGCACACAGTAGGTGCTCAGCTAATGTTCACTGGTGAAGAAAGGCATGTTGGGGAGCTATTTAAAGACAAGCTCTTGCAGAGTGTTGATAGGAATAGCGTGACCCCCCTACCCCCGTACATGGGCTTATTGAAATCAAAGCCATCCTTGCTCAGATGCTAGCATTATCTAGAGATTTCAGATAAGATTTCAGATAAGAACCTCCCCACCCGGGAGCATGGGATGAGGCTTAGACACAGAATTATTTAAAAGGAAACACAGAGAAGTCAAGTTGGCGAGCTGGAGTGTCCAGCTGGATTGGGGTGAGCATTGGAAGGCGGCCCAATGCCCCTACCCCCTTCCTTCCATCCACCCCCATGACCTCCCTGTGATGTGAGAAATAAGAGGAAACCCAGGTCCAGGCCCAACTGGCCCTTCCTGGAGAGATATCGCAACCCACCCCGAGTCGGCGCATCAACTCACCCAGCTAGGCTCCCGAAGATCTCGGTGACATAGGCATAGTCCCCGCCAGACTTGGGGATGGCGACTCCCAGCTCCGCGTAGCAGAGGGAGCCCAGGGCAGTGATGCCCCCGCCCAGGACCCAGACGAAGAGGGCCAGTCCCACGGAACCTGAGTGCTCCAGGACCCCCTTGGGGGAGATGAAGATGCCGGAGCCGATGATGTTCCCTGCAGGGGGAGATGGAGAGGCACCAGCTTTCTTTGTGGGGCTCCAGATACTGCCGTGAGGAAGGGAGCCCAGGCTGCTCCCTAGAGGAAGAGGGCTCCTCAAATCCTGCCAGTCCCACTCTGGGCTCATCATCTTCCTTCCCTAGTTCCTGGCATGGAGAGTGGCACCTCATCCATTCAGCCCAACTTCCCTGCCAGAGATGGGACCTGTTCCAAGTTCCCTCCCTCCCTCCACCCCTCCCCCCCGCTTACTCCCACAAGGCGGGCAACCACAGGAGATGGGGCTCAGTCACATAAGTGATGGCAGAGTGGTGGCGACTCCTGTGCATCCCCACAGGGCCCAGGCTCTGCCCCTTGCCCCTGGCCGAGGCCTCTAGTCTTCTTAACTTCTAGCCACCTGTCCTTCCAACTTGCTGGCCAGAGCTGACTGCCTAAAGCAAGACCTTGACCATGACATTCATATGCCACTTTCCTATTGGCTAAAGTCCAAATTGATAGAGTAGCTCAGAAAGTAGCACCTCCTCCATGAAGCCCTCCTTGACCATGCTAGTTCGGGCTCCTATCCCAATTCACATCCTTGTGGTTCCCCAGACCCTGCCCTGTGCTTTATTTCTTCATCTTCCATCTCCCTTTTCTCTATCAAGGATCCCCTCTGCCTGCTTCCTGGGCTCCTCCCAGACCTAGGACTCAGATTATGGACACAGACGCTGAAGAGACCTTGTTTTCTGGCACTGTGAAAATGTTTCAGGTCTTGGGCAAGGGCCAATGGGGTGACAGAGAGGAACTGGTGTGCAATTTCAGGGCTGGGGGTTGGTCAGCAGTCATCATGCAAGGAACCGAATGGGCAGAGGAAGGCTGGCAGAGACTGCTGGCCCAGCCTGGGGTCTGGACACGACTGCCTCTCCCCTTGGGACAGCCCGCTGGTCGCAAACAGAAGTCAATGCTCTAATTCCAGGACTACAATGGGAAACCCGGCTGAGGCTCAGGAGGCCTGGGGACCTCTCCCTGCTCAGGTCGCATCTCGAGTCTTGTCTGTGCAATGGGATTATCGTGAGGATTCAGTGAGATACCGTAAGAGAAGCCCTCAGCTTGTCCACAGCTGTATCCAGATGTACTTTGCGTCTTCATTTGTGTGTACTGTCTGCACCCTCACTTGCTTTAGCTCATCTCGGTCCTTTAGCACACAGTAGGTGCTCAATACGCATCTGTTGAGTAAACTAATGGAGGAATAAATGGCCTAATGCCCGAAGTGGCACCAATACCCTGACGTGAAGGACTGATTTCCTCATCTGTGAAGTGGGGGCAACACTCTCCCCTCGGCCTGCCAGGAGGGGGAGTGTGAAGGGGAGCAGGGTGGGGGGCAGCTCAGGTGCAAGTGCAATCTGCTGTGCTCATGGAAGGTCTGTCCTGCCCCTCAGGCTGACTCTGAGTCTTGGGCATTGGTTGGGGGGCGGCAGTGCTACCTTGACTCACAGTGTCTAGGGGTGGAACAGTGGGAAATACTCAGAGGGCCAAGCCATGGTCTGCAGAGCAGGTTCCCAGGATGAGCAAGACTCTGAGCTCCCACTTAGCCCTGAGCTCCCTGCCAGTTAGGGCAAAGAGTGAGCTGCGTTCTGGGTTACCTAGGTCTCATCATCCTTGCAAATGAATCAGGTCACGTCACTGGTGATTTGTACTAGGGCCTGCCCAAAGAACGTAATCCCAGAATCCATAGACTACATGCATAAAAAGGCAACACTGCTGGGCCCTGGGGCTCAGCCCCTTAACAAGACGGCCCCCACCTGCCAGGGGTCTCGGGGAGAGTACACATCCATCGGGGCAGAGCTCCACCTGCCTGTTCCACCTGCCAGACCCACAGGCGAGTCTGGACGAGGACACAGCTGTGGCCGCCAATCTGCATGCATTCCTTGTCCACGGTGCTCCCCTCCGCCCCCACCCCCGGCCGACACAGATTTCCAGTCTGGACGGCCACAACGTCCCACTTGGTTTTCCAGTCACATCCCAGGAGCCCTAAATACATCCAGATAAGGGCGAAAGAATTCCTGTCCCCCAGCCCTCAGAGGCAAGCTATGCCCTCAGCCTGCTTCCAAGGGGAGAGGGGCCACCACTCACACTCCCACAAGGGCTCAGGCCCTGGGTGGGCTGTTGAGTTTCTAAAGGGCCTTTGAGTTCACTCTACCCAGCAGCAGAGCCTCTGTTCTCAGGACCTGGTGGAGTGGGATTTGCCAAAAGCCAGTGAGGTTGGAAGCCAATGGGGGCTGGGTGGCCTTGGAAGGAGCTGGGTACCTTCGCGCTAGGGGTACCACCGCTCTACATGGTTCGGCCTGGCAGGGCATCCTAGGCATTGCCCTCCGGGAAGCCATACCTGGGTCTGAAAGGAACACCTCACTAGCCTGTGCCCAGGAGCTGGAGACTCAGGTGCTGGGGGATAGGGCATCACTATTGTTTTGGACACAGGACCTCAGGCTACAGTGCAGGACTTCTCCCAATGTGGCTCAAAGGAATACATGTGCCAGCTTATTTCTCTGAGGTCCTTGGCCTCTCTTTCTGGGCCTGGGCAACTGTAGGTTTGTGCTAGAAGGTGGCAGAAAACCCCAAATCCATTGGCTACTCTTGGCACCACACCACATAGGCTGGGTGGAGCTCTGCAAGGAGCAACAGGGGCTGTAGTCTTGGGTGAGTGGCAGAGGGCAAGAAGGGGGATGGAGGACACTGAGGACAGGGGTGGGAGCCTCCAGTGCTTGGATGATTAAGGAGCTGTGGGGCAGAGACCATGAAGAAGCTATAATGGGGTGCTGCAGGGGTGCCTGCCCAGCCCTCCTGGTGGTGGTAGGCGCAGGCCTCCCTTTTCAGTCCTCACGTTCAGGCCCAGAAAAATCAGCTCTGCCTGATTCGGGGAACAGCAGTGGATAAGCCCAGCCTCTGGGGCATCCTGCTCTGGAGGAAGAGGAGGAGGAGCCGGAACTAGGGAACATGGGATGAGCCTGGAGATACTGCCAAGTGCCCACTCAGGTGTCTGACCGATGGTGGGCTGGAGAAATTCAGATCATGAGGCCTCCACATCCCCATCCACCCAATGGGACAGCTGCTCTGTGGTCCCTGCAAGTCCTCGGTGGGGCTGGAGCTCCCAGACAGATGGGTGAAGATGTGAGTGCTCCAGCCAGGAGCCCCGCCCCCTCCCGCCCCTCTTCCCTCAGCCTGTGCTGGTGGTTTTTATCACATTAAGATGTTTGGCCTGATGGGGCTTACCGGGCTCTGTGGAGGAGTGAAGAAAGGACCATTGTTCCCCAGGCTGCTGCAGTGCACGCTGACCTATTTTTGGGAGGCAGTGGCCATCGATGGAGGTCACAGAGGTGGACTTTGGAGGTCAAGGTGGTGGAAGGAGCCAGTTGCCCTTCGTGTGTGTGGGGGGAATGTGCAGTCTGACTCGGGGAGGGGATGGGGGTTCCTGTCAGGCTAGGCTGTTGCCATTGCCCTTCAGCCCTAGAAACACTTCCAGGAGTCAGCTCTGTGGCCTCAGGCCTGTGTTGCCCTTCTGGGCCTCAGTTTCCCTTTCTTCCGGGTAGGCCCATTGGGCTAGGGAGCAGCAAAGGGCTAGTCCAAACCTGACTTTGGCGAAGGCACTGCTGGGCAGGGTGGTCACGTCCTGCACGGGGCGCAAGGAAACTGTCTGCTCAGGGACCCCTGTAGCCCACCGTTCAGGTCTCTCCCTAGCTCACTAGCCTTCCAGAAACAACACCACCCCCAGGACTTTCCACCTTGCCCCTATGACCTGGAGCCCACTGCCATGGTATCTGAGGACGGCCGGGAAGTGATTCCTTTATTTGCCACCCTGGGTGGATCGTGCACTCCCAGAGGGCAGGGTCTGTGCCGTGGCCTGAGGAGATGAAAGGCCCAAACCCCCAGAAGGACAGGGAACCCACAGGGCTAGGTTTATGTACGCCCGCCTTGCCTATCCCTGACTCAGCGAGCACGGTCACACTGCTCTGCTAGGCCTGCTCAGGGGCCGGCAGCGGGCCACGCCATCTTCCTTTGCCCTGGGCAATGAGTCCCAGCACCTCTGCATTAGGATGGGATCTGTGAGGCCTCTGGCCTCCCCATTCTCTGGAACATACAGGAGCGCCAAAAGAGCTCCAAATTCCCATTGGTCTCAAGCCCCTAGGCCATGGGCAGTGGCACTTCCTAGTTGAAAACTCCCAGATCTGGGTTCAAATCCCAGATCTCTCATGATGGGGGCTATGGACAAGGTACTTCATCCCTTTGAGCCTTCATATCTGTAAAATGGGGAGAGGAGGCAGTGACGCAGGCATACTCCCTCCCGCCTGGCACGTCAGAGGCCCCAGAAAGTGCCTATGGATCTCACTATTGTCATATACCTTGGAGACACCCAAGCCAACCTATCTGGCCTTTGGAGATCTACTCCTATGGGACCTCAACACCCTGGGTCAGCAGCAAGGGCTCTGCTTCGGGGGCCCTGCCAGCACCCTGGGTGAACCTGCACCTCCAAACACATGAGTGTCCTTATAGTAAGCACGGGTTGGGAACCCTTCCAGGGGGACAGAAGTGCCTGCTGAGGTCTTGACAGAACTCCAGGGAGGTGAGTGGAGATGTTTCCAGGACATGCCTGGAATTGCCAATTGGCCAGTGTGCACGTCCGGCCTAACCCACTTTCCTTTTGAGAGAGGGATGAGCAGAAGTGCGGGGCGCTCTCTGCCTGGCTCGCTCAGCCCAGCCTCGCCCATGCCCTGTCGCTAGGCCGAGTCTTGCCAGGTCCCTGATGAGCTCCACGTTGCTGCTTCCAGCGGTCAAGCCCCAGGCTGCATCGTACTTGCCTCATTTTCAGCATCTGGCAGGTTGGCCCCTATCTCCTAGGCAGCCTCCTGGCCCTCCTCTCGCCTGGCTGGCTGTTCCTTCTCAAACTCATCCGCTGGCCTCTTCTCATCTGTCCTGACCTCTAGGCAGCAGGTGCCCAGGGCTCAGTCCTGGGTGGGGCCTCTTTCCTTTTCTTTCTACACTCGCTCCTTTGGAGACTTAATTCAGCACCCCAGCTTCTGCTAGCAAGTCTCAAATTTACATTCCCAGCACAGACCTCTCTGCTAATCTAAACCTGTATATCCAACTGATTACTCAACAAATAGGCATCTCATCCTTTACACGTTCAAAATGAGAGTCTTGACTTTCACCCCTTGGACCTGCTCCTCTCACAGTCTTCTGGGATCAGTAAATGGCAAACCATGCTCCCAGCGGCTCAGGCCCAAACCCGATGTCATTCTTGCTTCCTCTCTTTCTCTCACAGCTGGTGTCCTCACAAATCCTTTGTCATCATAGATCTTTGGCTCTATCTTCCAAACACACCCGGAACTGAACTTCCTCTTAGCACCTCCACAGCTGCCACCCTGCTCTGAGACACTGTCATCTCTTACCCGGGTGACTCATCCTGACTGGGCTTCCTTCTTCTGCCCCCGAGTTCCACAGCCTCTGCTCCATAGTCAGCCCCATCTCATCCCACACCATCCTTCTTCTGCTCAAAACCCTCCTGGGGCTCCCATCACACAAAGAAAATGGCAAAGTCCTTACTGGGGCCTGCAAGGCCCACACAAACCAGACCCCATCCCACTCCTGACTCATCTGCTACCTACAATTCCCCCTCTTGCCTTAGTTTTCATACTGTAGCACACTTATTATTACCCTGTTGGCTGAACATTCAGCTTGTTTATCTCGTTTCCTCTTTGACTCCCATGTCAACTCCAGGGGGACAGGGATGTTACCTGTCTTGTTCCCTGTTGTGTCTCCAGCACCTAGAACAGTGCCCAGCGCTGTTCAGTACCTAATTGCTGAACAGATGAATGAGTGTGTCCAGCGCTGGCAGGCCCCGCTCTTGTAGCCGGAGTTGCCTTGGCTCTGAACGGCATCCCAAAGCACACATAGGGCACCTGACCCTGGGCTAGTGGCAGCCTCAGGTCCTCGGTTTCCTTCTCTGTAAATTGGGTGAGGCACAGACAAGCTCCTGTGTGATTTTATGCCTCTTCAGCATTCCGGTGAGGAGGGGCCAGGGTTCTAGAGAAGGCCAGCCTCTGAGCAGCCCAGCCACTTCTGGTCCTGAAGACCACAGAGAGGGGTTTGGCCAAGGCTGGATGAGCAGGGACTGGCTCTAAGGAGATGGGCTTCGTGAAGCAGACCCCTGAGTCCCTGAGCATATTTGAGCCTGATCCGCAAAGACCTACATGGGCTGGATACTCGAGTCAAAGGGAGACAGTGGAGGGCAGAACGGCCTGGTCAGCAGACCCAGCGGTAACTACCACTCTGCTGGACCTGGGCATATCCTTTCCTTGGGTGTGGACTGAGAGAGGGAGCTGGCTGATGTCCCTGAGCCAGGACAAGACACCCTGTATGTACGGTCCTGGATGGGGGTGGGGGAATCAGAGGAGATTTCTGTCCGTTTGTTCACCCATCTATAGTGGAGTGGGGAGCTCAGTAAATCCTGGCTGGATGAGCTCCCAGCTCAATCTCAACCTTCCCCTATTAAAGACTCTGAATCTGGTTCCAGTTTTGCCCAGCGCTAGAGCAGTATGAAGACAGGCTCTGGATTGGGAAGTGAATCCTCACCTGGTCCCAAATCCTGAATCCACCGCCTGCAACAGTGTGATTTAACTTTCAGCCTCAGTTTCTATGTCTGTAAAAATGGTATAAAAATTCCCATCTTGCAAGGTGGGCATGAGAACAAATGAGATAAAGGGAGAATATGTTTTTATAACGTAATAAAAGGTGATTTTCTGAATAGATGTCGGGCGTGGCAATGCACAGCCCTGCCCCAGCTGGCTTTTTCTCATCCAGGGTGGCCTGTTCCCCTCCAGGTGTGCTTACTGAGGCCATTAGGAGCTGTCCTAACACATTTTAGGTGAAGTCTCATTCCAGCCCAAAGCCCTTTCATTTCATTCCCTTTCTGAAAGTCCCACTCTTCAGCCTGGGACAGGGCAGGGAGTACAGGGAAGAGAATTATAGGGTCTTCTGGGTGAGTCAATCTGGGAGGTTTGGAGAGAGTAAGTTTAGTAGCTGGTAACAAATGAAAGATTATGGAGTAGGATATAAAGTCCTCAAAACTTTTAAAGCTAAAACATGACACCGTGCAGACATTTTTGACTTCGACCAGGTTCCCCAGGGCAGGAAGGTGGGGTAAGATGTGGGAGGTGGTGGCCCCAGAACAGTGAATAGGTCGTTGGTGGGCGCCTTCAGGGCATCAGGTGGGGAGGGCAGCGCAGATCCTAACCCAGTCCACACCTGCCTCCTCCCTCATCTCCTGTCACCTTCTGGTCTAGATCAATGCTCCCCGGGTCTCCTTCCCAGTCCAGCCTCTCGTCTGCTGTTTCCCTTCAAAGCTCCCCAAGCAGGGTTGTTGAACCACCACTGAGTGTCCTGGGCTGGGGTCAGGTCATCTGGGTTCTGCTCCTGAGTGGGCCGTCCTTGGCCAAATCACCCCTCACCCTGGCTCCACTGTCAAGGTCTGGAGGCCAAGGAAACAGTGGACCTGGAACAGCAAGAAGGGACTGAAGGTGGGGAGCTGTAAGGGGAGAGCTGGGCCACGTGGGGACATTCTCAGAGAGTCTGTAGGAGAAGAGCATGATGGTGGAGCTAGCCTCCTTCACTCGCACCACCACCAGGGCCCTCATTTGTGGAGAGAGGAGCCAGCAGCTCTGTCTGACCTGAGGGGGAGGGGACGTGGGGAGGAGGCAGAGTAGGAACACCAATCAAGGATGTTGGGCTTGCCGAACCAGCTCAAGAAGAGCTATACCTCTCCCTGTACCTTCCTGGCACTGTAGTTGGCTCCAGACATGCCTCTTGGCCCATCCATGATGTGTGGACTTCCCCTTCCTGTGGGCACAGCTCTTGGATGGAGAGTGGACTGGGACAAAGCTCTGACCAGTATCTTGGCCTAGTTCCTGGAACCAGCCCTTCCTCCCAGCAGACAGTCAAGCAAGGGTAACTTAGGCCAGGAAGGTCTCAGGGCCAGGCCAGGGGCAATGGGAAAGCAGGAGAGCTACCTGTACAGGGGTTGTGAGCTGGGGCAGCTCTCGGTGAGAGTGTAGGGGATGGCCAACAGCCAGGCCTCAGCCCTGTCCAGGAGTCCCCAATGTGGGGGCAGAGGAGGAGGAGGTGAAGACTCCACCTGCCCTCCTGAGCTTTCTCCATCCATAGGGGTTCTGAGGATGGGTGGGCTGTGGATGTTCCAGTAGCTCCTACTGGTGGAGAGGGGAAGACCAAGCAGGTGGGAGATTGAGAATAGTCAAGACCCCTGTCATTTATCCCTCCAGCCCATGTCCCCTGGGACACAGGGGATGGAATAGATGCCTCCCGGGAGGGTCTCTGAGGTACCTGGTGTGGACACAGGCACATGTCTGGCTTAGCCAGTTCCTAAGAAGTCAGTGTTCATGACGTGGGACAGAAAGAGGAAAATCTTACCATTGTTCTCACTGTCCTATGGGCCCTCTGCCTACCTAGAAGTCCCCATATGGGGGCAGGACACATGGACCCATTCTCAGGTGGGGAAGCTGGGGCCAGAAAGCCAGAGGATGTGCGTGCTTGTTGGGTTCCCAGCCCAGGGAGCAGTGGGCTTTTCTGCAGGCTTCCTCTGCCCCACCCCAACACTGGCCTCCTCCAGTCACTGACTGCTCTGCCCTGCCCCCCACCCCCAGAGTCCTGCCACCAAACTCTGCAATAAATATACTCTAAACCTATCTCCCCCGTGGGCTGGCTCTCTGTGTCCAGTCTACCCACAGTGTCTCCTGCTTTCCAAGACTAAGTCACCCACACTGCATGGTACTCGGATCCTGCACACAGTAGAAAGTAGTTAGAACCACAGCCCAGAGCTTGAGACCTTTGCTGGGGTCAGCCTACCCAATCAAGGCAGGACCACAGTCCTCTCCATTTCATAGATGAGAAAAACAGACGGTAATTGTCTGCAGAAGCCCCACAGCAAAGTAAAGGCAGGGGGTGGATGGAATCCGCACCTCCCTCAAATGCAAAAATTTAGGGCGCCTTGAGAAAGTGGGAACAAGAAGCCCTGTGGTGGGTATGTGAGGGGAGATACCCGCAGGTGCTCCAGGCATACCCTCGCCTATTGTCCCACAGTCACAGACTGGATGGAACTCCAGGAGAGGGGTGCCCCTTTTTCCAAACGGCCGTGCGCCCCAAGCCTTTGGCCCTGCCGCCTCAGGCACTCGCCCGTCTGGGGTCTGCTCACCGATAATGATGGTGCAGGCGCTCAACAACCCGATCTCCTTCTTGAGCGCCACCCGCTCCGAAGCACCGGGGCCTGGGCCCGGGCCGGGTGAGGGCGAGGGCGTAGGGCCGGGGTTCCCGCGCCCGCTCAGCTGTTGCGTGTGGCCGGCCATGTCGCTGTCCCGCCGCGTCCCCACTCCCTGCGCTGCCCTGCCCTGTCTGTCCGACCGGCAGCCAGTCCGTCGGTCCGTCTGACTGTCGGTGCGCGAGCCGCTCTAGCAGCCGGGACAGCGGTCACAGGCGGGCGCATGCGCTGGCGCGGGGCCCGGGCTGCGGGCCCCGGGCGGCAGGGGCCAGAGGGAGACGGAAGGAGGGCTGGCCGGCAGCCCCCTCCCCCACTTTCCTTAAAGGGAACTTCCCCCGCGCCCCCCGTCCCCAGTCCTGGCCTGGGAGAGAAGGAGACTTGGGGCAGACCTAGGAAGAACTTCCCAGTTGAGTGAGGGAAGGGCCCCTCCTGCTGCCTGAGTTACATTCTTGAATGCAGGTGGGGGTGGGGGAGCAGAGCTCAAAGGCAAGACTGTCCCTGCCCTCAAGGAGACTAAGGAGGCTTGCAAAATAAGAGCTGTCCGTGTCTTGGGACCCAGATTAAATCCTGGCACGGACCCTGAGAGCATGTGTGCGGGGAGAGGGGTGGAGGTTGAGTCTATGCTACAGGTGGAAGCGGAGGCTCAGAGCTTCGTAAGATCAAGTGATGGGGCCAAGCAAGACACAAACCCTTTCTGATGCCTCCTTAGCTTCCAGCGAGGTGTAAGGCACAGCCCTAAGAGGGTTGAGGGCTGTGTCCAGGAACCCTTCTGAGGATTCAGAAGATCCTAAGCACCCACCATCAAAAGTCTGGGGAGACAGGGTCGGGTGAAGACTCTGGAGCCCCCAACCCTCATCCAGAGGGGACCCACTGCCTTGTGGGAGTTCTGAAAGGAGTTCGGTCCAACCATTTCGCCCTCCCTGCCCTGCCACCCGTCCCGATTCTGGCCTGCTTCTGGCAGGTACAATCTGCAGACGCCTGACCGTAGGTCAGACTCAGGGCTCCTTGAACAAGAACTCGGGTCTTCGTCGAAGGCCCCGCGCATTCCAGCCCCGCTCAAGGAGATGAGGCCATTTCAACCGCCCGGGGGGCACGGAGAAGGGGGCTTGAGGTCACAGGAGGTCGGGTGTGCAGGGTCCAGAGGAGGTTCATCCTCCCGGAAGCTGTCGGGACTGTGCAGCCCCGGCCCGCGGAGCAGACGCTTGGGGGGCCGAGCCGGGGGCCACCGGGGCTGCAGGCGGAGCGAGCCTGGCACGGTGCGGCCGGCGGCGGAACAGCCTTTGTCCTTTCCTGGCGGCTGCCTCGACGCGCTGTCCCCTGCATGTGGATGAGGCTGCGCGGGGCGCCCTTTCCTTACCCCCCACCCTGCCGGCAGCCTCTGGGCTTGCGGGTGGGGGTGGGGCCTCTCCTGAGGTCCAAAAAAAAAGTGGGGCGGGCTCTGGGGTCTGGGGTCTGGGGTCTGGTGGGGGGCTGCGCGCGGGGCATCGTGCGAAAGTGGAGGAGCAGGGCATTTGTTGGACCAGGAGAGACCTTAGAATTTGGGGGCAGGGACCTAGAGATAGGGAGCCGAACGTTCCTGGGTGGACGTGCTGGGGGGACAAGGAGGGGGAGGCCACCCGGCGAAGCAGCTTCGGCCTTTGCGCTCCCGCGGTTGGAGTTGGCATTCTTGGCGCCCTCCACCTCCCACCCCAGAGACAAGTTCAGTGGCCGGCTCCCTTAAAGGAGCCTCGCGCAGGATGGGGTAGCAGGAAGCCGCAGAGAGCTAGAGGCTCTTGATCGTCGCGGGTAGTGGGGGGCTGGAGTCTCTACCTGCTGGTTTGACTCTTCCCACCCAGTTACCTTCGCAACGCTAAGATCTACTGAGAGAGGGTCCAGCTAGGGCCAGTGCACTCAGGAGTTGGCTTGAGCGTCACTGGCCTGTGGTTTTCGAGGGTAAGCCTCTCATGGCACCTGACTTGTGAAGTATGTGTTTGAGGAGAAGGGGAGACTCTAGCACCCTGCTTGGGATGGAATTTGCATGTTGTTGTCCAGACACAGTCAGGAGGCCATTTTAGTGGAAATGAGCTAGAACCTTCAAACCCAATGGGAAGAAAAGGTTGGTAAAATTGGTTTTCCATCCCAAAGTCAGTCGATACAATCCCCCACATTAAAAGAAAAAAACAGGGAAAACCATAGGATCTTCTCAATTCAGAAAAGTTATCCATGATTTAAACAAACAATAAAACCTTCATCAAATTAGAAAAGAAAGAGAACTTTCTCAACCTGATAAATGTATCTACCTAAACCCCAAACTCCCTGAGAAACAAAATCCTACAGGTAACTTCAGGTTTAATGATGAAATGCTGAATGCTTTTTCATTGAGACTGGAAATGAGAAAATCTATACAGTTCTATACACCACCATACTGAAGGTCCTACCAGTGCAATAAAGCAGGTGTCCCCAACCCTTGGGCCATTGACCCCTACCAGTCTGTGGCATGTTAAGAACCAGGGCACGCAGCAGGAGGTGAGCGGTGGGTAAGCGAGCAAAGCTTCATCCTTATTTGCAGCTGCTCCCCAGTGCTAGTATCACCACCTCAACTCCACCTCAGATCATCAGGCATTAAATTCTCATAGGAGCACTGGTCCCTGGTACCAAAAAGGTTGGGGACTGCTGCAATAAGGCAAGAAAAGGAAGTAAAAAGGCACACCTTTTAGTGATCAAAATCCAGAACACTGACAATGCCAAATGCTGACAAGGATGTGGAGCCACAGGAACTCTTATTCATTGCTGATGGGAATGCAAAAATGGTACAGCTACCTTGGAAGAAAGTTTGGCAGTTTCTTACAAAACGAAAATACTCTTACCATGCAATCCAGCAATCATGCTCCTTGGCATATACCCAAAGGAGCTGAAAACTTATATCCACACAAAAACCCGCACATGGATGTTCATAGCAGCTTTATTCATAATTGCCAAAACTTGGAGGTAACCAAGATGTTCTTCAGTAGGTGAGTGGTAGGTAAGCTGTGGTACATCTACTAAATGGAATAATATTCAATGTTAGAAAGAAATGAGCTATCAAGCCATAAAATGGCATGGAGAAAACTTAACTACATGTTACTAAGTGAAAAAAACCAGTCTGAAAAGAAGTAAAAAGGTATAAAAATAGGAAAGGAGGACTTATAACTGTCACATATGACATAATTGGATAGAAAATCTAAAAAAATTTATGAGTAAACTTACAGTTTGTTAATTTAGCACTGCATATGAGTTCACTATTTAAAAAAAAAGCCTAATTTTATTTCTGTATATCAGCAACAATTAGAAAATGAAATTTTTAATAGCATAAAAATCAAATCTAGTGAATTATGTATACAATTTCTACAGAGAAAACCATAAAACATTACTGAGAGAAATTATAAAAGATGTAAATTAATTGCAAGACATTCTCTGTTCATGCATTGGAATTTAAGATGTTGGTTTTCTCTAAGTTGATCTATAGAATTGCTCTATAGATCCAGTGCACTCACAAAGCTCCAAAGGTTTCTGTTGTGGTTTGCTTGGCTTTTTTTTTTTTTTTGGATGTAACTTGACAAGTTGAATCTAAAATATATATAAAGAAAAACAAAGTTGGAGGACTTATACTACTAGGAGACAGTATGATACCAGTGTAAAGATAAACAAATGAACTAGCACAACAAAACTGACCCATCTATCTATGGATTCCTGTTTTATCACCACAAAGTTGACATTGCAGAACAGTGGAGAAAGGACAGACTTTTCAATAAATCGTGCTGAATCAATTGAGTATCCATAGTAAAAAAAAAAAAAAAAGACTCTTCATCTCTACCTTACACCATACCCCAACACCAATTCCATGGATGTTCACGTGAAAGGTTATTGTACATCGAAAGGTAAAACCACAAAGCTGTTAGAAGAAGACTCAGAGAGAGAGAATAGATTTATTTTCTTAAATTGGACACAAAAAGCACTATCGGTAAAAATAGACTCCATTAAAATTAGAAATTTCTGTTAATCAAAAGCCATGATTAAGAGAGGAAAAAGTAAGCCACATGTGAGAAAAGTTATTTCAAAACATATATCTGATAAAGGACTTGTATCTGAAAAATATGAAAATGACTACAAATCAATAGGAAAATATCTTAAAATAGGTGCTTCACAAAAGAGGATGTCCAAATGGCTGGTAAACTGCTGAACAGGTGTTCAGTCTCATTAGTCATCAGGGAAATGCAAATGCAAACCAGAATGAGTTACTGCATATCCATGAGAACACTTAAAATTAAACACCAGTGTTGGCAAGGAAGTGGAGCATCCCAGGACTCTCACATACTGTTGGAGGGAGTGTGCATTGCTTCCACCAGTTTGGAAAACAATTTGGCAACGGTATCTCTAAATCCTTAGTGGCCCAGGATCTCCATTCTCTAGCAGACACCTGTTGGGTGCTGGCTCAGATCCTCTGACCTCTCCTTGCTGTAGAGGCCTCGGCTACTTTTCCTCCCACTTTAAGTACAACATGCTGGCACCTCTCATCATCCCCAGGGCTTTTCTGCTACCCTCAGGGTGTGAGATGATGAGGATCCAACCTGGCACCCACAACTTATAACCAAAAATGCAGGGGAGTGAACAGACTTTGGCCTAACCTTTGATGATGGCAGATGGGAGTCAGTGGACGAATTCTTCCCTGTTCCTCATTCCAGACTGACGGTCATAAATCACATTCACAATGAAGCCTCTTGTGAGAAGTTCCCACAGGCCCAGCAATCAGATGCTCTTGGTGCCAAGTGATGGTCCGCTCAGAAACTCATCCTCCTATCGGCTGTCTTACCTTTCTGCCTCACTCTCTTTCCCCTCACTCTTGATTCCACCCCTTCATTAAGAAGTACCACCTAAGCTTTTGCCTCAGGCTCTGTCTCTGGAGAGCCCAGGCTCAAATACACTCCCAGGTATATACCCAACAAAAATAAATATATAAATGCACTGAAAGGCATCTACAATATTATTCATTGCAACGCTCTTCACAATAGTTCCAAACTGGAAACCCAGATAACCATTATCAGTAGAATGGTTAACTACATCAGAGGACATTCAAATTATGGAGTCCCATACTGCAAAGGAGACGAACAAATTAACATGCCACAGTGTGGATCAGTCTCATAAACATAACATTGAGCACAAGAAGCTAAATGTAATAGTACATTCTGGAATGATTCCATTCACATGAAGTTCTAAAACAGGCAAAAATTAATGTAGGATGTGAAACGTCAAGGAAGATGTCAACCTTGGACGCAAAGACTGGGGAGGCACGTGAGGGGGTTCTGGGGTGCTGGTCATGTTCTATTTTTTGATCTAGATGCTGGTTATATGAGTATGTTCAGTTTGTGAAAACTCATCAAGCAGAACACTTATGATTTGTACAATTTTTTGTATGTAGGTTACACTCAATTCAACAAGAATTGGCATCGCCCCTGGGTGGCACAGGATCTGCACTGGGGTGGGGTGAGGGGGTGTCTCTGAGTCTGCTCTTTCTCCACCAGCTCCTCACGGACGTTGAAACGGCTCAGCGCTCCCACACTCACTCTGGCCTTGGTCCCTCTTCTTACCCGCAGTCCCAGCCCAGGCTTCCACCCAGGCAGCCTCAGTTTCTCCTCGATTTCCACTATCTTGATACTAAACAACTCCCTGTCCAAGTCTCAAGCATCTCGTTGTTGATGGTCTTGGGGACCCCTCTCTGCTTTTGTTTCATGAGGTTCTCGCCCTGGATATTGTTGTTGCCCCTTCCTGCCTTCTTTTCTCTCCTCCCTCTGCACCCTGTCTGGACAGCACGTACTCACGTCCAGTCCTGACACCCCTCAGGCAAGAGGACAAACAAAGGCTCCACATACCACATGCCTAAATATTTGGAAGTTACAAATGAAACTGCCAAGACCCACACTCCTCATCTGCACCCTGGCCCCGTACCCCACTCCCTGGCGCATGCTTTCCCCATGCTTGTCCAGATGGACACTATCAGCTGAGGCAGGTGTAGACCAAACATAAATGAATCAGGAGGCATTGGCTAAATAAGTTCTTTGGGTGTGATCAGAGTGTTATCTATAGCAGGGGTCCCCAACCTTTTAGGAACCAGGGACCGGTGCTCCTATGAGAGCCTAATGCCTGACGAACTGAGGTGGAGCTGAGGTGGTGATGCTAGCTCTGGGGAGCGGCTGCAAATACAGTGATGTTTCAGTAAGAGAGATCATTTAACTTACGTCCTAACTGGGACACTTTTGAAAATGGAAGGGAGTGCTATTAATAATTAAACCAGGACAACAGGTATAAAGCAGGATGTCTGAGCAAACTGGGATGTGTGATCTCTCTCTGTAAAGCCACTGTCCCTAGCTCTGCATGCTCGGATGGTGGTCCCTACCTTGTCTTGCCCATCCTGTCTCCCCGGCCTGCACCCCCCTCACACCTTTATGCTCATTTGTCCCTCATGAATTAGCCTGGTTATCACCTCCTCGAGGAAGCCATCCTGGTCCCCAGACTGGATGATGTGCCTATTCTGTGCCCATGTTGCTATGTCTCCTTGCTGCTTCTCGTCCCACTGGGCCAGGTGCTCCTTAAAGACAGAGAGCCGGCCTTACTCTCAGCACATCGTAGGTCCTCAATGAAGATTCCCAGGTGTCTGACCTGGGAACAAAGAGATGCAGGTTCTAGTTCCAGCTCTGCCACTGACTTGTAAACTGGATGAGTCACTTGACATCTGTGAGATGGAGAGAGTGGAGGTGGTGCATGATCTCTCAGTGGCAACAGCTGTTCTGGGTGGCGGCTTGCTTAGGCTATGGGATTTTCGGGCCCACTGGTAAGAATAGGAAAATGGAGGGGAGGGGTAGTCTGTTGGGGAGTCTGAGACTCTCATGTCTCCCTGTGTCACCCAATGTTCTCCCCTGAGGTATAGCCCTGTGCAGCCTCCTGTAATTGGTAGTGGGGGCTTTGGCTAACAGGAACCACTAGAGAACATGAGAAGTTGGGGCTTCGGCCTTGCTCTGGAGCTAGGCTCTTTTTTCCCTCTTGGTTGTCAGAGCACCAAATTCTGCCCTGCCAGCCTCCTTCACAGGGGCATCCTCACTCTCCCTGGCTGTTTCTTAAGGATGCCTGCCATTCCACAAGGTGCCACCAGAGGGCAGCCTCCTGGTCCCTTGCATAGACCTCTGTTGGGCTCTGTCCTAGGGTTTGAGGGCAGGCCAGGCTTCCTAGGACCAGGACCTGGCCTGTCCTCGGACCACTGAATTCAGCTGGGAGCCAGGCAAGTCCTTCCCAACGGCTGCTGCCTGAGTGGGGAGGCTCGCCTCTTGGCTGGAGAGGAGCAGGGGAGGCCCCGAAGGCCGTGGGTGCTGGCCTGGGTCAGGAAACTCATAGTGAAAGCAGAGAGATCTCGTAGTGAAATTCATTCTGTGCAGCACACCTGCCTCGGTGCAGGGCAGGGGAGGGACTGGGAGGCGACACAGCCTTCTGTGGTGGCGGTGGCGTGGAGGAGGGCCCAGAGCTTTATCTGATGAGCCCCAGCCTTTCTCACAGCGGAGCGGAGCTGCCCTGGCAGGCCAACCATGACCTGGTGGGCAGGGGCTCTGCAGGGCCCATGGGCCGGCTTCCCCACCTGCCCACCTCGCAGGGAGGCAGCAAGCCTGGGAAAGGCGTGGGCGGTGGAGTGGGCCCCGCTGGCGGGGAGCAGGCACCATGGGGCTGAGTGCCAATGCCCCCTGAGGCTCCAAACACCAACAAATGTTAAAACCGGTGACAAAAAATCGAGATGATCTATGTATATGCTTCTAGCAAAGCAAGACTTTTTAATGTGAAAACAAGACTTTGCACATCACCAGATATTATTTAGATCTGAGAACACATGGGCTCCTGGGACCTTGCGGAAGGTCATTCGAATGTCCTCAGCCCTGTGGGTAGCTCGAGGACCATGCGTGGAATGTCACTGGGGGACCACACAGAAAGTCTGAACATGGGATCCTGGACAGGACGGCCCTTTGGGTGCCCCCACCTGCAGCTAGAGCTCCCCTCGGTGGGGGCACCCCTGTGCTGATTGACACCAGAGCCGGCAGGGAGGATGCGAGGATGACGTCCCTGGGTTGTGGGGTGAGCCACTCTGAAGAAACAGGCCCACTTCTCCAGGGACCCTGTCCAGAGGCACCCGCGGGCTCCCGGATGCCCTCGGAATGGTCCGAGGAGGGGTGATTTCAGCGTCACAAGGATCTCCCCACTCTCAGCCCCTGGCCACCCTGCTGGGACCACCTCTATGGGTGGGCTGGGCTGAAACTTCCACTAAGGGAGGGTGCGAATCTGGCCCCGCTGCCTTGTCCCCGCTGCCTCGTCCCAGTGGGGCTGGGAGCCTGGAGTCCTCAGGACCAAGATCTGTTGGAACTCTTCGCTAAGAGGAAGATGGCGCGTCCTCTTGGGCCCCCCTTACCTGGAGGGAGAAGTGTGAAGTCGGGATTCCATGGGCCTTAGTCGGCTTCAGGCTGCTCATGGGTTGGGGCCCCAGTCAGGCTGCCAAGACTGGGTCCTACCAGGAGGGAGGCACTGGCCTGGTAGGATCAGGGCACTGTCTGCGGGAGATGGGAGCAGGGCCAGCACCGTGTTATCTCCCCACTTCGAAGAGGGAAAAGCTGAGGCACAGAGACTGGAAATAGTCCAAGGTCACAGAGCTGATAAATAGGGAGCTGGGATAGCTCAGATCCTGTCCCCGCAACCCCTGGGTGGCATGGGCCTCCTGGTCCTGGGGCCCCTCACCCCCACACTGTCCTGGGGTTCCTTCTGGCACTCACCCCGGCCTGTCAGTTTGATGGGCAGAGACTCTGGTCTGCTAATGGCCCGATGTGGCCAGTCTTGTGAATCCAAGTGGGTCCAAGTGCTGGCTTCTTCCTAAAACTGCCTGTGGTCTTAAAGGGAGGCCCCCACATAGGTCAGAGGATGTGTGGCCCCTACTGTGCTCCCACTGTGCCCCGGAACGGCTCAGACTTCCCTCGAGGAGCTGCCCACAGACCTCTGCTCTCTGAGCCACCGTGGACTTGACTGCCTACTTGTTCTCTGTCCTTTCCACAGCCCCAATTCTCCACCTGCCCCTACGATGCCCCCGGAGCGCCCTCCAGGGCCCCTTCCTGCACTTGCTGATTTATGGGTCTGTAGTTTCCGCTGTGCTGCCTACTCGAAGACCCAGCCCCCCTCAAGCTGAGGGTCCCAGCCAAGCATGGGTCTCCTTTCCTTCATGCCCAGGTCTCCCCTACCTTCCCTCACCCGAGACGTACCCTTATTCTGCTGCTCAGGCAAGAACCCAGCGGATTCTCCTCATCTCCTTCACATCCCCCATCTCCTGTGAGCACCTAAATTTGGTCCGTTCAGTCAAACTTCTTGCCTCTTCTGTAAAGAATTGTATAATGCCTTCTTGCTCCTCCAAAATAAAATTCATAGATAATTGAATCTACAGTCATCATTTTAAAAGTCAATATAATGTTCTAAATTTTTAAAAAGGGAAAATAAAAAGAAAGTAATTTATAACTTCATAATGCGTATTTGATTCGAAAAATGCCTGGATATGACCTACAGCGGACTCGGATGCTGGTTCTGCAGACTCGGAGGCTCTAAGTGCTGCAGACACAGGCGGGTCGGAGTGTCCGTTCAGGCTCAGATGGCTGCTGGAGCCACTGTGCCATCTCAGGGACGTGATTTTTCCCAAATGGCAAACAATTTTTGGTAAATTTCCAAATGAAAGAAGGTTCCATTCTCCCCTAGATTTTCATGCTTTTCGCATCCCCAGGAAATTCTGTATTTGAAAACCATGTAAAAAAGAAGTAAGTTCCAGACTCTGATCATTACTGACAGGGAGTTCACCTCCTCCAGGACCTTCAGACTCTGCACTATTGACCTGCTGTTGGGCACGGTAGGATGTCAGCAGCATCTCGAGCCTTGACCCGCTAGATGCCAGTAGCACCCCTACTCCAGGTCGCGATAATCAGAAATGTCTCCAGATCTTGCCAAAGGTCCCCCGAGCTGGGAACCACTGACGTGTCTAAGTGTCCAGGGGAATATTCAGACACTGTGTGGGACATAAGACAGCTTGCTGCTGGGCGGGACGCCCCCTACCCCCGCCACATCCCAGGCCCCCATCGACAATGCCCGTAGCACCCTCGTTACCACAACACAGACATTTGCCCTCTGTTCCTAAAACACCACATGGGAGAAGCATAGCCACTGTGGAGGGCTTCTCACCTACCTGGTTCTCTAATCCGGAGGTGAGGGTAGCCATGCTGAGAAGCCCCGGC
>NW_006494614.1:64190890-64221780 GCF_000325575.1 Pteropus alecto
CCCACACCCATTTCTCCCGCAGAGGAGGCCCAGCCACTGCTTCCTCCATGGCCCACGCACGGACACCTGGCCCATCCCTGCCGCGGCCCCAACGCCCCCAAGCTCCAGCCTTGCCTGCCTCGCCCCTCCTGCCTCTCCCTCCCAGTGGTATGGGGTCTTGTCCTTCCTCAGCACCTTTCCCTCTGGGTTACCTTGGAATTCCATCCAAGTCCAGGTCTTGGAATTTCTCAGCCCAGGTGTCTGTCTTCAAGGAGTCCTCTGTGACCAGCCCCTTCCCTGCATGACTTTCCCCAGTGCCCCCAGCCCCATCCACCATCCCATGCTTCTCACCTGTCCCCCTACTCCCTGGCCCCATTCCCAGTGCTGTTGTCAGAGTCTGGCTTCAAGAAGTTGGCATGGCTGAGACCATGACTCAGTTCGATCCTATTTTCATTCACTGTGAGGCCTCGAGTGCCCCCTACAAACTGAAAGGGGTGCATACTTAGGGGCATACGTGGGAGAGCAGTGGATTACAGCACTGGAGGGGAGCAACTTGAGAAGGACCCGGCAACTCGGCGTCCTGCCCAGAACTTCTGCCCCTTCTCCCACAGGAATGTGGGAAGGGTGGGGGGCTCAGGTGGACACGAATTTCTCCAACCAAGAGTGCCCAACCGGGGAGATCTGCCCTAATTTGAAATGGAGCTGGAGCTGAAGGAGAGCCTGGAGAGGCAGAGGGGTACCCTAATTCTTACCCGAGGGACCCCTTAAGGAGCCCAGCCTTGAGCCCAGCCCCTGGTACCCACCTAAACTTCCAGCTCTTAACGTGTCCCCGCAGCCTGGAGCACTGGTCATGGCAGCAGCTAAAGGCATCCTGGAGCTGGCCTTCACTTCTCTCTTTAGCCACCCCGAAGCCTGCCTGTCCCTGACCAAGGCTTATGCCAGGCAAGCAGGTGAGGGCTATGGGCAAGGGCAGCGAAAGACCGCAGCCCCTCCTACCTGGCCACTCCTCAGCCCTTGGCAGAGGCCCCTTCCTGTCCTGTGGGTGCCCTGGTTTCTGAGACACCTCTTCTGTGCAGTGCAGTGACTGGAGGCCAGATTTGGGAGGGGGTCTGGCAGGCAGTGCACTGGTGAATGAGGCCATCTCTAAGCTGGCAGGGCTGGGCGCACAGTGCTGAGGGATGTCTGGGTCCTGGGAGGACGTAGGAGGTGGAGACCCTGAAACTCTGCTGCCTGGGAAGTGAGGCATCAATGACTCCTGTCGCTGTCAGCTCCTTCTAGGCCTCAGTGCCTCTAACTGGGAAATGGGGAAATGGAAAAGACCTTTGTCCTCCTCTCCTGCTGGCATACCTGAAATGGGTCCCTTCAGGCCCCAGGCACCTCCCCACACTGTTGGTCGTTTGTGCCCCATGTCTCAGTTGGTAGCGTTTGGGTATCCTGCCTACCAGGCCTTTCCCCCAGTTCCTCAAGCTCCTGTCAGTGATGCAAACAGCCTGGCCCTGGCTCAGCTGAGGTTGTTCTTGGCCAATGTGGACATGCCTGCTCCTGGGTCTGGCCTGGCTCCCAGGGCCCTTCCCCTGCCTGGTGTCAAGAGTCACCTCCCTCATTGGTGCAGGCCTTGCCCACAGGCTGGTTCTCTCAAGGCTTCTGGTCAGGATGGCAACCTCCTGCGTTCTTGCTGCTTCTCGACTTTGGCCTCGTGCCTCTGTCTCGGGTTTGTTTTTTATCAGCAGTGTCTGTGAGGCCCAGTGGCAGACAGTCCAGGGTATCATTGCACAATCCTCTCCAGTCCTCCCTCCTCAGGGTGGACTGGCTGGTCAAGGCACACCTGGGGATGGGGGGGTGGTGGGTGGTGGCTGGTGGCCCTGGGATACAGGGCCCGAGGATACTCCCGTGGCCCCAAGGGGCTTTGTCACTGTGCTGAGAAGGATGAGCCTGAGAGAGGGTGTGAGAGTGAGCATGTGGGTGTGAGTCCTAGAGAGTCTTCGTGGGAAACTGGGAGAATGTGACTGGCCGGAGTCCTCAGGCAGGGGTGCCTTTGCTGCCTGGAACACCCTCAGGGAAGGAGTTTGGGGAATGGGGAAACAGTGCATTGGGAATGCTGGCCACTAGGTGTCACCAGGAACCCATGAGACAGAAGTACCAGGTGAGTGGCCAGAGTCCTTGGTCCCCCCAGGAGTGCCCTCTCCCTTAGGCATGGGGTTCTCCCTGGTCTGTCAAGGTGCCTGAACATACACTAGCTGTGTTGGGCCAGTGAGGCAGCATTGCCCTGTCCAGGAGGAGATATTCTCCACAGAGGCCACCCTGTCCTTACCTCTGACCCACACAGACCCAGTGATGACGGAGGTGGTGAGCGGTGGGGAAGCAGCATCCCCTCTCAGCCACCTGCCCCTCCCTGGACCAGAATCCTGCTGCAGGAGGTCTCCTTCCTGCCAGCATCTCCAGGTGAGCACGCTGACCTGCGCCCTGGGCCTGCCTGCCTGGCGAAGGAGGAGGGTAGAGTCCGGCTGGCATTTGCCCACCCCTGTTCCCACCCAGGTCCAGCTCGGCAGTTAGATTCCTAAAACCCCTCTCATCCCCTCCTTCAGCCTTTTCTTGGCCCCTCTCAGACCCAGTCCCTACCCGCTACCATGCATTCACTCATGGAATGCTCAGCGAGGACCTACTGTGTGCCGGGAGCTGGGGATCCAGCCACAAACAAGAGGGCTGGCTTCTACCCACGGAGCTCGCATGCTACGGAATATTAAAGTCTCCAAATAAATGAACTAGAGAATTTGTGATGGAGACACTGTCATACAGGAAATAATTCACGGAGGAACTGGGAGGGCTACGGGGATGGCTGCTTTTGGAGGTCCCCAGGAAGGGCCTTTGTGAGCAGGTGAAGAGGAGCTTGTGAGCACCAGAGGAAAGGACATTCAGGACAGCTGAAAAAGTGCACGTGAAGGCCCTGAGGCGGGAACGAGCTAAACCTGCTGTTAGTGAAACAGAGGCCTGCGTGGTTGGGTTGCAGTGATGGAGGTTGGAGGGCAGGAGGAAACAGACCACAGAGGGCCTTTTTCTCCCCAGGGACACTCAGTGTGGAGAGGTCTTCAGGGGCCATCCCCTCTGCGGGGCAGTGGAGTCCACCTGCGGGGATGTGGCTGCAGGGCCCGTCTTGTCTAGGGCTGGTTGTGGCTGGTGGAAAGCGGATGCCAAAGCTCATGGCGGGATCCGACAGGACCCAGCCCTCACATCCCTGTGGGTGGAGGAGCAGATAAAACCCCAAGGGGCCCTTTCCTTGCGGGTGGAGGGCTCCCCAAGGCAGGGCAGGCTTGGTCTGCGTCCAGGATCCGGGATAGGGTCTCCTTGGCTGGGAGCAAGTCGAAAGGGGTGAGGCAGAAGGAAGGGCAAACAGAGTTCCCGTCCTGAGTCGCTCCGCTGCTCGACACCTCGCAGTGTCTCTGTATCCTTCAGAATAAATCCGAAGGCCTAACCGTGGCAATGACCCTCCATCCAGCCCCCTGACCTCGCTCACTCCATCAGCCGCTCTCTCTGTGCCCACTCGGCTGCAGCCGCACTGCTCCTTAAGCTGGCACACTACTGCCTCAGGGCCTCGTGCTTGCTCTTCCCTCTGCCTGGAATGCTCTTCCAGACATCCTCAGGGCTCATTTCCGCACCTCCCTCAGGACTACTCGAGGGTCTCAGGACGCTTTCTCTGACCATTCCGTTGCAAATTGCATCCCTTACCTGGGTACCTTCTCTCCACTCTGTCCTGCTTTTCTCCCTGACCACCATTTGACTTTCTATACATTTTATTGCCGTCTCCCTCACTAGCCACGCTCCAACATGAGCTGAATGATCTGTTTTGTTCACTGATGTAGCCACACCACCCAGCACAGTGCCAGCACATAGCAACAACTACTCGTTGGGTGACTGACTGACTGAATGAATGGGGACGAGTCCCCATCTCTCCTGACCTCATCTGGCCACTGCAGGACCGTCCTTGGGCCTTAGCCTCCATTCTCTGGAGCTGAGCCAAAGGCCGGAACAAGGTGCTGTCTGCCCCAGAGGTCCCTAGGCTTTGTCATGCTCTGCTTGGTCCGCTGTGGGTCTTGTCACACCTCCTGGAGGGAATTAAAGAAGGTGGTCCCCATGGGGAGCTTCCTAGGGCCAATCTAAGCTGGAAATATCAGGTCGGTCTGGAGCTAGGGTGGCAGAGCCACTGATCACAGCACATCTGGACCTGCTTGATGCCCCTGCGAACCATGGTTTAATCCAGCACCTCACATTCGATGACCTTAGGCAAGCAGTGCGAGGAGCAGAATGAGGACGTTGTGCTGCATCCCACGTGTTTGCCACACGGGGACACTGGGGACTTATGGAAGGATGCAGGGAACCACATGGCAGGGAGAGACAGGCCGTAACTTTCCTGCCCTCTTTGGGGTGGGCTCTTGGGTAGAGATGCCCTGTGATCAGGGTCTCCCCATGCCAAAGCCTAAGTGGTGAGGCAGCGCCTCTCCTGGGAGCCTCTCACATACATGCTTTTCTAGTGGACGATGAAGTCTGACCCCGCCCAAGAGCTGGTCCCCAGGGCACCCCAAGGCCGCCCAGCTCTAAGGTGGGCCTTGTTTCTTCTTATTGCCTCTTTTGGTTTTCAAGAGGTATTTATATCAGAAGCCCACTTAAGATAATATTGGACACCTGGCAGGAGACGATGGCGTTAAAGCCCAGTGAATTGCTCTAAAAGATTTGACTGACTCCTGGAACTGAAAGGTCAAAATCCAGCCTAGACATTTAAAAGTATCTTTGGAGGAACGCCTTCGGAAGCCCAATACTTAAAAGCATCCTCTTTTGAGAAGGGAGGTAGGGAGCGGGGAGCATCCCTTTTGGGAGAACTTGGAGGGACCTGAAACCACCCCAGGGGTTCCTTGGAGTGCAGTGTGCAAATCATAGATATCCACCTACTGCTCATCCAGGGACAAACCCCATTGCAGTGAAGGGGGCCCCTTTTCCTGACAATGGCTCTTAGAGCCAATCTATAGTACCCAATGTTCCCAGCAGAGGTCACTGCTAGGAGGAGGCCCCAGCCAGGCTTTGGTGGCATCAAGGAGAGCTCTGGACCACAGTGGGCCACGTGCCTCTGCCTCAGTGGCAGTGACCTCAAGCCTAGGTCTGCTATGAGCCAGGGGCCACCACATGCCCTCCCAGTGGACAGAGCTGCCCTCTGGCCACATGGCCAGCTTGGCCAGGGCTGATCAGAAGCCCTCAGCTCTAGGACAGCTGCCAAGGCCGGGGCCATAGGGACTGGTAAGGGTTTCTGGCTAAGCCCAGATCAAGCCATTCCAAGGGACAGCTGGAGTGTCTCTCCAGTCAGCGCCTGGAAGGGGGCCAGCCTAGCTTCAAGCCCTGGCCAAACACATGTAAATACACGCAAACACACACACAATGCACCCATGTGTGCACATAATCACAGAGTTCACACGTGCACACAACTAAACATTCACAGATGTACTCAGTGCACATAAACACTCAAATAATATGTGCACACACAAACACATGCACCGAGCACATGGATGTACACACATGCAAATACACACGCATGAGTGCAGTCACACGCACATACTCTTCTCTCTCCCCAGGCAGCCTCAGGGTGGCTGGAGAAAGACCTTTGGGTCCAGCCCGTTTGGGATGAGTTCAGTTGGAGGAGGTGACCCCTTCCTCTCCCTTCCTGTCATGGCAGCACTTCTCTGGGCTAGCCTTGACCCAGCCTGGACCGGTGAGTATACAAGAGTGGGAGGATTAAGGGGCAGCGGGAGTGTCTGGCACCTCTGGGAGTTCTCTGGGCAGAGGCTGGGATGGGAGTGTAGTGGACTCACTGTACCTTTCTGGGATGGGAGGGCGCTGGCATTGTGCCTGCATCCCACAGAAGTCAGCGGGCCATAGGGTCCCGGGGTAGGGGCACTGCCTGACTCTGGGGTGTTATGGTCACTGCTGTGTTGGAATGACCTGGGGCTTATGCCCTAGAGCAGTGAAGGCCGGGGGTGGCTTTGGAGGTCCCCTGCAGCCGTATGCCCCTCCCCGAGAAGGCCAGTCCAGCTCTCAGCCTGCTGTCCTCTCGAAGAGGAGGTTAGGCTATTGACTCTTCAGTTTCCACCTCCCCCAATCCCTGTAATGTCAACCTGTGAATGCTTGGGGGCTGGAGCACGTGACCTCCCATTCCCTGTTGTCCCCTCTGGCTACATAGGCCTAGGTGCACTGGACCATCAGCCATAGGTGATAACTGAAATTGCCTATGAAAAGCAGTCCCCTGCCTGTCTGGCAACCTGGCGCCGTGAGAGGGGTTCTGTAGCCCACTGCCCCTGATCCCAAGTAGCCTGCTCTGGGGTAGGCTCTGCTGAGTCCAGTGAGCTGACCACCAGCCCATGCCCATAGCCCTTGGCAGGGACAGAGTTCTGTCACCTCCCCTACCAGATCAATACCTTCAAGGCTTCTGTCAGCAAATCTTTGACCTCTGACCTGGCCACACACTGTGACCTCTGAAGCTATGTGTCTTTCCACCAATCCTTGCCCTGGTCTTTGGGGTGGATGAGGGGTGACTTTCTGGCTGCAGCCCAGGCTGCGAGGGGACGGGAGTATGAGGCTGTCCGCCTCCGCGGTCCAGCCTCCTCCCTTCACTCCATGCTCAGGGCCACAGTCAGCAGCTGCCCATGGGGCAGGTGGGTGGCTGCTCTGTGAGGGGCCCTGCCAGGCACGGGGAGAGGTGGGGCCCCAGAGCAGCACAGGGATGTGAGTGAAGGATCTGGAGGCTTCCTTCTGGGGCCCAGGGGCCTTGAGAGGTCCAGCCATCAGGGAAGGGACCCTGGGCTTCCTCTCTTCTGTCTGAGGCCTACTAAGGCGCCGTTTCTTCTCAACCCCCACTCCCCACAAATGGCTATGCCTGAAGCTCAAAACCCCCATCCTCAGTACAATACTAGCTGAGGACTCCCAGGTAGGGTTGGCAAGCAGTCCGCGCTGGCCCCACAGGCAGGGCACCAGCTCTAGTGGATAGAGGCTTCCATCCTACTGGCCCCTCCCTGCAGCCAGTGTCCTGATCAGTCTGTGTCTCAGCAGCCCTGACCGGAGAATGAGGAAGGGGCTGCTCAGAGGCCTCCGGGTGCTCCCCAGGCCTCGAACCCTTTGGTTCAGCCAAGAGAGTCGCTCCTTTGGCAACCCCGTCCTGCCCGTCCGGCCCGCTCCAGCCCAGGGCGGAGTTAGCCCGTTGTCCCCTCAAAGTCCCTTATGGATGCCGGGAGCCTTGTCCCTTGAACTGCCCCAGGATGCAATTTAGGGAGTCCTGGACTCCTAGGTAGACATCACTGAAACTGCCCCCAGAGGGTCTGGCCAGGATGACAGGCCACTCTCCATGTGACCCTTCCTGGTCGCCTTTCTCTGCTCCTGGAGTGTCTGCATACTGGCTCCTGCTTCTGAGAGGACACCCCTCCTCTACGTGGGCATTCGGAAGGCCATGGGGCCCAGCACCTCTGCCCGGGTCTGTCTGGATCGGCAGTAGGGGCAGAGGCAGCGACCTAGAAACTTCAGTCATGAGAAGGGAGGGAGAGGAAGGAAAGAAAGCGGGGAGAGGACCAGAGGAGCAGGCTGGATGGGGCTGCCCCCTGAGATGGGAGAGGCAGGTGAAGAGCACTTGGAGGAGGGCATAACACATTGCAAATGAGAAACGGGCTCAGAGAGGCAGGTAAGGGGAGCGGCCAGGAAGCCCGATTTTGGAATGGAGCAGTCCTCATTTTCCCCCTGACTCCCTCAGCCTCTACCTAGACCTCTGACAGGGGCTGGCCCCAGGGGGAGTCCTGGCCCACTGCAGGGACTCTTCAGGTCCTGCCTATCTGTCCCTCTGGGGCATTCTCAGGAGCCAGGAGTGACAGGCCAGACCTGAGGTAGTAGAAGACTGGTTGGGCTGGCCTGGGCTGGTGGCTGTGTGGACAGCAAGCCCTGAGGTAGTGGGCGGGGTGGAGTGGGGGTCCAGGAAGCCTGACTGGGGTATCTTGAGGCCCATTTCTTACACCTGGCATCAGCCACGTGCTAGGCTACCCCCTCCGCTCCCCATGCAGTCCTCTGGGCTTTCTGAGAGTCTCGGTTTCTTTTACGCTTAAGACCTGGGTCTGTCAGGTGGGAACAGCTTGACTCAACCCAGTCATGGGGTCCTGGACTAGAGGAAGTGGGGGAAAAACCATGGTAGTGGTCACGTGTGGTGGGGGACCCCTTTCTGCCTGCCTTGAGTTAAGCCTGCTGCCTAGTTACCTGACCCAGAGAGGTGAGTGACCTGCACAGTTTCCCCAGGAGGTGGAGCCGGACTTGAACCCAAGGCTGGGAGTCCCAGGCTGCTGAGTGGGAAATCCTGCCGTAAGAGCAGACACAGGTCATGGGCCCTGTGTGGGTCAGGGCCATGCTCCTCTCCCCTCCCCGTGCTCAGGGCCTTGCTCCCTGGCAGAGAGGCAAATGTGCCCCGGGCTTGCTGGGCCCCTGGGGCTTTGGGTAACATCCAGAGGGACAGAGATAGATGGGGTACAGATAGCATCACAGCCCTGGTTCCTGAGGTGTGCCCTCCCTGGCCTGTGCCCTCCAAGAGGGCTAAGGACGTGGTGGCCCCATAGAGGAACCTAGTTCTAATGATCACAATGGGGCTCCTCATGCTACCTGTGGAGTCCCAGGCTCCACAAAAGATACCTCACCACGTGGCCCAGTTGTCAGACCTATACTCTGACAAGTGCATGCAGACACACATACATACTGCACACAGACATACACACCACACCCAGACCCACACATCGCACAGACACATACACCACACACAGACACAGATACAGACACACAGACAGCACACGCAAAAATATACGTCACATACAGACACACAGGCTACACACATACATATACCACACACAGACCCACATATCACACACAGACACAGACATATGCCCCATGCTGACATACATACTACACTGACACAGCTCAGAGATACACACATCACACACACAGACACATCCACACACATAAACACATACTCCACACTGTCATAGCCTATGGACATCATGCATGTGCACATCACACACACAGGCCCACATAAAACACTGATACAGTCCATAGACTTACGCATCACAGACACAGACCAATATACCATACACTGACATACAGGCCCCACTGACATGGCCCATAGCCACCACACACTGACACAGCCCACAGATACACACAGACCGTGCTCTGACCCTGCCCATACTTGCCACACACATCCGGCCCCACTGAGCCAATAGACTCAGAGCCAGCCAAGTCACCCTGCAGGCACCCAGGGACCACAGAACCCTTCCCCCATCCTAGAGGTTTCTCAGCCTCCGCTTAGCAAAACCTGGAGCTCAGGGAGGGCTGGGTGTCCTGGGGTGAATGCCTCATGGCAGAAGTTCAGAGGGCAAACGGGCTTCCAGTGGGGTGTCCTGTGGAGGGATCGGGGACTTAGGTACACTTTGGGCTGTGCAGCTAGATGCTGAGGCCTGGGGCTGTGGGATGTGTCCGTACCTTATATCGTTTAGGGCAGAGGCTGTCACCTCCTTGGGACTGCCTTGAGGGGCCTCTTGCTTCCTTCAGACCAAGTACCTCTCTCCAACCCTGGGGTAAGCGTGGGCACAAAAGAGGCCTTGGTCTTTTTGATTCCCCATATATACCTCCTTGGCTCACCTGGGGTGACCTGTGGGGTCCCCACCCTGCTGATCTCCTGGCTTAGAACACAGGAGTTCAGATGCAGGAGTCCCTACACCTTGTGCCCAGAACTAGGGACCTGGTCCATAGGGGGGCCCCCTGGCCTGGGCTGAGACCTACCATCTCCTCCAGGATGTGGTGAAGGCCTTTCTCAGGCTGTGTGAGCTGGTTGAGACAGAGGTCTCATCTTGGAGAGCTGGGCCCAGGAGACCTCTGACCCACTGCATTTGCCTGACATTCCACCACTGGAGCTAGATTCTTCTGCTGCTAAGTGCCCAAGGCTCCTGTATATGCCTCATAGGCTATTTGTGAATGGATTAGAAGGGATAGGAGCACCAAAGGCAAGTGGAGCCCTGGAGCGTGCGGCTCCCAGGAAGAGCTGGTTTTCCTGGTCCAGTGGGGCTCTTCCCAGAGGTCAGGTGTGGTAGACAGTGAGACTTTGAAGCACCAGGGCTGCTGTCCCCTTCCCCACTGAGGCCCAGAATGGCAGTGATAGGGTGGCAAAAGTTGGAGCAGGTGCTGGGCTCCAGCTCATGTGGTGTCTCTTGGGGCAGCCTCCCTTCCCTCCTGGGCAGAGCAGAGTGGTCACTGCCCACTGGCATCACTGCCCAGTGAGTGTCACCACTGCCCACTAGGCTTCGCTGCCAGCAGGGAGTCAGGGTAGCAGCGGTAGCAGCCACCAGGTCTTTGTAGTAAATCTAGACACACACAGATAGCAAAGGCCTTTAGTTTTCCTGAGAGGGGCCCCAAGGAGGATGCAGCCCTGGGGTCACTGAGGGTGAGGGGCCCCTTCTCTGAGGAGGCTCCCATGCCTGGGTCTGGTTAGACCCCACCCCTCCTCCTGACCAGCTGGAGGCCACAGTCCCCTAGCCTCAGGCTTGGGCCCTTCTAGAGGATGGCAGGCCAGCCATCTGGGCAAGAGTTATGCTCACAGCCAGGATGGGACGAAAATAGGAAGTGGTCTTCAGTGCCAGGCGGGTGCCCGCCCGCCATTCTTCCTGGGTGTGGGGGCGGCTACTCCTGGGAAGGGCCTTAGTCACCCGCCAACGGCTGCAGGGAAACCTGCATTCAGCCTCTGGGAAATGTTGCGGGCCCTCCAGCTGGACCCCCCAAGGCAGACTCAAAGGTCCATACTCCTGGGGTACCCATTAGGAACCAAATTGTGCTGAAGGTGTCTTCTGGTTATTCCAATGGATCTTCCCTGCCAGGTAGGCCCATGTTACAGATGAGGAAGCCAAGGCCCAGAGATCTGCTCAGTGTCTCACGGCCAATAACTGACAGTGTCAGGACTTGAACTTGGAACTGTCTGAGCCCAGGGTCCCATTGTAAGGAGAGTGAGGCCCAGCCCTCCAAGGGAAGGGCTCCCTGGGAGGTGATACTTGAGCCGACAAAATGAATATAAGGGAGAAGCCTGTCTCAGCCAGAGAGAAGAGCAAATGCAAAGGCCCTGAGGCAGGAACAGGTTTGGAGTGTTCGAGGAACAGACAGGAGCCAGGGAGCAGTGGTTCCAAGATGCAGGCCATGCCCACCATACAGATCACCTGAGTCTGGTCCCCACCTCTGAGAGGGTGAGCATCTATCTTTAGCTAAGTGTTGCCAGATCCTCCACCATACAGATCACCTGAGTCTGGTCCCCACATCTGAGAGGGTGAGTGAGCATCTATCTTTAGCTAAGTGTTGCCAGATCCAGAGCCAGACAGGGAAGTTGTTCTGGATCTCACAATGGGTGGAGAATTCCTGCTTTCGAAGATCCGTATGTGGAGACCTAGGACTTTCCCCAACATCTTTTCAGAATATGGACTGAGGATAACAGGAAGTGATGACAGCTTGGCTCCACCATTATCGATGGCTGACCCATCATTACCCTTTGTGCTCCAGGCAGACCCACAGGATCCCTTGTCTTAGACACTGAGATGGGAGTTTCTCAGAGGGGTCGGGGCAGTGGTGGGATTCTGGTTCTCCAGTTCCGTTACGACCTTGCCCTGATCACGGGCATCTGGGGTGCAGCTGAGCCTACGATGAGCCAGCCTACAGCCTCTGATGAGTGTATACTTCCCGGCTGCCCACCAGAAAAGGATGCCATGGTAGGCTTGTGTGGGAAGCACAGGTAAGTTTCCATTGATCCAGGATGGGTGTCTCATAGAGAAAGAGAACATAGAAGTCTAGATAAAAACAACCTAAGATAGCTCATAGGGGAGAGAAGTTGCATCTGGTGAGGGGTCAGGAAAAACACTAAAGACATAGCATCCGAGTGGAGCATAAGGAACAGATCAGGTGGAGATGTAGGGAAGGTGTGGCTGTGCCCAGAAGCCAGTGTGGCTCCAGTGTTACAGAGGTCACTTATGGCTTTGACCTCACCCTCACAACCTTGTCAGAACCACAGGGCTGGATTGCTGGCTTTCTCTTGCCACTTTGTCTTGTTCTCCTCTGGAAAGCATGTCTTAGTTTCTGACCTTGGCTTTCACCACTTCCCTGTCTAAAATGCCCATCCGAAGTGAAGCAAGACCTGAGTGGTCCATCTCCCCACTCTGCCCACCCATGACTTTTTTCGAAGATGGTCAGTCCTAATCCTGATCTAATGATTGCTACTTTCTCACCACAGATCTTGCCTAGAGCCCACTTCTTTGCACCCCAGTTCTTTATTTCACTCTAGTGTAGTGGAGTGTGGGATTCTTGATGGAAAGTTATTTTCCTGAACATCTGGACTGTATGATTCTCTAGTCTTCTGACATCCATCGCGGCTGACGAGAAGTCTGTTGTCAGTCTAATTGTCATTCCTTTGTGGTAATCCCTCATTTCTTCCTGCTGCTTTTAAGATCATCATTTCGTCTTTAATGTTTTGCAGTTTTACTATGGTGTCACTTCAGTTTTATTTATCTTCCTTAGGTCTCAGTGTGCATCTTCAATGTGAGGACTCATGCCTTAGTTTTGGAAGGTTTTCAACCATTAGGTCTTGAAATTATCTGGTTCTCACCTTCTAGAATTCCCATAATAGGCATCGTGGACCATCCCGGACCTTCTCATTCTACCCTCTAAGAGCCCCAGCCTCTCATATTTTCCTTGTTTCTGTACCTCTCTGCTGCATTTCATGAAATTTCCTCAGACGTGATTTCCAGCTTTGTAATTCCCGCTTCCACCGCGACTGATTCGCTATACAATCCATCCGCTGAGTTCTTATTTTATGCTGCAATGACTTTGATTTCTTTTGAAATCGATTCTGTATTTTTAAATAATAATTTTTATTATGTCTTCCGCGCCCTCTTCTATCTCCTTAATAATTTAAAATATACTTATTATGTAGTCTTTTTCAAATTATTCCAATATTTCTAGATGTAGTGGCTTGCTTTTTCGGGTCGTTAATTCTTTCTACTGTGAGCCCGTCGTCTTCACTGAGTACTTTTTTTTCCTGTAGTAATTGTCCTGAGCTGTGGGAGTGTCCATATACATAAAGTGAGTGGAAGTAAGCTTCTCTCATAGTTCTAACAGTTTTTGTGTTCATTTCTAGATTCGGAATTTTAAAACCCCTGGACTGTATAAATTTGAATCTCACATTTACTCATGGCTCTAGCTAAGGTTTTGGTTTCTCAAAGGAGACTTCTTTTTTCCACCCCAGAAGGATGGAAAGCTTCATTGAGCTATTTTGGGTCAGCTTCACAAGTCGCCTTTGTGGGGGGCAGTTCTTTTAGCCCTGGGCTTTAGCCCAAGGTCACTTCCCCGCTCAGCACCTCTGGAGTCCAGGACACATACCCTGTTCCTGATTCTGCCCTGATTCTGAGCCTTTTCGAGTCTCTCTGGCCTATGACCCTAACTGGGTGCCTCCACGGCTCTAGGTGACTTGATTCATGCCCCACAGTACATCTCCTTGACCTTCCCTTGAATGAAACCTCCCAGCTTCACCATCTCCCTTCCATCCCAGGGACTCTCCTTAGTTGCTCCAGGTTCTGTGACATAGTTATGCCCAAAACCCCAGAAGGGGCCCAACAGTACGAATCCCTTGATAAGCACAGGCGCCAACTCCCAAGAACCCCAGATTCTGACCAGTGAGACTCTTTAGCCCATGACCTTCTAGCACAAGACCGGGAAACTGCTCAGTGGAGCCCTGGCACTTTCTAGCCATTGATCTGATGCACCTAGATGAATGGTTCTTGACCTGGGACAGTTTTGTCCTCCTAGGGGATATTTGGCTATGTCTGGAGACATTTTTGGTTGGTGTGACTGGTGGTGGTGTTGGTGGTGGTGAAGTGTCACTCGCATTTAGTGGATAGAGGCCAGGGATACTGCTAAATCTTCTACAATGCACACGACAGCCCCAACCACTCAGAATCAATTATCTGGCCTAAAACGTCAACAGTGCCACTGTTGAGGAACTCCGATGGCTGCTGCTTCCCTTCCTCAAAGTGGCTCCTGACTCCCCAGGGGCTGAGCCCTACTTCTGCAATGGAACGGAGGGACAGAGGCTGCCACAGGCTGAGGGTGCATCTGGAAGAAGGGTGAGTCTCATCGGACCCAAAGAACCTCCATGGACCCAGATGCCTCCACGGCTCCCAGTTCCCAAACAGAGCTCCGAGTGAGCCCATGAGCATCACATAAGCTGCCCTACCTGCCCAGGGGGCCTCCCGTGCGGCTCCCTCCCTTGTGCAGCCTGCACGCGCCAGTGACACATGCCTGTGTGATGTGGGGAGCAGGCCCCGTGTGATGTGGGGAGCGGGCGTGTGGTCGTTGGAGCAGGCCAGGCCCTCCTGGGAGTGGTGAGGACATATCTCTGGTGCCATCTTTCCTGTTCTGATAAATAACTGATCTGTGGTTGAGGCAAGAAGGTCACCTCTGCCCAGGGAAGCTCAGGAACAAACCACTTGTGACCGGTGGGAAGAGCCCCGGGTGGGGGCAGCGGGAAGTCTGCCTTCCCTGGCCACCAGGCTGCTGGGGGCAGATTTCAGAAAAGGGAAGTGCTGCGCTGGGGCAGCGCTTCCTGTGGTCGCGGCAGCCAGGGCGTCAGGACAAGCACAGCAAATCAGAGGGTGCTGCCCTACCCCGGGAGGGGCGAAGGGAGCCTTCCCTGGTCAGGAGCCCTGGCCCGAGGGTCCACGGCTAGGCACGATCTGCCGCTGTCCTCCGTGGGTTCGGGCTGGGGGGCCCTGGGGATGGAGGGACTTACGCGGTGCCCGCGGGACTGTGGCTCCGCTGTTTGGGAGCCTCCAGAGCGACACTCTGCTCTCAGCGCGGATCCAGCTAGGGCCTGGTTCCTTGCTCCCTGCCTCTCATTACCTCCAGGCCCTGTCTGTCCTGCACATGCTCACACAGTTCCCCTGGCCGCTCCTCCAGGCACTGAGTGAAAGCCCACTGCCCCTACCTCCGGGAAGCCCTCAGCCCCTGGCTGGGGTGCCCTGGGAGACCCCCTTCCTCCCTGAAGGAAGGCTCAAGCCCCGTAGTCTGTGAGAGCCCGCCCAACCCCTAATGCCTCTCAAGCAGGCAGCGGTCTGTACTCTTCTGTCTCTTGTTAGGGAGGATTTTGGAGCAGGAGCCTAGGAGCAAGGGTGTGGCCAGGCCTCCACGGCTCCTGGAACCCAGCCTCCCTCCTCCGAGCCTGGACTCTGATCCCGAGGAGTGCCCAGCCTGAGAAGAGAACAGAAGGGAGGGCTGTGGCCCCCGTCCCCCCACCCCATCCCTGCTACCTCCCTCTGGGTAGAGTCCCACCCATAGCTCCTTGACTATCCAGATTCATTCCAGCCCCACAAAGAAACCCTGGGGCGCTACTCTGTCCCCTTTGCCCTGGCCGAGCCCCCGTTCCAGTGAGCCCTGTGGACAGAGAGCTAGCTCAGTGAGCCCCCAGCTGTGCAGCCTACAGCCCCAGTGTGCCCCCCCTGAGGCTCTGAGGGCCAGAGCTCCCTGGGCTGATGGGGGGAGTGGGGGTGTCATGGTCGGGGGGAGGCTGCAGCTGCTGCTTCTACCTCCCTGGTCCCAGCAGAGGTTGGGTCAGTGAAACCAGTACCCTGCCCTTACCCACTGTATTCAGAGCCTACGAGCAGTGCCCAGGGATGGCCATGTCTCCCAGGTCCCCAAGCTCTCTGTCTCCACCTGTGCCCTCCCTTTTCACTCTCCGCATCCCTCTTGACCTTGAGTCACCTCTTCTCTCACTCTCTGTCCTCACTCAGCCTCTTCCGTTTCTTCTCCCTCCAGCTCCGGGACCCCAGCCCCTCTATGTATATATTTATACACCTGTCAGTCTGTCTTTCTGTTGCTCTCAGCATTTTTCTCTCTCCTTATCTTTTCCATCACCCCACACTGACCCCGGCTCCTCTCTGTCTATGTCTGTCTCTATCTCCCTGACTCTATCTCTCTGTCTCCATGTCTCCATTTCTGTCTCTCTCTCTCAGTGTTCACTCTGGTCCCTGATTGCCCTACCGTCCAGAGCCCCTGCTGTCCCTCGGCTGCAGCCTTGGCAGGGCCTGCTGGGGGCATTTTTTAGTTGCCCACGGGCCCTCATCCTGTTATCAGTTGGAAATGAATCAGATTAGGAAACGGGGGAATGGGGGTGTTATCGCTGGGTGCACACGGGGCGCTCGGCTAATCTCTGGTGGCCCTGGGTTCGAGAGGAAATGCAGTTGCGACACTGAGCCCTTCTTACCGTCGCTGTCATGCCCGTGGCCGGGCGGTGGGGATATGGTAGGAGAGTGGAGCGGGAGAGGGCAGAGGGCCAGGCCCCGGCCGCCCCCGGGCATATGCACACCCACGTGGGGACACTCGCACTTGTGCATACGTATGCACGCCCACGCACACAGCGCCTCCTGGACTCTTGCACACCTTCCTCACCTTGCACCTGTCCTTCCATTGCCTTTGCACACCCACATCCATGCCCTGACCACCGCTCCTCACTAGATGGCTTCTCAGGCCTTGTCCCAGGTGCCTGCAGCCCCTTCTTCTTTCAGCAGATGGAGTGACCCCTGTTCAACAGCCATACGACTGGCCACTTTCCTAACCAAGCCCTCCTGCAGTTCTCAGGATCAGCCCCCCATAATCTCTGTGGCCTCCAGGTTGGTATGTCCAGCTCCTGCCCCATCTCTGCTCTCGCCTCCCACTGCCCCTCAGCTTTCTCTGCCCCTGTCACCCGGGCCCCCTTACCGTGCTTCCTCGGTGCCCCAGCTTCTGCACATGCTGTTCCCTCCACCTGGAAGACTTTCCTCCAAGGCCCGCCTGGCTGACTCCTGCTCATCCTGACTCGCTCTGCCTTCACGTCATTTCCTCAGAGCCTCGACGGTCCCTTTCAGGTCCCTGGTTTTAGAGGCTCTGGCTCCCTGTGCTCTGTCCTCATGGCATGGATTCCCCTGTCTGCACTGGGACTACGCTTTTCGGGGAATGATTTTTGTTTACTGCCCACATCCCACCAGACTGTAGATGTGATGAGGCGGGGACTCAGTCCTCCACCACTTGTCCAGTACCTGGCCTGGGACCTGGCCACAGTAGACAGTGGTTGAATGAACAGAGGTATAAACACACCCAGAGACACGGACACCCAGGTACAGACAGAGGAACACACAAACACATCCACAGATACTTCACGAAACCCCCACCCAGACAGACACTCAGACAGACTCTCAGACACGGGCCTGAAAACCTAAGTGTGCAGAGAGACACAGAGAGACCAACTCGTACGCACATGCCGACTGTCTCCTATGGGCTCACTGCGGCTTGTCAGCTGGTGGGCACCCCAGTCTGTGACCCATGTGTGCCCAACCCTGCCCCTCAGGTGAGATCCCCCGTGGGCCTTCTGCATTCTTGGTCTTGATTTCAGGAATCTCTTCACAGGTCACAGGCTCCCCAGGCAGAATTCTTTGGGCCCTGGTCGTGGTCTCAAAGCAAGTAGCTTTCAGGCCCAACACACAGTGTCACAGCTGATGTTGACTAGCGTCTCCCACTAGTTAACACAGAGGGCATGCCATTCATCACCTCTTCCTACATGGCATTTTAAAGAAAAGTTACAGATTAGAGAAAGGATTGGATGAGTACACACAAAGCTAAAGCTTGGTATTTTCTCCAGCAACGTTTTACTTTCGGAATCACTGCTCAAGTTAATCCAGGTCAGGGTTTCTGTCCCAGGCTCAAAGAGGTTCCAGCTGGAAACAGGCAGCCGTGGTGGTGGATGGGGGTGAAGAGCCGGGCCTGGGAGAGGGACAGCAGGCCATGGAGGGTGGACCCTCAGGCAGAGTGGGCGGTAGGGCAGAAGGCAGGAGGGCAGTGGGGCAGGGCCCGGAGGCAGTGGCACAGAAAGACCTCACCTGGCTTCATCTGGGGCCTGGGGTAGGTGGAGCATCTGGCCAGAGGAAGCCAGAGAGGTGGGGTGCAGGGATAGGCCTGCATTACCCGCAGTAGGGAACGGGGCTTCCAGGCAGCTCATTATCCAAAGCTCTTACAAGCAACTTCTCTCTTTCTAAGATGGCTTTCACCACCATCACCGCCCCGTTGGGAAAAGTAGTGAGCTCCTCCTCAGGGCTCTGCCCACCTCTGGAGGTCCCTGTATCAGTGCTTGCTTGGTGAGAGCCTGCTTTTCTGCTGTCACCAGCTTCTGAAACCGAGAGAGCTTGAGCCATGTGCACTATGCACCAGGCATGGGGGAAGGTATGAGGGGACAACTCTGTGACCTTTTTTTCAAATCGATGGGCATTTCCCTGGTTACTAGCAGTCCGACCCTCCTCCAGTCAGACACAGTCTTCCTTCAAGAAGGTTATTCTCGAATTCTCCTCCTTAAACAGACCTAGCAGCTTCTAGGTGCCTCTGTCCCGATTTCCAGTTTCCCTTATCAGGCCCAGGCGTCGTTTTTTTCCCAGACTGCACACCGCAGGCAGGCGGGGTGGTGGGACCTGTGTGCCTGGGGCAAACGCCAGAGGGTTTCTGCAGCACCCAGGCCTCTGCACCATTTTCTTGTTCCCCGGGGGCTGGTGGCTGGCCTGGCGTCTCTCGGATGCAAATACTGAAGACTTCTCGGCTGATCTGAGAAACGTGAGAACAGGGCTGGGAAAATCGGCCGTTTTTGTGGTTTGGGGGTTTGAAGCAAGTTTCACAACTGATCTCCCAAGAACATGGTCCAGTCAGATGCGCTCTCCACCCGGGGGCCCAGTTCCCTGATGGCACTGGTGCTGACCGCTCCCCTGGCTGGGCGGCGGGGAGAGGGCTGAGTCTGAGGCAGGGGGCTTCACCACCTGCCCCCCACTGCTCCCCACTTTCCTTCTTTGGGAGATGAGCACGAGAAATGGAGAAGATGGAGCCATTTTGGAGGGTTCTTGTGGTTTTTGCCTCATCCTTCGGCGTGGGGAGAGGCGTCCACTTGACACCCTGACCTCCCGCCCTGGAAATCTTTCTCAGGTGCCGCTGGGCAGCTGTACCCTTAAGCCCTTATTTGTGGAGACATAAAGGCCAAGAAATTATTTCGTTGCCTTAACCTTGGACTGCGGCTGAGACTAGTGGGAGGTACTAGAGGAATCTGCTCTTGGGGTTCGGGGAGAAAGGGGGATCCCAGGAAAGCACACTCAGCCTACCCCGAATCCCCAGAATTTCTGCTGCCTCCCCTGCAGACAATACCCAGCTGAGATGGGGAAGGGGTTTTTAAGGCCAGTCCTGCCCCTGAGTGGCCTGGTCCCCCAGCCCATCCTTCCACTCTGGGAAGTCCCAGGCTGCCTCAGGCCGGCCAGGGGCAGAACCGAAATTGGTGACATCTGCCTCTCTGGCCCCTTGGCTCCCGCCCCAAGTCCCCCCGCCCACTTGCCCCAGACTCTTCCTTCAGGAGCTTCCAAACCCCTGTGGAACAGCAGGCCACACGGTCCTTGAATGAACACTTCCCCCGCCCCCACTGCCACACTCCCCGCCCCAGCCCGGGCCCTGTGTGAGCTGGACACTCCCTGGCTGGTGTGTGATTCTGTACCCTGTCATCTTTCCGCTCAGGGCCACAGAGGCCTAGGGCCCCTGCATGTTTCTCAGACTTACCACTTTCCACCCCACCTCCCAGTGGAGGAGAGACTAAAGCACCAGACAGGGACATTCCTGCCCAAGGACACGTTCGTGAGGCAGTGGTGGGCATGGGACAGAGCCCCAGCTCCCGGGATAAATGAGGGTGGGGCTGGGGACCTTCCACATCGAGCAAAGCAGCTGGGAAAACTGGGCCGGGGCTGAGAGTCACCCGACTCACAGCCGGGGAGGTGGCCAGTCATGTGCTTGGTGGGAGGAGTGGTCGGGTGGTCACTCCGACATGGTGGGTCGAAGAAAGGCAGGCCAGTCCTGTGGCAGCGCTCAGGGAACAGGGAGAGGTGGCATGGCCAGACACGAGATTCGAGCAGGTCCACGGAGCCCTCTTGATCAGAACCAGATAAGCCCGAACAATTGAAAACGCCTAGACAATTAGCCAGCATTTGAGAAGCCCTCAGGAGTCCTCCCTTTGGGCGGGCGTAGCTGGGTAGATGAGGCTGACAGTGCTGGGGTCAGGCAGAGACCCAGACGTGCCTGCTGGGGCCAGGCCCAGGAAGGCTGGGGTGTTCTGGGTGCATGTGCCTGGAGTTTGTGTCCCCTTCCCGTTCCCTATCCATATGCCCCCTCCCAGCTTCCTGTTTCTGTTTTGGGGCCACAAGAACTTCCTTTTCTCATCATGGTTGAAAATGGCTTGCTAGTCTCAGCTGGAGGCCCAGTGGGGGTGCTGGTCACTCCAACCCAGGGGACATCCACAGAAGGAGGAGCAGGGAAACTCTGCCCTGGGGGATGTCAGGGCCCATCCTGCCACACTGAGATGTGAACTGTAGTCCTCCCCACAGTGCTCCTGCTGGACTGGCTGACAAGGCTCCCCCAGCACCTTGGATGGAACCCCTGGCATGAGCACTACTCAAGGCCAAGGTGCGCTGGATCCTGCTGGAGTGACCTCGAGTAGTCACCATGTCTTCTTCCTGCCTCAGACAGAGGACCCAGAGGATCTCCTGCCCCTTCTTCCTGCTTCTTCCTAGGCATATTGGCACCTGACATGGGCACTCATGGGATGCACCACATTGGCCCATGGTGCACTCATACACACACATGCGTGCGCACAAAGGCACACACACTCATGTACAAAATCAGGAGGCTCCACCAGGAGCAGAGTTGCAGCCTCCTAGACGCTGAGGCAGTGGGGACCTGGCCTGGCCTGGCCTGGCCTGGGGAGTGCCCTTGTGTGTGCATACACTGGTGAGTGTGTGTGTGGGGTCGTGTGGAATGTGCGCATGTGTGTGTGTGAGTGTGTGGGTTTCTCTCGGTGAGCATGCGTCTGTGTGTGTTTGGGGGGCATCATCTCTGTCCTCCCAAGCACATCCTGCACCTGAGCAGAGCTTCTCCCCTAAATAAAGCTGAGTTGTGCCCTGCAAATGCCTGATCTCTGTCTCAAGGACACAGCTTGGGGAGTGACCTTCCTTCAGCCTGGTGACTCCTTGGGAGGTAGTCATGCACAGGGCCCAGGACATGGGAGCCAGCCATGAGGTGGGCTGCCAGAGAGGGTGCGCAGGGCGGTCCTCAAGCTGCCAACTTGAGACTACCTTTATCCACTAGGGATGAAAGGCCCATAAGAGGGGCTCCCCGTGAATACCCTGGGTTCAGTGTGGGGTGTAGGGGTGAATTTGGGCAGAGCTGTTGAGATGCTGAAGTTGTGCCCACCGTTCACCTCATCCAGCTGGCCTGGGATGGAGCTGAGCATCCAAATGCTTCCTCCCAGGGCCTGGGGCCGGAGTCAAGGTCAGGACTCCACCAAAGCTTCTATTCAGCATTTCTCTGAGCACTTGCTAAGGGCCAGGCATCTCCTTTACTGCGTAAGGACCATCACTGCCACTTACAGATGAGCAACCCGAGGCCCCGTGGTCAGGAGGCTGTGGGGCCAGGACCGAAAGCCAGGAGGCCGCATTATAGACATACACCAAATTTTGGGCCTGGCTATCCCCCTCCCTGGGGATGGTAACACAGGGAGACAGCACAAGGAACCCATGAGCCCGAGGTCACCCGGTCCCACTACTCAGCACCTGGCCCGTGTTCCCCATTATCACTGCGAGGAGGTAGCAGAACAAACACTCACCGATTGTTTACACTGAGGTCTCGGGGCCATAATTAAGTCTTCGCAAATCAGGCCTTTATCCGCCCATCTCCAGCCTCTGAAGGGGAAACATCCTGGAGCATCTAATGAAGGAAAGTTGGATGGGTTTTAAGACTTTTTTAAACCCCGAAGAAGAGGCCTTTGTTGCCACTTCCCTCCTGTGGCAGCCTGCCTGGTCGCTGGCGTGGTCCCTGGACTCCAGCGGCTGCCCTGGGCCAGGGGCAGGGACAAGTGGCTCCAGCTGTGGCAGTCCCACCCTGCAAGTGCCGAGCCCCCAGGCCCCGTTCACCATCTGGCATCTCCAATTCCAGTGACACCGCTGGCTGTGGGCAGGGCCCCAGGCGTGGGGTGCTAAGGCTGCCCTCTTCCCTGTCCTCAACGCCTCACCTCAGCTTGTCAGATCTACCTTTGGGCAGCCAAATCCAGGTGGGGATGGGGTGGGGCTGGCAACAAGGGGTGACCTCTGATTACCCAAGACCCCCCATTATACCAGCCCTACCAGATCTAGGCCTGCTACCCTCTCTCAGCCTCTGCACCTTAGCTAAAGCTATTCCCTCCTCCAACAATGCTTTTCCCTGCTCCTTTCTCCCTAGCAAATTTCTACTTATTATTTTAAGATTTAGTTTGGGCATCACTCCCCAGGGAGGCTGCTGTGTACTCCAGGGCAGTTTCCCTGTCCCTCCTCTTTACCTCTATACCCCCGACTAAATGGTGTTCGTGCCCCTGGGTATGTGTCCCTTGAGGGCACATCTTGAGCATCAGGCCAGCCCTGTGCCTGGCACAGAATAAGCAAGTGCTCAGTTCCTACTTATTGAAGTCCAGGAAGAGTGAGCAGGGGGTAGTCGCATCACCCAGTGACAGACTATGAACCCTGGAATCCTTGCTCCCATTCTCTGTGAGGAGTGCCGTCCACCCTACTCCACAAGCAGAGAAACTAGTGTTGGCAGCAGAGGTGAGTTGCTCACAGACAGCTGGAGGGTGAGTGGAGAGTCTAGGGCAGTGAGCAGCAAATCTTTCTGGTAAGGGGCCAGGTGGGAAATACTTTAGGGTCTGCGGGTCACTTAGTCACTGTTAGAATTATTCAGCTGACATTCAGGGCAGAAGCAGCCATAGGCAGTGCATAAACTAGTGTGGCTCTGTTCCAATAAAACTTTATTTACAAATTTCATATCATTTTCGTCTGTCACAAAAAATGATTCTACTGAGTTTTTCAAACCATTAAAAAATATAAAAATCATTTCTATCTCGCGGGTTGTACAAAAACCTGTGACGAGTGTGACTCAGTGTGAGGCCTGTGGGTGGCTGATCCCTGGTCCAGGATGAAAACCAGATTTGCCCAGCGGGTCTAACACCGGCCTGGTCAGTCCTCTCTTGGGGGCCCCCAGCTCAGACATGGTGCACGCTCATCAAATGGATGGAGCAAACAAACGAGTGAACTAACCTGCTATCTAACCAACTAACCAGTTAACTAAGCCCTTATCTCTTAGGTTCAGAGTTATCCCCTTCCCATCTCTGGTCTTCTTTAGACCTGACTGACCTTTTGTCCGATGACCTATCTCATGGACCTCTTGCCCAACCCCCATCGTTCTGACCTCTGGCCAGGCCTCTGGTCAACTCCTAAAGCTGCCGAGCTGCTGCAAACATGCACTCATTACTACTGGGCGAAGGTGGAGAGAGGGCGTCGGGGCTGAGAGGTGGTGTCTGGCTCCACCCTCGGGCTGGATGAGAGTGGTCTCGGCAGACAGAGGACACATTCCAGGCAGCAGGATGTCCTAGACAAAGGTGTTGGAGGAAGGAGCTGCGGGACCACAGTAAATCCAGGAGAGTAGATACATGAGTTCCGCCCCATGCGGGGCTGGGAGCAGCCAAGGAAGAGACTAATCCCATCAGGAGCAAAGGGTGTGTGTCCAAATATGGCCGTAGTCCTGACACACTCAGCTGGGCCTGCTGGTGTGGTGTGAGTGAACCCGGAGGCTCGGGGAGGCCCCAACGTGCCTCTTATAGGCCTGCCCCACACCTGACACGTGGCCGCTCCTATTCCAGACTCACGTGTTTGGGTTCAGCTATGCCCTGTCTCATCATTCATTCATTTCACAAACATCGGTGGACTATCACCTACCTGCCAGGCAGGCCCCCTTCAGGTTGTGAGAGATAAAGTTATGGTCCTTGCTTTCTGGAACCGACATCCAGCAGGGAAGATGGATGATGGACAAGTAAGCAAGAGCAGGGCCATTGCTAAAAGCACGAGGAACTGGAAGGGCAGCAAGGCAACTGAGTAGTGACTGGAAGCTGCTTCAGGCGGGCCTTGCTGGGGAGGGGGCAGTAGAACCCAAACCTCAATGAGGAAAAGGGCCAGCCAGGCAAAGACCCAGAGGGAACCACAGTGCATAGTACCGGGGCAGGAGCAAGCTGCTTGAGGGACGGCCCCAAGAGAGGGGCACAATGATGAGCATGGAGACAGGGAGGGAGGCCCGGCCGTGCAGGACCTCGCAGGATGCTGCGGGGCAGGCAACACATATAAGGGCCTGGAATTTTGATCAGATTGATGGTTGTCGAGATCTCTGGCCGCTGCTGCTGTTGTGGAGGAGCTGAGGGTAGGATTGTAGGATAGGACGCCTGTCCCCAAACGTGTTGCGAGGGCAGTATGTCAAGGGCCGGGTCCTGCCAGGCAGTCAAGGGCCGGATCCCCTGCTGGAGCAGGCGCAGAAGGCTGGGCAGGATGTGGGCGCTGGGCAGGCCCCAAGACTGCTGCTCTTGGCCTCACTCTGGCATTGGCTTGGCATGCAGCCGCGAGGGAGCCATGTGTGGGCATGTCCCGGGGCAGCTCGCCTGCCTCTCTGGAGACAGGAGCCACAGGTAGGCTGGCTTGCCTGGGCCCGGCTCTCAGTGCTGTGGAGGTGAGGTAGGTTGCAGGGTGGCAGAGACCTCCCTAACCCTGAAGCCAGCACAGGGAACGGGGAGCCCCTCCACCTTTGCCAGGCCTCTTTTTGCTCATTCAACCACTCCGTATTGCAGGCTCGCTGTGTGCCAGACCCAGCGCCCGTCCCAGGGTCTGTCTAGCTAAGCATCTGCATCCGGTCTGGGGCCAATCCTAAGATGGGTGTCCCCTCCCACCGCAAGGCTGCAAGCCCCTCCAGCCCCAGCCCAGTCCTGGCTGAGGGGTGTCGGACGCTGCCTCTCCTTCTCCTAGTCCCCATTTCCCAGTGGTACCAGGACATCTGGTGCCAAAAACAGAACCTGTGTGAGGTTCAAGTACTCAGTCCCGGTCTCGAACTTCCTGGGAGTGCTTGGAGCAGACTCCTGGGTACCATGAGGGCAGTGTCTGCAAGGCAGGACACCAAACAATGTGAAGGCCACTGGGCAAGCAGAGCAGGAGTCTGTGCCTGGCAGGTCTGTGTCTGTAGGGCATGGCTCATGCAGGCCTGTGGTGTCTTTCAGGGGCAAGAAGGCCCGGGTATGCATGTGTGAGTGCATGTGTGTGTATATGTGTGTGTACTGTGACCTTGCACGTGTGCTTATGTGTCTGTGTGCATGTGTGTGCATATCAGTGCCTGAGTGTGTGCATATGTGGCTATGAGTGTGTGACGAGTGTCTGTGCACGCGCCTGTGTGCATATCTGTGTCTGTGAGTGTGTGTGTGTGTGTGTGTGCGCGCACGCGCGGCCTGTCCTCCCAGGGCTGGTGTGGCCCACGCTGACTCCAGTGGCCTGTTTTCCTGCTGCCCCGCCCTCCTTCTCAGTGAGTGTTGACTCAGGGAGGGACAGGCAGACTTCGTTCAGGATTTCCTGGTTGGGCAGAAGTGGTGCCTTGAAAAAGGAACAATTGTGTCCTGAAGTGATCACTGAAGGGTCTGGGCTGTGCAGTGCTCTGTGGTGCCCGAGGCAGTGAGGCCATGTGCTGCCCACCTAGGCTGCATAGGACTTGCCCTGACGACTTTCCTAACTGCTGCCCCCACCAGGGCCACATAGGTTGGCAGCTCTGGGCGTGGATGCCCCTTTATATGGAGGGGAGATTGGCACAGCGCGAGGGAAGGGGGACCTCTAATACCCACAGGCACTGGCTGTCCCCAAGTCCCCAAACAGGCTGGGCCGGGATGTATCATTCCCTCCCACCCCTTGGCTTTATCCCTCCTCCGCCCATCTCCTAAAACCTGAACTCAATCTGAGAATGAGTGAAAAGCCCCAGGAGAGCTCCGTCATGTGGGGGCCTGTCTGAAGTGCCACATCTTTCAGAGAGTCCAGGAACATTGGCCTCACTGGTGTTTCTAAGAAATGCAGACCTGCTGAGTCAGTACGTGGGCTTCAACAGTGTCCCCCAGAAGCTGCCGTCACTTTCCAAGAAGCACTGGGTGACCAATCCTCCTCCCTCATCACCCCTAGTCCCTGGGGTGGCCTCTGTCCTGGGTCAGGCCACCCCAAGGTAAGGAGGCTGAGGTGGCAGGGCTTGGGGAAGCTGGGCTGAATTGGAGGAGCAGCTAGTCTTGCCTCTGCTGGGTGCTTTTTTCTCCAGCCTAGGTGGTGAGGGCCTAATCTGCAGGACAAAGTGAGGATTTGCAGCCCAAAGGCTGCTAATGCGGCTACAGCTTCTCTGTCAGCACCTGCTAGCTGGAGAGGGAAGAAGCTCTCCCCAGGGCACAGGGAGCCACCTGTCCTGGCTCGTTCAGGGAGGTGGTGGGGACACAGCCAATGATGTGGAACTAAGCTGTTTCTGAGCGGGGTCAGCACAAGCAATGGCCCTCGTGGGGGTCCCCAGAGAACCTCCAGTTCAGACTTCATGAGCTCAGGCCTAGGGTGCCTGTCCCCCAGAGACACTGTCCCACTCCTGCATCCTGCCACCAGATCTGTCCCTGCCAGGGCTCTGCCCTGGCCCCTCGAATCTATTATGATCCTTCTTCTGAACAAGGGCTCCTCTACTCTCCCTGTCCCCAGCCGGGCTATAGATGAACGAGAGCCTCGGGTTCCACTTTTGCTCACTTTGGTGCCCCCAGGACCCGGCACAGGCTTGCCTCAAGTTGGGGAGGAGAGCGTCAGAGTCCCTGGGTGCTTCAGAGAGCCAATGCCTTCTGAAGCTGAGGGGAGGGGAGCACTCTCGGGTCCCCCTTGAGCAGGGTGAAAGCAGGGGGTGGTGCCCAGGCCCCGGTCTTCAGCCGTACCACACCGGGCAGCCACGAGCCAGGCGGCCGTTAATAATTAACCCTGGGCCTGGGCCTTGACCTCATGGGCCTCTGAGTAAACAGGCCTTTCTGGTCAAGCGTCCTCAGCCTGCTGGAGCCCGCTGGGCCCCTCATGGCCTCTCTGCCCCTTGACCTCTTCTAGCCTCATGGTCCACACCTCCCTCCCCCTCCTTAGGTGCTGAGCTGGAGCAGTGGCCAGTGGTCTGGACGCCTGGGCCTCTTCGACTCCCAACCTGGCTCAGCCCACCACCTATTCCTGCCCCGGTACCTATTCTCCCCTCGAGCTTCTCCCCACTCCCCCAGCCTTTGAGGTGACATCCCTTCTTAGACTGAGGCTTGTGGACCCAGGAGCCCCCAACACAGCCTGAAGCCTCAGTGCTGCACTTCTGTGGCCGTAGAGGGGGCTCGATGTGATTTTTTTGTGGGCACTGCTGTCTGGGACCTGAATCCCGGGGTCTGACTTCTGGGCCAGAGTCTCAGGGGCAAGCAACATGCAGCTTGGGCTGCACTGAGAGCCCCTGTGTAGACAGACAGTCAGGATCAGCTGTCAAAAGGCCCATATTCTAGCTCCACTCTGCCCTAGCTGGCTGTGTGACCCTGGGCCAGCGCCCTGACTCTCTGGGCCTCAGTTTCTCATTATCTATACAATAAGAAATGGCACAGATATCTTAGGGCTTGCCAGCTCCGGGATTCTAGACCTCATTTCAGCTTAGAGTGAGACTGAGGACAAGAACAGCCTAGCCTACGTCCCACCTTGCTCCAGGTAATCCTCACGGACAGAGTCACCTGGGGGGACCCCCATGTTCCTGGCTGCCCAGCAGCCACTTTCTTCCTCTGGGGCAGCCCTGGTGTTCCTCAGGGAACCAACCCTCTCCCTTCTCAGACCACATGGTTCAGGCAGCGCTGCCCCAGCCCAGGCCTCTGGAAGTGGGTCACGTGCCCTGGGCCTGGCCAGTGGGTGTCAACCTTGAGACTTTTGTTGGGAATACGGAAAAATAATCGTTTCCTTTTCCCTAGGTGGCAAAGCTGGGAAATGTGAACCTAGAGGCTTTCTTGCTGGGAGCCTGTGGGAGGTGGAGGAGCACAAGGGGAAGCAGAGCTCGGAGATGGACGTGGGTTTCCGCAGCTGAGACAGGGCTGTGCCTGAAGCTGGCTCCTCCCTGGGCTTTTCCATTATGAGAGCGCATTTCCTTTCCTGCTCAAATTAGTGTGAATTGAGTTTCTTCCTTGATTTGCATAGTCTTACACCTGACCCCGACCCTGCAGAGAAGATGCCACAAATGCACAATAGCGGCAGGTGAAAACACTGCTAAGCATCTATACAGAAAACATGAAAGGAGAACAGGGCTAGTGAGGAAGGCTGGCTGCAGCGGGGGGCTGAGGGAAAGCCGGCCGGTCGGGCAGTGACAGGCAGAGAACGTGATACCTGGGCCCTTGGGAGCCAATGAGGGTTCTGATGACGGGATGATGGGCAAATGAGAGGCTGACAGGCTGTAGCTCACCGACAAGGGGATGGAGGTGAATGTTCGTGCTTATGTGCATGTGCTCGTGCACACACACATGCACACACGCACACACGCACACACGCACACACGCGCGCGCACACACACACACACACGAGCTTTGCATGCGACAGTCCATGGCCCTCCCGTGAGCCTTTTGAATCCCTATCCACTACAGAGTGGGAGCGAGTCAGAGGCCTCTGGTCAGTCAGGACCCCTAAACCGGGGACTCCAAGGACCACCTGGATGGGGCTGCCTCCTCTGCTCCACCGTGAACAAGAGGGACATCTGGGTTTCTGGAGGAGCAGAGGCTCAGCCCCACCTCATTGGCCTCATGGGGCTGGGCTCAGCGAGAGGCCTTGTCCTACTAGGGCTCCCCAGGGGCCTCAAGGAGGGTGACCTCATTGGTTTCATGGGGCTGGGCTCAGCGAGAGGCCTTGTCCTAGTACCCAGGCTGACTCTGAGATTTTGGGCAATTAGGAGTCCTAGCAGCAGAGGACCTCAGACACATGGAACCCAGCATGCACACGTGCAGACACGTATACATTTGGTAGACATGGCACACGGGTAGCATACTCGCAGACAGCCATCGTGTGTGAGTCCTGGGGTGGGGAAGGTGGGGGGCCTCTGTGTAGGCAGATGGCAGGGGCGAGGAACAGTAAACTCCCACCTCCAAAGCTTCTGCTTGACTCCTAGGCTGGGGCCTGGGGAAAGCCCCTTCACCAGCAATGAGACCAGCTGGATGGGGATCCTCCCCAAGCCTCACGTCTGGTGCTGCCTCCTCTGTTCCTCCTCCTTTACCTGCCTTGGCCTTGGCCTGTTTCTGCCCCTTCCCCATTTCTGACTCCCGTCTCTCCTCTCCCTATCGCTCTCATTTTCTGTCTCTTAGAGGGGGCACCAGGAGAGAGACCAAGCCTAGAGCTCAAGCTCAGGCCTCTCGGCTGTTCAGCCTAGCTCTCATCTTTACACTGCTCCCTGCCCTGCTTCCTCTCTCTGGCCAAGCTGTCTTGCCCTTTGCCCTGGAACTGCCAACACCCCAGGGGGCCGCTGGCCTCGCCTCCTCCCCCAGCTCTGCAGCCCCCGCTCCTCTCCCAGAGGCTGGCCAGTGAGCTGGGCTGTGGGGAGGCCACAGAGCCAGGACACGTGTCCTGGCCCCAGGCAGAGCTCTTGCCTTGGCCGCAGAGCCACACTGGCCAGGACCAACGCTGTCCCCTGAAGCCCCTTGAGACCTGGGTAGGGCTCCTGCACTGGGCAGCATTGACTCCCATTCACCTCCATGCTGGGAAACTGACCCCGGATCAGAGCAAGAGTCCGTTCTGAGGGGGCCCTATGGAGGGGTCCCTAGCAGAACCAAGGTCCAGCCAACAATGAAGTGGGAAGAAGGACCCTGTACCCACCTCCTCACTGGGGCCTCAGGGAAGAGCCTGCCCTGGAAAGAGGACTAAGAAACGGGAACCATTTCACAGTTGTGGATCTTGCCAGGGTGGGAGCAGACAATGGGGCCTCCACTGGGGGAATGAGGAGATGCGCCTTCCCGTCTGGGCAGTCACTGCGCCCAGACTGGAAGGCCCTAATTGTGCTCACTACTGCCATCCAGGCCTGAGCCTGCTGGTGCCTGCCTCCAGGAAGCCTGCCTGGGCTGGACTAGAAGTGGGAGGAGCCCAAAGCAGTGGCCTTCATCCTCATCAAGCACCTGCACTGGGATTTGTCCCACCACACTAGTTAGGCTGGATGTTGCAGGGACAGGGTTGGGCCCTCTACTCTTAGAAGACCCCATCTGCCACCTGGCCTGGCTAGATCTCGGCGCCGGGCTGCAGAATGGGAGCAAGGGCTGCATTGGATATGCCCTGACTTTACATCTCAGAATCCAGGGCAAGGCCCCAGCTTATGACCGTTGATGGGCTGGTATTTGATCAAGGTCCCTGGAAAGAAGCCATCAGCCCTCACTGGGCACAGGGCTACCAGTTGTTATGGCAGACAGGCCTGCGCAGTGTCAAGAGGTGCCAGGAGCTGGAGAAGGGACAGGTGGGGGCAGCGATTAGTATCTACAGTGGTGTCAGGCTGCCTGGGTTTGCATCTGGCCGAGTGAGTGTCTGACGGGTGCTTTTCCCTCCTGGAGTCTCAGCTGATATCTGGAGTGGAACCCACCTCCCAGGGTTATGAGGTAATGTGGGTAAGTGCCCAGCCTGCTGCCTGGCACATACTTAGCCCTCAATCAATGTAGCTGTTAGCCCAGTTTAGGCCAACAGGCTTGGAGGGCTGGATAATCCAGGTCATTTCTACAGAACTGGGCAAGACCTGCCACTGGGCAAAGGGAAATGTCCTGACTTAATCTCCCCTTTCCTAGGCCTCAGCATTCTCAAGGCACAAATATGCACTTGTGCATGCATGCATAAATGGGTGAGCGTGCATGTGCGTGTGCGCACGCGCGC
>NW_006494614.1:64221894-64222820 GCF_000325575.1 Pteropus alecto
CCTTAGTTGAAAAAGAAGCCTTCCAGAACGGAAATCTTCCTCAATTTAGCTGAGTCATTTTCTGTGGTTAAGGAAGTCCAGGTCACCTCTGGCCCTTCCCCTGATGCCGTGGCCCAGCCAGCCTGGGGGACGCTGATCTACACTCTCTACATGCCTGCCCGCAGCTAACCCCAAGGTCCTCTCATCAGAACCTTTGAAAATAAGATCTCCCCACCCTGCTTCCCACAGCTGCTTCCTGCTCCCGGGTGGGAGTCCAGAGCGCTGGAGAACCAGGATTCAGGGCACGTTGTGGAGTGGACCGTGGGCTACAGCGGAGGAGAAGTGGACAGATCCATGGCCTGGGCACCTCTAGGACCACAGGCCCATTGTCTTTGGCCCCCATGGGGCTCACTGCAGCCAGGGATGGGGTCTCTGTCTCATCTCTGATCTGAGGAGCCTGAGATATGGGCTGATATGCCTGGCCCAAGAGTGTTTGGTTCCTGCTCAGCTGAATCTCTCAGTTCAATGGAAGCTGGTGCTGGCTGGTGCTTCTGTCTGGCCACAGGCTGCTGCCTCTCTCCTGGAGATCCTTAGAAAGCTTCAGAGGCTGTCCTCTGGCAAGATGGTGGGCCAGCTGAGTGCTTTATGGAGAGACTTGGATGCACGAAGCTGCAGCACTGCCTGGTAGGGAGGGAAGCCTGGCTCTTTGGGCTGTGGGTCCTCCAGGTGTGTCTGTGCCATATGACAGGAACTAGGGATCTCCTGGGACAGGCCTCCACCTGAGCCCTGGGCTTCCAACCTGGGTACTCTTCCTGGGCTGTCTGGGAGTCAGCAGGAGCCATGGAGCTGCTCGCCTGTTTGCACTCAGGCTTTCCTCAGTGACATGGTGCTCTGTGTGTTGCCCGAGAAATGGGGATGCTGCTACCCACAGCCGCAGATTGGTGGGA
>NW_006494614.1:64223379-64223930 GCF_000325575.1 Pteropus alecto
TGTTTAATAAATGAGGTGAGGGGTGCCTGTGACTAGGGTGAGGAAGGGAACTATTTATGTCTAAAAGTCATCTTGAAATTTTCAACATATTTTTTATTTTTCAAAACAAAAGTTCTACACGTTGTACGGTGGTGGGGGGGGGGGTAGGCAAACCTAGCTTTGTGGGAAATGAGTCAGACGGCCATAAAATGTGTTGTTCTTAACCGAAGAGATTATTTTACATCTTGTGGCATGAAGACATTGAGAGGAAGCCTCGTCTTGGTCCCTGGTGGGGCTCCCTGCTTGCCAGCCTGGGCCGCTGCATCTCCCTCATCCCCGAGGAGATGAGCGCTGTGGCTGCGTCCCTAGGCTTTGCTCCTCACCCCCCCAGGCCTCTCCCCTCTCCCTTCCTGACCTCGCTCTTTTGGGCAAGAGCGAGGCCCTGAAGTGTGGTGGCCTCCTGGTGAGCTCTGGCTTCACCATTTACAATCTGTGAATCTGGGTAAAGTCCAGTGGGCCTCAGGGAGCTTCCTGCCTCTTATTTAATGGACAGACTGGGTGGGGGGGGCCGC
>NW_006494614.1:64224077-64224457 GCF_000325575.1 Pteropus alecto
TTCCCCTCCCTTGTAGCCAGCATGCCTTCCCCTGAGCAGCTTGCTCCCAGCTCTGGCCCTAGGGAGCAGGAAGCACAATCCCCACCCCAGTGGCTGGAAACCTCAGGAGGGCTAAGGTCAAGGAGTTCCAGGGGCCCACAGGGCACAGGACCTGGTGGCTTTGAGGCCTCAGGAGATGAGACGTCCCGCCCCAACCATCTCCCTCCATGCAGCTGTTGGTGGGGGCAGTAGGGATGGGCTCTGCTCGGAGCTTCTCTGCAGTCTCTTGTGGGGCTGCTGTCCATTGCATTGCGTCTCCCCCCCCTCCTGCCTCCGTGGCCTAGAGTCACAGACCCCATGGAGAGCTCGGCGCCTGTGGGGAGAGACCTGCAGGTAGCCTG
>NW_006494614.1:64225178-64263693 GCF_000325575.1 Pteropus alecto
TGCCAGTGTCGTATGCTACTTGCTGCTTAGGCCATTCAAGTTAGGATTCTGCAAGAATTTGTAAGCCAGTTACCTAGAGCTAAGGACCAGCCTGCAGTGAGGGTTCAGTCAGGACAGTCAGCCGTGGAGGCCTAGGTGTGTGGCTGAGAGGGGAGTCAGGGGTGACCTATATTGCATGCGACTCCCCGCAGAGACCTTCCTCATGGATGAATTGGGGAACAGAATTCATGGGGAGTAGCTTATGACTTTCCGATGATTAAATTTAGAAAAAGAACCAGCAGGATGTTCTTTTATCTTCATCTTTCTCTTACCAATGGGCACCTTGTCTTGTCCAGGGCACTGAGAGTGGTGGAGAAATGGTTAATTTTGTTAGATAGCTACCTGCATTTCTAACACCTGAACGTCGGCTCCTGGAGGGCAGAACTAAGTTCGGCCAGGTGGCTCAGAGATGTGGGGAGCACCTGGCATTCAGTACACATTTGGTGAATGAAGAAAGTCTTGGTTCTGTGACTCCCCCACTCAAAATCTTTCGATGGCTTCCCATTGCAGTTAAAATATATAAAATCGAAGTCTCTTCCTCTGCCCTATCGGTAGGGTGACTGTTGAACAAGCAGGAACACTTTTTTGCGAGTCAAAGGGGATGCTATAAAAAATTAAGCTGGGACAATGGGAGTAAACCAGGCCTGTCCCAGGCAAACCAGGGAGCCGGTCTCCGCCCCATTCCCCAGCCTAATTTTCTGGCCCTCTCCCCATCTGGCCCCACTGGCCTTCCATTGAAACTTTGCTCCATCTCTTTCTCTACCTAAAGAAGTTCTCTGAGCGCCTGGATCTTTCTTGTCACCTCGGTTCCCACTGACCACCGCCTCCGCAGGGGCCCTCTCGACCACCCAGCCCCACTCAGGCAACCTCTGACACCAGGTTGAGTTTTTTTCCTGCTTGCACTCAGCTCAGTGCCTGAGTTCCAAGAACAGAGGCAGATGGGGAGCAAATGGATGTGAATCCATGAGGTTTGGGAATATAATTCTTAATCATCTGTCGACCTCTGAGTAGATATTCGTGTTCTCAGCTTGCACGTCCAAAGTGAAAGTGAAGGGAAGCAAACTTCAGCTTGGGAGGGAGGTGGGGAAGCAAAAGGCAGAGGAGAGGGAGGAAATGGGGCGGGCAACAGGCAAGCCAAGTGGAGGTTATTCCAGGCCCTGAATGACACGAAGAACTGGGCCCCCCGGGTCCACCCCAGAAATCAGACACACTTTGGCCTCGGTCTCTCGGACACCTCTTTTAGGAAGTGTTTGGAACCTGAATGTGAATGTGGATTAGAAATTGTTCGCTCAGGGTGGAAGCCCCAGCAGGCACATGCACAGATTGTGCGCCAGACAGGAGACACTAGATATGTTTATAATTTTCCTAATTATCCCTGTCCTCTCTGATACTGGGGCTCTATAAAATTGTCACAGCCGTGGTTGTCATTTGGCTCTGGCTTGCTGCATGCACGAGGGTGTTTGTTTACACAACGCAGCCGGCAGCAGGCCTTCCTTCATGTGGGCTCCGACCCACCCCTTTGGCTGCCACGAGGGGCTGGCCCCCCTCCAGGATTCCCAGACAGATTTGCTTCTCCAAATTCTTTAAAGAAAAAAAAAAAAAAACCAACCCTGAGTATTGGTGATCACTTAGTCTTGGCGGAAAACCAAATTCAGCCCTGATGTTTCCAGTAAAGAGATGTTAACAAAGGGACTGTTTGTGGGGTGTGACCAGGGTTGAGGGAATCAAGAAGGGTTATTGAGGCCCCCACGGCAGCAACTGTTACCACTGTAGGGCTCCAGGGGCGAGGTGAGGCACTCGTGCTGCCAGAGCCCAGTGAACACTGGCCCTGTGGAGGTCAGAGGATAGGCCACCCAACAGGGCTATAGTCTTGGGGACATGTAGATGCGGCAACGAAGGAGGCAGAGAGCAGGTCAGAAGCGCTTCGGCCTCTGTTTTCTTCATCCTTCTGCTCTTCTGCTGCTACCTACCATTGGCCAAATCCGGAAGGAAGCCAGAGGCACGGGCGGCCCTTAGCGTGGCCCACACAGGCCGGGCTCCCCGGGCAGAGAGTAGAAGCGGAATGGATCTGAGCGCAAACAAATACTATTTAGTGTGGTTGAGTAAGGCAGTCTGGGCCGTTTCTATGGTCAAGTTTGGTGGAAATGCTTCTTCTCTTATCCCCTAAAACTCTTTGGAATCCGGCCACCTCTGTACCACCAAGGTGTTGCCCACCATGATGCATCCTCCATGCCTTAGTAAAGGGACCTTAATAAGCAAGCATGACTTCAGTGCTTTCCATGGCTTCTGTTGCTCTTGGCACATTGAGCGAAGTGTAAACTCCTGCTTGTGAGTGCATGATAGTGTGACCCAGATGATCCCCGGCCTCACCTCTTGTACTCCACCCCCCACCCTGCTCCATACTCTGGCCACACTGGACACTATTCAGTACCTAGAACATCAAGCTCCTTCCCACTGCTGAATTTTGTACGTGCCATTCCTTCTGCCTGGATTCTCTTGATCCGACTCTCAACTACTTGTAAATCCCACAGATGCTTCAGATCTCAGCTTAAAAATCACACCCTTAAGAACAACTTCCCTGAGCCCACGAAGCGGGCGCGGGCACCTTCTCATCACCCCTAAATTTCCTTACTTCACAATATGTGTCATGACTGTAATTAACTAATCAATTGAGTAACTCTCTGTTTATTGTCTGTTTCCCTAGAGAGATGATGATTGCCACAAAAGCCTGCTCTGTCTGTTTGGCTTACTGCTCTGCCCCAGCACAGTGTCTGGCACATAGTAGGTACTCTACAAATACTTGCTGAATGACTGAAGGGGTAACTTCTAGCTTCCGGTAATGGCAGGCTAGATAATTTGGCCCATCCTGGCACTGAAAACAACTTAAAATGCTGAACAAATTTGTAAAAAATATATAAAAAGCACTAAAGAGTTGGCAATTAGAAGGGAATTGCCAGGCCAAAATTCCCTTTTGGGAGAGAAATCCAGACAGGTAAGCAGGTAAGGAAGAGTAGAAGCTACTCTCTATCCTTGAGTCATTTTCTGATCCCAGCAAACATGAATTTTATTTTGACAGCCTCATGGAATGAGAGAGACCGAACTCAAATCTCAGGGCTCACACAGGAGGGGCTATGTAATAAAACATCATTCCACATTGATGTGGAAGATGTGGAACTCCGAAGGGCTACACTCTCAGGAGAAGGGTGAAGCAGAGGTAGAACAGGTCCCAGATGATCTTGCAATCTAAGTTCTCATCTCACAGGTAGGCTAGGGAACCTCAAGTCTTAAGGTTGATTAAAGTGGTCCTGAACTAGCATTTTTATTGGCAGGAGCAAATTAAAATGCTCTGTAAAGGGTACCTCTGTCCTAAATCTAAAATTTTTCTTTCAGACAATTTTCCTAAAACAATGACCAGCACATAGTCAAAGATGATCAGACACACAAGAAAATAAAACACTATGAGTAAAAACTAGAAGAATCAACAGAAAATAGAAATAGAATCTTAAGAATTAAAATGATTTACTATGAAAGAACTGTGAATATGATGTTTAAAGAAATAAGGCATGCTTAAAGATAACCGTAGGGAATGGGAATCTTTAAAAAGTGACAGATCAAGTTGAAATGACAATAACTAACATCAAGAACTTAATGCATAGGTTTAACTGCAGACTAAACACAGCTGAGAAATGAATTAGGTTATTAGAAAAGAAGTCAAAAGAAATGCTCATGAATGTAGCATATAGAGACAAAAAGAAAACATGGAAGAGATGATACGAGAGAAAGAGAAAGAGTAGGTCTAATGTATGCTTCATATTATGCCTGAAGGAGAGGAGAGAGCAAATGGAGCAGAAGAAATGTCTTAAGGATTAATGGGTAAGAATTTTCTGGAACTAATGAATGAATGCATGAAGGGATACACTGACCCATTTAATGGTTAGTTGTGTTCCATGTTCCACACAGGCCAGAGCTCAAAACATACTGATGGGAGATACTGCACCCAGTCTGCTCTTGGCCAATGTTGCTTAATGCCAAGTCCAATGTAGTAAAGGACACAAGAAAAAGGTGGAAAATCAACTCTTGCCTGTCTTCTGCCTCTGCAGTTCACCCTTGCCTGCTTAGGAACCATTTGAGCAGCCCTGAGATGACCACAGCTGCATCCTCCTGTTCCTTCTTCCCTCCCATAGGCCTTACTGGGCTGCCACTGGGAGCTAGTGAAACACCATTCTCGAAGTTCCCTCCGTAGTCAGCGGGGGTACAGTGGCATGGGTGGGTCGGGCGAGAAAGGCCTCTGTCCTACCCTGATTCAGCAATGACGGGACATTCTCCTCTTACACACCGTGCTCCTTCTCGCCTCTGGCTCTTGTCTTCCTGCGGCCGGGCTCTAGTCTGGGCCCTCAGGGGTGCTTGGTGGGGACTTATTGACTGGCAGATATCCTCCGGTTCTGGCTAGAGTAAGGGGTGGAATCTGAAAGAGGAGGTGATGTTAGAGTGTCCCTTTGCCACAGCTGAAGAAGGCGTGATGTTGCCAGCACCAGCTTAGGGTCCTCCAACCTGGGCCTCAACATGGGCCATGAGCACTCATGTCTCATTGTCTAGCCCACCAGCGTCACCTATGACCTAGATGGCAAGGATCTAGAAGCTGGACTCCAGAGATAGGAGGGGACTCACAAACCCTCCTTTCTACAGCCTTCTGGCTCTCAACCCTGAGATCTCTTGGGCTGGAAGGTGACCTGGCTGGCAGGTGGGTCGTTTGTTTCTGACTCACACTCCCCTCTTCGCTGCCAGGTGACCTGGTCCTAGTCCATCGCAATGCGACTTGTCCTGGGATCAGGTTCTTGTGGTTGTTCCGTTCTGGAGAGACATCATTTATCATCTTGCCTCTGGGAATCCCGGCACACCTCTCAGACAAGCTCAAACAGAGAGGCTGTCAAACCTGTGCCTGGTCACACAGCGGGTGTGTGGTAAGGCGAGGACACACACGATCTCACGCCCCCAGTGGGTGGGAATGCAGGCCCAGCCCTGTGGAACCAGCACTGAGGCTCGGGCTCTGTGATCAGCTCCACAGTGGAGCCTGTGGAGGCCCTGGTCTCACCCCGGCCCGCGGCACGTGCCGCATTCCCCCAGCCCCAGCAGCAGGCCTTCCAAACACTGTGCTGTGGGGTTCCAGTCCCAACAGCTTGTCTCATGGGAAAAGTGGAAAGGGATAGCCGATTGCACTTAATTTCCCAACCTATGAAGAGTTAAGATGGGGGGCATGCGGGCCTCCAAACCTAGCTCTGCAATGTCTCTGCCATGCCATTCCGATTTCTGAAATTCTCAAAGATATTCCAAACAACGTGCAGTGCATTGAATTTTAAAAATTAAAAACTAAAGTAAATGAAGTTGAGGAATGTTGGGTGGAGGTGGGGGAAGGGGAGGGTATCGTGGAATAAAGCCAATAATGAGAGTCTCAGGAAAACATGAGCGTTTCACTTCCCTGTGTGGATTTGGGGGTGGAGAGGTTCAACTCCCTCACTGGACAGAATGTAGGGGCCCAGGTGCTGATCCTGCCCCCGCCCTGGTCTTATCACTGGTCCTGACAGACCAGGCTCCGTGGCAAGTAGCTGGGCCTCTGGTGAGCCTGGGTGCAACACAGTGAGTAGAAGACCCGGCGGGCTGCTCTCTTTGCTAGTTCGGCTCACACACACACCCCGGGCAGTGCTGCCCCACATAATTACATAAAGTGCGTATCACTCAAGATGCTCATCTCACCTCTGACACATTTTGGGCTGGTTGCCATCATCCCCACCTCCCCTGGCTCAGAAACCCCACCTATGACTCACATGCGTCCATCTCTCCCAGGCGAGATTGCTCCTCAGACAGAAGTTGGTCAGATCTTGGTGAACTTAGGAAATGCTCCTGGGAGGACCTTTCGCCCCTCTTAGGCCTGAAAGATTTGCCAGCCTCAGGCTCAGAATCGTACACACGGGGCAAGCTCTTGCACCCATGCCCACACCCACACGGTGCCACTCTCCACGGGGAGTCACCCACGGCCCAGGCCTACCCTGCCTCCTTTCTGTTGCCCTGCACTAGCCCGGCTGGCCGGCTGGGGAGGAGCCGGTGATTTAAGGCCTCTTGGCCCCCTCAATACCTGCCACCCTCCTTTGACAAGTGGCATCCAACTGTTTCCTGTGCTTAAACAGCATGATGGGGGTGCCTGAGAGCTACTTTCCTTCCTTGCCTGAGGGGTTTGCTTATTAACTCCAGTTACTCTCCAGGCAGCATTCCTGGCAGTGAAGGGAAAAGCAAGGTAGGTTTCCAGAGCCATTTCTTGTTGGTGACCCCAGCTCAGGGGAAGCTTGGCCAAGGCCTCCTCTCACCTGGCTCTGCGGCACCTCCCTACCCCTCCAGAACCCTAGGAGCTTCCCCAGGACGGAGGGCAGCCTCCCTCCTCACTTCCTAGGCTGGAGCTAGCTCAGGCAAATGGGAGCTGGCCGTTTGGCCAAGCACTGAGATGACCCAGTGGGGGACCGAAGGAGGCAAGGGGCGGAAGGTGTTTCCCGGACATGTGTAGCATATCTTTCTGCTCCCCTGCCACCAGCAAGGGGGAAGGCAGGGCCACCCCATGTGCTGAGGTCCCTGCTTCTCAAATAGAAAGGAATTATTGGAGAGGCCCATGGAGTCAAGAAGGAGGAGTTGTCTCAGGATCTGGGGAGGCTGCTAGCAAGAACACTTGTCTTCACTAACTAGAAGTCATCAGCTAGGATTCAGCTCTTGTATCAAGAACGTTTTACCACAAAAAATACATGGGGAACCCCTGATGGCTTTGCTGAGAGCAGTGGAGGAGGGTTTGACCTCCTACTCAGCCTTCAAGGTCACTAGCAAGAGGACTCTTCACCCAGAGATGCTCATTAAGTCAGGGGTCCCCAACCCCTGGGGCCAGGGACTGGTACCGGTCCATGGCCTGTTAGAAATCGGCCACACAGCAGGGGGTGAGCGGCCGGCTAGTGAGAGAAGCTTCATCTATTTGCAGCCGCTCCCCGGCGCTAGCATCACCGCCTCAGCTCCACCTCAGATCATCAGGTACTAGATTCTCATAGGAGCACCGGTCCCTGGTGCCAAAAAGGCTGGGGGTCCACTGCATTAAGTGCTTTGTGTGCAAAAATGAAAGGCATCATAGAAAAAAGAATTTTAAGCAGCATTAAAACGACTCTAGTAACTTGATTATTTTGGGTACAAGGATTTTGTCCTAAATTATTCAGACGACTGTCTCTTTCCAGGGGAGTTTTCAGGGACAGAGGTGTGGCATTCCCCTCCCACTCTGCCTCCTGCCCTAACATCTGGCAATGGCAATCACATTAGTTAGTTTGAGACAAGTGTCTCACAGGCTTTGCCTGTCTACCTTTCACAACAACTCGATGACGTGTGCCAGTTTTGCATGCATTTTGCATAAAAGGAAATGGAAGCTCAGAGAAACGAAGAGACTTTGTGAGGGCCACATAATCAGTAAGAGGCAAAGGCAGGAGTCAGCTGGTGTCAGTACTATACAGCCCGCGTCTCGTGGGCCATCTGGATCATGGGATTTGAGAAAGAGAAAACTTCTACGTGTCACCTGTGAGCCAACTGCCTTCTTCCAGAACCCAGCTCAGCACACATGCCAGAGCATCTGGGCTTGATGCATCTGCTCAATGACAACTGCCAGTCTACTATGTGTCCAGAAGAGCAGCAGTGACCCTTAGCACACACTCACCATTACTGGCCCCGGGCAAGTGGCGCTTACGATGCTGAATTAAACATATTCTTAAGCATTACAGACACCAGTGCCTTCAAATTGTTCTGGGCTAAGTCCTTCGTCCTGTGGACTCCTGGTTTAAGGCCAATTAAACTGCTGCCAGGTAGGGTTTATTCACTGTAAATCAGTGGGAATGTGGTCACATGAATTTTAAATATCAGATTAAAATCAAATTAGTGGGAAAATTTGGAACAAATTGCCTTCAAGTACAGTGAATGAGTCTATTTTTAAAATGTTGCCGCACCAGGCAAAATAGTGAAGCAAATACGTTTCCTAACAGCACAGAGACACCGTGTTGGGAGTGATTTGTCATGCTTAGTCACTGTAATTGCTTTAGCAAAACTGAGGAATCAAATAAAACGTGTTTGCAAATTGTAAATCATCAGGGCCGCTTCAGACGGGTCCTAACCTGATGTCGAAGGTCACAGCGGCTACCCCCTCAGCAAGTACCCATCCCTGACATTCCCCTGCCCCCATGCATGGGCAGGGGCTGTGCTGCCACGTCTGACCGAGACCATTGCCCAATGCATGAGGGAAAGGCCGCCACAATCAGCCACAGGAGCAGCATGGATTCCTGGGGGGCACGAGGGAGAGCGCCAGGTCGGCTCGAGTAGGGGGTGGGGGCTCTGTGAGGCTGGGCAGGGAAGGGCCAGTGGCTGCTCGGGAAGGAGAGGCTTTCTCTCTGGTGAAAAGTTGGCTGCCACTTGCCAAGGAACAGATCTAGAGGGCTTGGGACAGGCCATGATGGTTCCCTTTGGGACTCTTCTGGGTCACTGGGTGACATGTCCGCCAAATTTGGCCACTGATGTTCCCACCTGTGGGCCATAGTCCACCGATAAAGACTTCACCAGTCATCCCGAAGAGACAAGAGGGGAGACGGGAAGGCCTGAGAGAACTTTACAGCAGAAAAACCATGGTTGGAGCTGCCCTGGGCCTCGGAGCAGCTGCGACAGCCTTGGGGCACACTGCACGTCCTCTCCCCCCCTCCCTTCTTCTGGAAATCCCACCTCCTCCCTGTACACACGCCCTGAGAGCACGACCATCTCACTGGGGCCTGGTGGTAAACAAATCATGTAGAAGTGTTGAGGATTATCTAGAACCAGAAAGGTTGTCTTTCTTAGGATTCTTGCATTTTAAAATTAACTTTGTAGAAGTCGTGACTCACGTACAATGAGCCTTGTTTCTGGTGCCTTGTGTTCCCTCCCACAATGGTGACCCTGGTCTCTCAAACTCCTGCTTGGTGCACCTCAGGCCAATCCAGAGGACCCTTGAATGGAAAAGAGAGGGTGAAGATGCTTTTTAAACACGGAGAGAAGAGTCGTGGAGAGATCCATGCATTCAGACACGTGTCTAAGACCTGGCATGGACCAGACGCTGGATGTCCATTGGGGCCAAGGAAAGCAGAATCCCAGGTAAGTTCATATGATTCAGCTCCAGGAGCTCACAGTGACCTCAGGTAGAACAGTTTCTAGGGAGGGCGAGGAAGAGAGTGAAGGGTGGGGGTAAGGAGGCAGGGAAGATGAAGCTCAGAAAATGGACCTCTGGGGATGCAAGAATCACAAAAGATGTATTTAAAACAAGCCAATTTTCATCCCACCTTGATGGGCGTAAGAAAACTACATCTTTGAATCCATCTCAGGTGGGCCTCCAGACCACGGTCTGAAACACGGAGCTATGGAAGAGTTTGGCTTCTCAGCTCTACCTAGAAAAGGCTTCCGAACAGCAGAAGATTCTTTTCCTGTGGGCCTCACCCAGCCCCTTCTGGGCCCCTCGAGGCAGCCGAGTGGTGTAGGCCTCTATGCCCTGCTCCCCTGTCAATCATGCTGGCTTCTGGGAGCTCCGATGGGCTTTCCACAAGTGCCTAGCACTCCATAATCTAAGGGGAGCTTCTAGGGTTCAGGCCCCGTGGGGTCACCAACACCATCTTCTGTTGTTCTCGGCTATGGGCAGTGGGCTTGGGCACAGAGAATGAAGAGAAAGGGCATCTGTGGACGCTGTCACCAGGGAGGCCTGTTTCTAGTGGGTGGGGCAAGAAGGCAAGAAAAATAATAAATAAAAACAAAAGTGAAGGAAAGCAAGGCTCTTGGGTGCCAGAACGGGCCTGGCCGAGGCCGTGGCTGCCTGAGTAATGGGTTCCACATTTGTTTGGCTCTGTCTGCAGTGACCAGGATCCAGGATGCACAGACAGCCTTGCAGGGGCTGGAGGGGACAGTCCAGCTGCGGCCAGACCTAGGCAGACCCTTGCAATGGCCCCATCCCTGGCTGGCCACAACGTAGCTGAGCTCTGCTCCAGCACCCAGCCTCTCCTCCCTGCCCCCGCCCGTGGCTCCTGGGTCCCTGCCGGCCTGCACAGATTGTTCGCGTTATTAATGCCGATTTCCCAGAGATTCCATCTGGCTTTTTAATTGCTCTGGGATGGGGCTAGGATGCTTTGATAGTGAACTGGTATCTTTCCTATGTCTCTGCTTACGTCAAATGCTCCATCCACAGAGAAGGGTATGGAGGAGGGAATGAAGTGGGGGTGTTGAGAGAAGGGAAATAGTACGTCTTTCACAGAGATAAGAAAGATCTTTCAAAGGTGCTGATGGTTTAGTTTTATTTAAATAAAAGAAAATAAGAGAAAAGCCTACCCTTATCCACCAGCATAGGAAAAAGCGAGATGGGCTATCACTTCAGTCCAGGCAAGGACCCTGCCCCATGTCAGCAGAAGGCCTGGAAAGAAAGGCCTCGTGACTGAGCAAGGTCAGGGTTTCTGCCCCTCTTGGCCTGCACCGTGAGTGGCCTCCCCCTTCGTCTCCCCACTGCCTCCTCTCCTCCTGTGCAATCGGCCTCTGGTGGAGGAGGCCTGACGGGTTCCTGCCTGGGAAGGAGGGGGCGGTAGATCTAGGAGGGGCAGACACTCCTCACCAGTCTCAATGGCTCATCGCAGGTGTCAGAGCCCAGCCCCATGTTCACAGATTCCCAGGAGATCCGGGAGATAAGGCTAACATTCGTGACAGCGCCAACCCATTGGGAGGCATCTGGCGGCACAGGAGCACCTCCCTCTCTCCTCTTGCCCTTGCTCCTTCTCTGGAGGCTGGCTTCTCTGAACAGGCTCTCGGGGGACACCAGGCTCTCTCTGGTGGTCCACCGAGGGGGTGAGGGTCCTGCTACCTCTTGAGGGAGAATGCAAGGCAGAGGCATCCAGGCGAGTTGGACCCGGTCCATGGCTGGATTGGGTCAAAGCTACTGCCTCCAGGAAGCCTTCCCTGGTGGCCTCTATTCACACTTTGAGCTCCTCCTTATTGCACTTATCATATGCTTATCATATATGGGGGTCACAAGGCTCTGAGCACCCTGAGAGTAGCCGTTGAGTCTGCTTGTTCCCAGGCATGGGCCCTGGCACACAGTAGGCATCTAATAAATATTTGGGGTGTGCTTGGTGCCAGGCTCTTGGAGTGGTTTCTTCATGAAGGCTGAAGTCAGGAGGAGAACCGTGGGGGGCCCTGCAGGAAGCAGTGGGTGGGAAGGAGCGGCTCTCCCCAGGGGCCTCTTGGGGCTGGGCACAGAGCATGTGCTGAGCAGGTTCACACTAGGCTGCCCCATCTCCCTGGCAGGCTGCTCTGTCTACTGGGGGCCGCACTGGGGACCCCACCTACCCCATACCTTTCCTGGGACTGGCTGTGGTTGGATCCATCTTTTCCCCAACGGAGCCTGCCCTGGACCTCAGGATCTGCAGTAAAAGGGGTGCCCTTTTTGTGAGCTGACAGCTTTGAAAGTGGAAATCCCTGGAGATGGGACAGTGGGGAGGGGGGAAGCGGGGGAGATCTCATCCTGGGATCTGTTCTGGGGGCAAAGGGGGAGGCCAAGGCTTGGCCCCCTGAAACAAGAAAAACTGGAATTAGCACTGAACTCAGAGAGGGTTTGCTGGGGCCTAGCAAGCTGTGGCCTGCCCCAGGCCTCTAGGCAGGCGGTCGGGCTCTGCCTCCTTGGTTCCCAGGCAGCAAGGCAGGCTGCCGCCTCCTCACTGGGCTCGTGGCCTTTCCTCTGCCAAGGGTGGCCATGGGTGAGGAGGCGGCAAGTCACCCCCATTAACCACACAGTCAGGTAAAGCTAAACTTTCAGAGTTTAAGAAGAATGCGTAATTTCTCAAAACTGTCCCAGCCCACATTGGCATATGCTATAAGCTGCTAAAGGGAACACTCTTAGGGGGAGAACAGAAGGTAAAGAGTGTTTTGCCTTTTGCTCTCAGAAAGAGTAAACTCTGAGAGCCGTGCCAGCCTCCTGTGTCACGTCCTCCCAGGCCCTGTTATTTCAGGCATGAGGGTGCACCATCCCTCGGTTGGCTAGCACTGCTGCTAAGGGGGTGCCAGGGTGCCTGTCCTCATAGGACAGTCGCCCAAGTGGGGGGCTTGGCCCAGGGAGGGCACAGTGGGGAGGGTGGATGTTGGGGCTGACTTCTTGCTGGGCAGTGCGTGGGGAAGGGCCAGGCCTGCTACAGGTCTGCTGTGGGCCCCCTTCCTGGGTGGGCTGGGGCCGGACAGGTGTGAAGGGCCGGTGGCGGGAGCAAGTAGGGAAGGGTAGAGGGTCCTCTAGTTTCAGGCTTCTCCCCGCCCACCCTGGGTTCTGCTGATGCGCTGGGGCAAAAACAGGTGTGAGAGAGGCTGCTCCAGAGCTGGAGCTGTGAGCGATCTGGAAATGAGTGTGGTCAAAGGGTCCCTGGAGCCTGGAGCTGCCGGACCAGGCCTGCTGAAGTCCCAAAGAGGCTGTGGCACCTTTAGGGAGGGGGATCCCTCTCTGAGTCCCTCTTCTCCCAAGGGGCCAATGAGAGGCCGCACCAAGGTCCCTTAATCCCCTACCCTCCTACGACGCACATTCACACCCCAGCCAGGAGACTCTCTTCAGGCTTTGGCATGTTCAGCTTGGAGCCTCGTCCTCCTCCTGCCATTTGTTTGCCTTGGTTGGGAGAAGTCACCCCTTAATGAAAAGAGGGGCTCGGGATGGGTGGAGAGCAAATGAAAGTCAGAATCTCTGCCAGAAAATACGCTGTGATTATTTACAAATGTGACCTGGCCCACAAAGAACCTTGGAAGTAGCTTTTCTGGTTTTAAAAAGACACCAAATTTTACTTTGATATGTTTATATTATAGATATAATACATAAAACATCTAGCATGAAACTCTACGTTCTCCTCAAAAGAAGAGAACCAAGCCGTCCTTCCTTGCTCCCAGGCCCAGAGATCTGTGTATGCTGGCTGGAGGCTGCCTGCCTTCCAGACCGAGAGCCAGGGCCTCTGCGGGGACAAGCCTGTGGGCAGCCTAGTGTTGGAGGGGACGGAGGCCCACAGTCACCCCCATGGAAAGCTGAGGGGAAAGGGGAAGCCCACTTTGCCTCTTTGGTTCCCCTGGGAACAAAAGCAATCCCAAAACCAAAAGGAAAGAGAGCCACAGACCCTCCCTGCAGCTGCTGACAAAGAGTCTCATTTTGGCAAGTATCTGAGCAAAACCAAAACAAAACAAAAACCAAAGAAAATGGTGGTTTAGCATAGATGTGCACATTCACATTGCACAAGGCACCACTGGGACACAGAGAGGCCAGATACAAGTGTTGATATCGGCTGATAAAGCAAAATATTTGGAAAGCTTCTCATAACTTGGGTCCCTCTGGGATGGACTGACTGGGCTTCATGTTTGTATGGCAATGCTGGCGACATACAGTACAGACATGGCTGATGGTCCCAGTGTCCCTTCACCACTCCCCCAACCCCCAGACCAGACCTCTAGGTTCCCCTCTTCCACCAGGCCACCATTCCCATGAACATATGTCCTTATAGCTAACCCACACCTAGCTTTCTGGTCTGACTGGGGGTACGGGGCTCCCATTGGTCACCTGGTGACTCCCATCTCAGGGAGTTCTGCCCTGGAAGCCCAGCCTGTTGCAGGCTGGGAGATTAGAGGCAAGGAACTAGGGACCCTCCATCTTCACGGCGAACTAGGGGAAAAACTTCAGGTTCCAAGCCCCAGATCCCTGTGTTTCCTCCCCGCCAGGAACAGGCACTGAGAAGCGGCTGGGGCTGGCTTGTCGGATCTCTGCTGCCCGAACCTTCCTCCTGCCTGGGGCCTGCACCCTTCCCCTCTCTCCTGGGGGCCTGCTGCAGTCTTGCAGCCTTGGGAATGAGGCAGGAATCCTCCAAATAAAATGACAAGGCACATATTTGCTCTTCCTACTTGGTAGGAATCAGAGCGGTGAGTTTGCATTTCTAAGGCACAAGGTTTTTCCTTAATACTAGAGTCACAGGCTCCCGGCTCGGCTCGGCCCCATGGCGCTTCTCCTCCTTTGCAAGGAGAAACTAACTACTGCCTGACCCCTCATCTTAGACGCACCGTGTCCCGCGCAGAAGACAAGGGGCACGCGCAACAGGCCAGGCTTTCAGGCGGCATCGGAATCTCTTAGTCCTGGCTTCTGCGGCTTGGGCAGTTCTGAGATCCGGAGACCCGAAACCACTCTCTGAGTCCCAGCCAGGGGCCGAGCCCAGGGCGGTCCCGCCGCGGCGCGCCTCACGCGCAGTTGCCCATGGCCTTGACCAGGGAGCTCTCAGGCAGCTGGCGGAAGATGCCCCGCAGAGTGTCCAGTTCGCGGCTCAGTTGTTCCACCCGCTTGCGCAGGCGGTCATTGTCACTGGTCAGCTCCAGCACCTTCTGCTGCGTCTCCACGTTGCGCTGCTTGGCCTTGTCCCGGCTCTTGCGCACCGCGATGTTGTTGCGCTCGCGCCGCACTCGGTACTCGTTGCTGTTCTTGTCCACCGACTTCTTGGCTTTGGCCGCACCGCCGCCGCCGCCGCCTGCGCGGAGGTCGGTGTGCGCAGCGGACAGCCCCTTGAGCGCGCCACCGGGGCCCGGCAGGCCAGCGGCGCCAAGAGCTGGCGCTGGGTGCGGGCTGGGTACCGGCGTAGGCGGCGGCGTGGGGTGGCCGGGCTGCAGGTGCATAGTGGTCTGGCCGCAGTGCGCGATCTGGAACTGCAGGTGCGGGGCAGCCAAGTGCGCGGGCGGCGGGTGCGGGTGCTGTGGTGGTGGCGGCGGCGGTGGCTGGTAGGGGTAGAGGCCGGCCAGCGCCAGCTGCTTCGCCTCGTCCTCCTCGCGAGGCTCCTGCTTGATTACCAGCGGCCGCAGCGCCGGCGCCCCGACGCGCTCGTACAGGGGCTCCAGCCTGCCGTCCAGGTAGCCGGCCGCCGCGCAGCCATAGCCGGGAGGGGGGCCGTGCGTCCCCCCGAGCATAACGGCGCCGCCGGGGCCCACTGGAGCGCCCAGGTAGTCAAAGTCTCCGCCGCTGCCTCCCGCGGGGGCCGCGGCCGCCTTGGCCTTCTCCTGCTGCCGGCTGTGCTGGAACAGGTCGGCCAGGAACTCGTCGTTGAAGGCGGCCGGGTCGATGTAGGCGCTGATGTCGATGGACGTCTCGTGTTCGCAGATGCCGCCCAGCGGCTCCGGGGCGGCAGGTGGGGCGAGGGGCTGCGCGGAGCCCGCGCTTCGGGGAAAGCCGAAGGCAGCGCTGCTGGGCGCGTGTTGGGGGCTCTGAAGGTGGCTGCTCATCGGGGGCCGCGGCTCCGCCTCGTAGAAGTCGGCCGACTCCATGGAGGAGCTAGAGTCCTCCCGGCATGGCGAGCCTCGGCGGCCTCCAGGCTGCGCGGGGCGCCGCTGCTATCGCCGTCCACCGAGAGTCCCTACTTGTTTGCGCCCGAGCAGCTCCAGGTCGCGAATGGCCAAACCCGCGCGGGCCAGCATTTATACTAGGGCGGCGGTCGCCCTCTAGTGTCTGACAACAGGCGACGGCAAGTGGCGCCTCCTGGGTCTTAGAGCCTGCCATTCGAAGGGGACCGTGAGTTGGGCCGGAGCGCAGCGCTTGTGCGAGAGGCCGCGACGCAACGCCCACTGCCCCCGCGCAGCTAGCCGAACCATAACACGCGCGCGGTGCCCCACTCTGGGCCGAGATGTTGCCCCCACGCACACGTGGTCGATGGCGGACCCCCCTTCTCTAGCCTCCCCAGGACACCCACTTCCAGCCAACGGCCAGGGAACCCGGGAGCACCTAGCCGCCCTGCAGGGGGTTGGTGGAGGGCAAGTCTTGGTCTCCGAGCTACTGTGGCGCGGGCTCGCTTTAAAAGCTAGAACCAGGCCTGTCCGGGCTCGGGGTCTCCGGAAGGCCGCGGCGTGGAGAAGGGGCTAGGGGAGGGTGGAATGGGGGGCAGGGAACAGTTTTGGGAGGTTCGCCCCGGCGCACACCGCCGCACGAAGAGGCCCGGAGCGCGGTGATTTTGAGTCTTTATTTCTGATCTCCAGGCGACCCCACTGATTCCGCGCAGATACACTGTACTGCTTTGCCTCTCGCAGTACTTCGTGGTCTCACAGACGTAGTAGCAGCAGGCTCTAGGACCCCGCGGGGAGCGGAGGGAGGAGGAGGAGGCCGCGGCCAAGGATCCTGGAGGACCTGTCCGGTCGGTCCGCCTGGGCTAGAAAACTTTTTCTTTTTTAATTACTTCTAGCTGGAGCACTAGGGTTGCTAGGCGCGTGGGGCTGGCGCGGCTACCCGCGCGCGGTGCCGCCCATTTTTTTTTCCTGTGTGATGAGCGGAGCTGGATTTCGGGGCTGGAGTACTGGGGCTCCGGGAGCGCACAGGAGGAGGCGAACTTGCCTCCGGAACAGGAATCCCAAAGCGGGCCTGGCTGTCAACAGGGTCGGAACCCACTGCCTTCTGCCTCTACTCTCCATTCAGGTGGGCTCCAAGGCGGGAGCAGGGGTGTCGAGGGAGCCTGGGTCTCGGAGGCCCAGGGTCGGAGCACCTACTGGGAGAACCCTGAGGGGTGGTGGTTCGCAAGACGCTGAGTTCCGGCGATCCTGGGGAACGAGGCGGCCAGGCCCGGGAGCCGGCTGGGCGCTGCGCCGCCTCCGCACTCACTGCTGCGGGGGAAGGGGTTTATAGCAGAGCGTCTCGCCAGCCACGTGGCGCCTCACGCGTTCTATACAGGGTTCGCACGGACAGCGGGGCTCGCAGGGGGCCCCTCTGGGGTCCGCAAGTCGATCCTGCCTTTACCCCTTCTTCCAGCGCCCTTATGACTTCGTGAGCTGAAGCCCAATGCTGCCTGGGTGCTGACTGGAGGTGAACCCGCCTGAGAACCCGCCTGAGAACTGCTTTGGTCAAGACTCTCTCCCAGACAGAGAGAGGCCTTGCAAGGCTTGGCAAGGCGCCACAACCCGCCCAGGAGCCCTCAAGGAGGCCCAGCGCAAAAACACGCGGGCTTCCACTGTGGTCACAGTAAAGAAGCAAACTCTATTGGAGAACGCACACTGTGCTTTAATCAAGTTCCTATTCAACATATTCCCAATGATTAATGACTCAACTGCTTCATTTTCTTTCTTTCTTTTCTTTTTTCTTTCTTTCTTTCTTTCTTTCTTTTTTTTTGGTCCAGAGCTCAGACATAAGATATTTTTAGCTTGATGTTTTGGGACTGGGAATAAAGTATATACATTAAATCAATAACCTATGCGAGCCTGAGGAGCTGCTCTCATTCATACATACACCAGCACCTGCGGAGCCTGCAGGGAAACCCAGAAACACCCAGTGGGATCTGCACTTTTCCTGCAGTGCACGGCAGTCCCCGTGTTTAAGAGCAAAGAAAAGGCTGCCGAGAGTGTCCTGTTCCTAGCCTGTACACCTGGTCTCCTGCCCAGGGTTGCACCAGGAGTGTCACCTCTTAGGATGGGAGGAAACTGCAGAGGCTCCAGGGCTGGAGGAGCCCTGGAATCAGGCCTTGCCAATAGAGTGCGTAGGGGTGAGAGAGGCACCTGAGGGAGCCTACATCCTGGGCTGCAGGTCCTCCCACCGCTGCACCAGAATTCTCCCCACAAGGTCTGCTCTGTGCAAGGTGCTCGGTGCCCAGGGATGAGTGAGAAGTGACCTCTGCCCTCTCTGAGCTCTGGGCATGGCTGGGGAGACAGACAGGTCATGACAGTGTACTGGAAGACAAAGGCCTCCTCACAGAGGAGGTGACACCGAAAGAGCAGGGGATGGGACTGGGCAGAAGGACTTAGTCCATTATTTCGTGAAAGGTCTGTTAGGAGACACAAATGGGGATGAAGGATCAATGTGCTGTGTGATAAAGGGGTGCCCCGCCCTGGTGAATATGGGGCCCTGGAGGAGGTAGCAAGCAACTTTGAGGAGGTGCTATGGGCTAAATTGTGTCTCCCCCAAATTCATACGTTGAAGCCCTAACCCCCAATATGACTGTATCCGGGGATTTTTTTTTTTAAGGAAGAAATTAAGGTTAAATGAGGTCATAAGGCATAGGTCCTAATCTGGTAGGATTGATGGCATTATAAGAAGGAGAGAGGGAGATGCTTCTCTCTCTCTGGTCCCTTTCTCTCTCTCTGGCTAGAGCACATCATGTGACGACACAGAGAGAAGGCAGTGTCTGCAAGCCAGAGGAGGAGAGCCCTTGCCCAAACCCAACTATCCCTGCACCCTGACCTTGGACTTCCAGCCTCCAGAACTGTGAGAGAATTAGTTTCTGTTATTTAAGCCACCCGCTTTGTGGTATTTTGTTACGGCAGCCCTAGTTGACTAAGACAGTTAGTCAGAGAGGGCTTCGTGTAGGAGTAGACCTCTGAACTGCACTTTGAAGGATGAGCAGAAATTTGCTAGAAGGATAGGTGGATAGGATGGCAGGTGCAAAGGTGGAGAGGCTATGAGTACATGGAGTGTTCTGGTAACAAAGGACAAGAGGTTTGACGGGCTGGAGTGTCGAGATTGCTGGGGCGGGGCCTAGATAAGGCTGGATCCACCGATGAGGCTGAGTTCATGGCCAAAGCTGCTCCAGGTGAAGGAGAATCTACCTCACAGGCTTTTGCCGGCTGGCGTTTAGCAGGGGAGCACTGTGATACTATCTGGTTTCCCAGTAGGGGATGGAGAGGGGGCAACGGCTAGATGAAAATCAATGGAGACCTGAGGCCTCAGGGTGGGGATAGAGGGCAGGGACAGATTTGAAAGAGAGGTCGGGATTTGGATCTGGGCGGGGGCCCAAAGCCTGGCTTCTGTAATGCAGGGAAGATAGAGGGTTCCCTCTAAGCCCTTGGCAGCCACGGGGTCTCACCACCTGCAGGACACTTGCCTTCCTGCTTTGCAGTTCTGGAGGAGAGCGCCAGGGCCCAGGAACAGTTGCCAAGATCCACGTCCCATATTCTAGTTTTTCCTTGAGGTCTAAGAGAACACCTTGGGATGAGGAGGACGTGGTTTAGAGGGCGAGTAGTGGGTCTGTGAATGGGCTGCTCAGAGATGAGGGAGTGTCTAGGGGGCTAAGGCAGGAGAGTCCTGGAGTTGGCCAAGCCCTGGAGCAAGACCTGTCAGCAGAACCTGGGTGAGACCCAGGCTTGGTGGAGCCACTCTTCATGGGAGGCGCCTTCGGCTGGAAGCGGGTCGTGGCCAGATAGCACTCGTAGGCAGTCAGCATTTTGCTAGAATCACTTGGGAGGGAGATGGCTCTGTGGTTCATGCTCAGTTGAGACAGAGCCAGTAATAAGAGAAACTCATAAACCCTCTCTCTGACCACCTTTATGGTCCTTCTTCCTCTTAATTGATGACACTTGGCAGTCCTTGAAGAGTGACTGAGGGAGAGCTCTTCAATACTCCCCAAACTCCATGTGCTCAGCAGGGGGGCCGTGGGGTTGGGACCCCAGCTCCAGCAAGCTGCTAGCTCACCTGCAGGGACAGGTGAGGTAAGAGGCATGCTCTGACTCTGGCTCCACTTTTTACGAAGGAGAAAATCAGCAATGGAAGTGAAAATGCATGTTGTAAGTGTGCTCAGGACAGCCCAGAAGAGGAGGCTGCTGAGCTGGGGGAAGGCAGGTTGGGTGGGGAGAGCAGGAGCAGGAGCCTTGTCCTCTGTGTACTGTGGTCCTGAGTTTTGGGTGCTCCATGAAGGAACCTGGTTCCAGAGTCATTCGCAATGCTAACCATTTTGAGAAGACAGAGCCCTAGGAAGTTTTAATTTTACTTTGATGCAACTTTCCTACAGGAACACACACAAGAGAGTTAGTACACAAGTTTGAAAATTAATCAAATTCTGAAGAGCGAAACCAGAACAAACCCTTCCAATTTAGTTTTCTAACTTTATCTAAAGTCAAATGGTTGTAAGATTGGCCACTCCAAAGCAGGACTACTTGAGATGATTCATAAGGACCAATTAAGCTAAGATAAAAGATAAAAACTATAATTTTCAGGCACAGTTTGTGCTCTAGCTAGGGGGCAGGAGTATCTAATACAGTATATCTACTACGATGATTCAGTAAAATACTCTCAAAGACCTTTCTAAGACACCAACGAAACAAAACATAAGTTTCTTTTTATTACAAATGTGTTGGCTAATTTGTTTTATCCCTCAGATATTGACAAGTAAAGTATATAACCCAATGGACAGTCAACCAAGAGTCTAGTGTTTTTTATCGACACACTTCGGGTGCTTGGAGAAACCATTCTTATCACCCATCAGATTATACATCCTGTCTCACCAGGAGGCCCAGTGGTGTGAGGGATTCCTCAAAAATGTTTAAACCTCTGCTTCATCATTTGTCAGCTGAATGACTTGGGCAAGTTACTGAATTTCTCTGGGCCTCTGTTTTCTTTTCTATAGATTGGGACAAAAATTCATTGTAGTATATTCTCAGCTTATTCTAGGGCAAAACACCTAGAAGTCACACGGAACATTATAAGGCATAATTAATTCTGTCCTCATTTGCTAGAAATGATTTAACTGTTAGGAAATATAACTATATTGTATGTGTACCATATAAAATTGCAACCATGAGTACCCAGGTTTATAAAAAATCCACCTGGTCAGATTCATGAGAATCAGCTATTACCAGTTTTTTTCTTAATTTTCATCTACTTTAATATGTGTGTGGGTTTGTTTGTTTGTTTATTTATTTAGTTAGTTTATTTTATTTGCTTGCAACTGCTAGCAGATAAGCAGTAGCAGGTACCAAAGATTTTAGAAAAAAAATTGGGTCAAAACTTGAAATTCAGAAAATTCTATTCATTATTTTAATTTTGTTTAGCAAATTGGGAAAAATCTTTTCTTCCATTTTGGTAGAAAACTCCTTTGGTAGATGATGGACCTCAGAACTCCCCATTCAGCATTTGGGGAACATTCCAGAAAGCAAGCAGTGGATATAGGTAGGCCTACCCCACATTTTTTGGGGATCTGGAACAAGAATACAAATGGCAGCCCCCATACCATCCGTTTAATACTAAAAGTTATCAATCAAATGAAGAAACTGTTAGATAAAATATGTTCCGTCTTTCTGCCATGACAAATAAGTCATTGTAATGTCCTAGAAGGTGAGATTTAAATTTAGAATTTGACTCTGGAACATGGTGGTACCAGGAGAGCCAGCCACCCCCTTCTTTTACCACTCCTTGGGCCACCCCCCACCAGAAGGGTCTTTAGTCAGGTGGGTATAGATTTCCAGCCCATACCCCCTGAGAATTGCCCCCTCCCATCACACCTTGGGACTAGGGGTGTGCACACTACCAAGTACCCAGTGATGCGGCTCATGTAGGCCCAGGCAGCTGCCTCTGGGCTGATCGGGCAGGAAGTTCTTTGGCCTGGCAGGCTCCGCACCCCGAGGTAAGGGAGTAGCCAGAGGAGGGCATGGACGGGGCCTCTAATGTGGGAGTCCCATTCAGGGGCCCTAGTACCTGAGCTAAAGGTGATACTGAAGGTCCACCAGGCAAGGTCTCAGCACCCTGTCAGAGCCAGCACTCATTCAGTGCAAGCAGGAAAACAGTGACACCACTACTTATCTGGAGGCCCCTGGCCCTGCTTCTGTTGGAGGACATGACAGTTAGCAGTAATTCTAGACCTATATCCCCAGTTCATCCCTTTTCTCCATCTCACAACAGATCCTCGGTCCAGCCACCATGCTCTCTCACCTGAACCTTCACAGCAGCTTGTTTCCCTGCTGCCCTCCTTGCCCCCCGGCTTTCTCCAAAGCAGCCTAAGTTACCTTTTAAATATGCACTGCGATCATGTCAATCACCTACTTCAACCTTCCATGACCTCTCATTGCATGTGGAAGAAGATGTGTATATCTTGACCTGGCCACAAGGCCCTGCATAATTTGGCCCTTACCTCTTTTACTTCTCAGACTCTTCTTGGCTCCCTACTATGCTCTTTGCCAAGCCGAGTGTCTCCCGGCCTCAGCGTGCTTCACTTTGCTCTGTTGGCTCCCTGGAATGTTCTTCCTAGAAGTTGGCATGACTCCTTTTTTCTGTCATTTGAGTCTCGCTTTCTCCAGGAGGTTCCTCTCAGGTATGAATTGCACACTAGCCACCTCCCCCATTACTCCTTAGGCCATGTGTGTTTTATTTTCCTCATAGCACTCCCTGGAAAAATGATCTTGTTTACTTATTTCACTTGTTCCCTGCCTGGCTTCCCCCACTAGAATGTCAGCTTCACAAAGACAGGATCTTGTCTGTCCTGTTCTGCCTATTTCCAGCGCTAGAACAGGACTTGGCATATGGTAGAGCCTCAAATATTTGTTGAATGAACACAGAATGGATTCTATTCAAGAAAATTGCCACCAGGCCACCCTCCCAGAACTCAGCTGTTCCCAAGCCTAGAAGGGCTGCTCAAGAGTGGCCCTGAAGGATGCTGGAGAAGATCTGACTTCCTGGGTCAGGGCTCCCCAGGGCAGACTCATCCAGAGCCTTCTGAAGCTGTGCTGAGCAAGACTGCCAGGGCCTGAAGATTCTACACAGTGCCCTTGGCTAACTCTAAAGAAGCCCTCTTCAGGCCGATGCAGGCCCCAATGGTTTGGCTGAAAAGAAAGTGACTTTATCTGGGAGGAAAAGGGTCTCTTTCCATGGAGAGAGGCAGCCCTGCCAGGACACAAATCTCGTTGAGTGAAGGGCCTCCTGAATTGGGCTCGTTTGTGTAGTGTAAACTTCTCGGCCCTCCGATGCAACCCTGAAGCATTCCCTCCACCTTGGCTCCAGAGCACCCTCTATCTGTTAGGCACTGCTGGGCTGGTGCCCAGGAGAGCAAGACATGGTCCTTGGATGTGAGGACATCAGATCCACTTGGGAGAACGGGCCTGCTTCCTGCAGGCTCACATGGGAGGCAGGGGCTGCTCCAACATGTAGACCACTGCTCAAGACATGGGGTGAGGCTCCTTGGAGCCCATTTCTGTGCACCCACCATTTTGATCCCATTCTTTCTCTTTGCTGATTCCAAGTATTTATGGCTCAAGGTCCATAAATTTTTATGTCTTAAACAACAACAACAAACAAACAAAACTTAAATAAGGTGAGAAATGAAATCTTTTGAAAATCAAAACAAGAGTCTTTAGGTGCTGGTTCATAAAGGCCTCAACTCTAGCTCTCTTTCTTTGCCATCGTACTCAGTTCCCCGATGTCTATACACCAGCACACTGTGTGTACAATGTCCCCAGAGTGCCGACATAGAAGCCACAGGAGAAACAAGCTGCATACAGTGGGCTACTTGATGTTTCCAAAGACCTTACCCATTCTAGCCTGTTAGATTGCTCCCAAAGGAAGCTATTATGAGGTCCTGCTCTGATCCGTGGTAATAAGACTGTCAGCTCACAGAGTTACCTCAACATAACAAAGGCCGTAGATGACAAACCTACAGCTAACAATGTACTCAATGGGGGAAGGGTTAAAAGTGTTTTCCTTAAGATAAGGAACAAGACAAGGATGTCCACTTTCATCACTTTTATTCAACACAGTATTGGAAGTCCCAGCCACAGCAATCAGACAAGAAAGAGAGATAAAAGACATCCAAATTGGAAATGAAGAAGTGAAACTGTCATCATTTGCATATGACATGATACTATATGCAGAGAATACTAAAGATTCAACCAAAAAACTATTAGAATCAGTAAATGAATTCAGAAAAGTAGCAGGATACAAAATTAATATTCAGAAGACGGTTGCATTTTTATACACCAATGATAAATTATCCGAAAGAGAAATTAAGAAAACAATCCCATTTACAATTGCATCAAAAACTATAAAATGCCTGGGAGTCAAATTAACCAAGGAGGTAAAAGACCTGTTCTCAGAAAATTACAAGTCATTGAAAAAAGAAATTGAAGAAGATACAAATAAATGGAAACATATACCGTGTTCATGGGTAGGAAGAATCAACATCGTTAAAATGGAGGCACGACTCAAAGCAACCTATAGATTCAATGCAATTCCTATCAAAATACCAATGGCATTTTTCAGAGAACTAGAAAAAATAATCCTAAAATTTATGTAGAACCATCAAAGATCCCAAATAGCCATGGCAATCCTGAGAAAGAAGAACAAAATTGGAGATATCACACTACCTGATATCAAACTATACTACAAGGCTATGGTAATCAAAACAGCATGGTACTGGCATAAAAACAGACATATCGATGGAATAGAATAGAGAGCCCACAAATAAATCAATGCCTATATGGTCATTTAATCTATGACAAAAGAGGCAAGAATATACAATGGGGTAAGGACAGTCTCTTCAACAAATGTCGTTAGGAAAACTGGACAGATACATGCAAAAAATGGAACTATATCACCTTCTTACTTCATATACAAGAATAAACTCAAAATGGATTAAAGACTTAAATGTAAGACCTGAAACCATAAAACTTCTAAAAGAAAACATAGGCAGTAAACTCTCTGATATTGCTATTAGTAATTTTTTTCTCATGTCTCCTCAGACAAGGGAAACAAAAGAAAAAAATAAACAAATAGGACTACATCAAACTAAAAAGTTTTGCACAATAAAAGAAAACATTAACAAAATAAAAAGACAACCTACCGAATGGAAGAAAACATTTGCCTTTGATACATCTGACAAGGGGTTAATATCTAAAATTTATAAAGAACTCATACAATTCAACACCAAAAAAACCCCCAAACAATCCAATTAAAGAATAGGCAGACCTGAATAGGTATTTCTCCAAAGAAGGCATACAGATAACCAATAGACATATGAGAAGATGCTCAACATCACTAATCAGAGAAATGCAAATTAAATCCACAGTGGGATACCACCTCACAAGTGTCAGATTGGCTATCATCAATAAATCAAAAAACAACAAATGTCGGCGAGGATGTGGAGAAAAGGGAATTGTTGGTAGGATTGCACATTGGTATAGCCACTATGGGAAATAGTTTGGAAGTTCCTTAAAACATTAAAAAATAGAACTACCTTTTAACCCAGCAATTATACTTCTGAGTACTTATCCAAAGAAAATCAAAACACTAGTTTGTAAAGATCTGTGCATCCCTATGCCTATGGCAGCTATCCACAATAGCTAAGATATGAAAGCAACCTAAATTCCCATCAATAGACAATTGGATAAAAAAGTTATGGTACATATATATAATAGAATATTACTCAGCTCTTAAAAAAATGAACCCTTATCATTTGCAATTACATAAATGGACTTAGAAGGTATTATGCTGAGTGAAATAAGACAGAGAAAGATAAATACCATATGGTTTTACATGTATGTGGAATCTAAGGAACAAAAGAAATGAACAAACTAAATGAAAATAGACTCACGGACACAGAGAACAAACTGGTGATTGCCAGAGGGGAGGTGGGTTGGGAGGCTGGGTGAAAAAGGTGAAGGGAGGGATGAAGAAGTACAAATTAGTAGTTACAAAACAGTCACAAGGATTTAGAGTATAGCATAGGGCACATAGTCAATATTATTGTAATGGTTGTGTGTAGTGTAGTGCCAGATGGGTGCTAGAGTAATTGGGTGGGTCACTTCAAGGATTGTATAAATGTCTAACTTTTTAAAATTTTAAATAAATAAAAGAAAAAAATATTTTAAAAATAAATAAATAAAATAAAGTAATCAAAACAGCATGGTACTGGCATAGAAACAGACACATAGATTGATGGAACAGAATAGAGAGCCCAGAGATAAACTCATATCTATATGGTCAATTAATCTATGACAAAGAGAGCAAGAATATACAATGGGGTAAAGAAAGTCTATTCAATAAATGGTGTTGAAAAAACTGTACAAGTACACGTGCAAAAAAAATGAAAGTAGACCACTTTCTTACACTATATTCAAGAATAAGCTCAAAATGGATTAAAGACTTAAACATAATACCCCAAACCATAAAATTCCTAGAAGAAACCATAAGCAGTAAACTCTTTGACAATGCTCTTAGTAATATATATATTTTTGCATATGTCTCCTCCAGCAAGGGAAACAAAAGAAAAAATGAATAAGACTATATAAAACTAAAAAGGTTTTGCACAGCAAAGGAAACCATCAACAAAACTGAAAACCTACTGAATGGGAGAAAATATTTGCTAATGATACATCCAATAAAGGGTTAATATCCAAAATATATAAGAAACCCATACACCTAAACACTGAAAACCAAACATGCTGATTAACAAATAGGCAGAGAACCTAAATGGATATTTCTCCAAAGAGGACATATGGATGACCAATGGACATATGAAAAGATACTCAACGTCATTAGTCATCAGAGAACTGCAAATTAAAACCACAATGAGACATCTCCTCACTGCTGTCAGAATAGCTATCTTCAATATATCAATAAACAGCAAGTGTTGGTGAGGATGTGGAGAAAAGAGAACCCTTGTGCAAGGTTGGTGGGATTGTAAATTGATGCAACAAATATGACAAACAGTATGGAAGTTCTGCAAAGATTTAAAAATATGACTCAGCGATTCCACTTCTGGGCATTTATCCTAAGACACTCAAAACACTAATTCAAAAAGACACATGCACCCCAATGTCCATCGTAGCATTATTTACAATAGCCAAGATATGGAAGCAATTTAAATGTCCATCGACAGACAAATGGATAAAGAAGTGATAGTTCATATATACAATGGGATATTACTCTGCCATAGAAAAGAGTAAAATCTTGCCATTCGTGATCACATGAATCAACCTAGAGGGCATTATGCTAAGTGAAGTAAGTTAGATAAAGACAAATACCATATGATTTCACTTATATGTGGAATCTAAAAAAACAAAATAATTGAACAAATAAAACTGAAACTCATAGATACAGAGAACAAATTGATAGCTACCAGATGGGTGAGAGTTTGGAAGGGCTGGGTCAAGAAGGTGAAAGGATTAAGTACAACTTCCCTTATAAACTTTTAAAAAAAATGAACTTGCTAAGGTTACCATTCTTGAAATTCAGGACTAATCCTTAACTGAAAAAAAAGCAAGTTGCAGAATATCATGTCGCTCCACTTCTCGGGGAAACTATTATTTAAATATTTATGGTGGGTATATAGAAAGACGTTAGGAAAAATGCACGCCAAACTGTGAACAGTGGTGTTGCTTTGGTAGGAAGAGAGAAAACGTGTACTTTTAAATTTATACACTTATGTATATTGGACTTTTTAAACAGATGAATATGTATTTATTACTTTTATAGTTTTACAAACTATAAAAATATTTTAAGTCACCTTAATTTTATAGTTTTATAAATATATAGTTTTATAAACTGTAACATGTTTTAAAGTCACCTTAATGTACTCTACAAATACATAATACCATGATGGATTGCATAGTTTTGTAAATAACTTCAAACTGCCTTTTAATAATTGTATTTTCTGTGGAAACATTGTCTAAGAATGAATTGTTTTCTGATTTGTGAATGTGCTTGTATGAGAACCGTATCTAGTTATAGACACTAAATCACATTTAGTTCTACATACAACAACTCATCTTTATTTTAAATGAGAAAAGCTCATTTATTTATATATAAAGAACTTCTACAAATCGATATGAAGAAGATTCATAATCCAAAGAAGATGGGCATACATAGAGAGTTTATTTTTCAAAAAAAAAATGTATTTTAAACGTGTCTAAAAGTGCTCACACTGCGAATAAAAGATATACAAATTAAAAACTATACCAGTTGGACAGGTCAAGATGAAAACGTTTGATAATGTGTTCTCCTAATAAATGAGTGGGGCAAACAGGTAGGATTATGTATTGATACAACTTCTTTGGAGGATAATTTAGCAATACCTATCTGATTTAAAAGTGTCATTTGCCTTTCACCAGAAATTCCACGTATAGAAATTTGATCCTTAAGCTCTCACCTGTACATGAAGTTGTTCATACATGGATATTGACCAGAATATTATTTATAATTGCAAAAGACTGGAAACAATTGAATGTCTGTTTATTAATAGAAGACTGGTTAAATAACCACAGGATAGCTGGTTAATAATCCTCTGTGTCTCTGTTAAAAAAGAGAAAATCGGTATGAACACACACATATCTGTATAAGATTTATATCTTACACATGCATACATGTACACACAATGCAGAAAATGTGTAGAATATGCTTAATTTGAATAAAAAGGAGAGGGTCTACATATATGCTTATCTCTGCCTAGAACATTTCAGGAAGTACACATAAGCAGGGAAACTAGAGAAGGACTTGCAAATGGGTGAGAAATTTTTATTATACATTAAGATATGTAAAGGAATTAAAAATAATTAAATAAGGAATTGGAATTACTCCCCAAATTCCAAAACATATAAATATTCCCTGAAAACACTAGCTTTAGGATAATGAGGAGTTTAGTTTTTATATCATTGAACAGAACTAAAATACCATGAAAGCCCAAATAGTACTTTATTTTTATTGTTGTCCCCAGAAAATCTATAAACCAGCTAGTTACAGTAAAACTCTTTTATACAACATGAGCCCATTTCTCTCAATTATAGAATTGAGTTTCCTGTCCATATTGATTTAGCAGTTCAGGGACTTTGGGCAGGGCACAGTTATCCCCCTTCTCATTTCTCCAACTGGTTCCGTGTCTACCATTTTCAGTCAAAATTCCAAAGGTCACTTGGAAAGCATATAACCCACTAAGCTGTCGGACACTCCTTTTTTGCTAGATAACCCTCCATAGCACAGATCCCACTGCACTGTCCTGGGAACCAGGGGCATGCTGTTGCAAACTCTTTCTACTTGGCCAACAATTGGAAATTACGCTGAACAAATTCAGAGTTTTAACAAGAATATCTTTCTGATACAGTTTTTTAAAATAAGCGATTATAAAAATCTAGCCTACATTTCAAACTCAGCCATTTGATCATCATCAAGGTGCAATAACAGTTAAACAAAAACCAGCATGACTCATGCTCCTATCAAACTGTCTGCTTACAGAGTTTGGCTTTTCTCCAAATGGGGGAAACTTGAAGTCAGGTAGCATAAAAAGGAGGTTGTTCTGGCCTCTTACTCGGAGAAATCGTTATGAGAAAATCAGGTCATATGGAATCTGCCCAATGGCTCACTTGCATGGAATGCACACATCGATGGAAATCTTTGGTTGCCCAGCACCATTTGAACTCTCTTCTAATGTCCAGGGATGTCCCACCATAAACGCTCTTTCACAGTCTTCCTCACAGCTGGGATAAGCATGTGAGGAAGGATCTGACAGGCAGCAGGGCGTGGGTGAGAGATGTGAAGGAGCAAGTGCTACTGAACTTCGCTCCGGTGTGGGCAGACAAGAAACAACAGTGTTGGGGTGCTGTGGGCATTGTAAGCAGTCACACAGCCACCATATGGATCCTCTGGGCCTCCTAAAAATGTTGCCCACTTCCTAACGGCCTCTTGAATTCTTTAACTTTATTCTCTTTAGCTAGAGTGGATTCTGTTGGTTATGCCTCGCTGGGATAAGTCTCTGACTTGGATAACTAATATGGACTGGGCCAAGATCAAAGTCACAGATGAATCCTTCTCCCTTCTCCCTGAAGCTATGGCCTTGGTTCTGATACCTTTGCCCTCTATGCAAGTCATGTCTCATAACCAGATTAAGAAAGAAAACAGGCTGTGGAGTGAGCAACCTGTCTGAATGCCATCTGTGCACAGTGACTTTGATAAGTGGCTTAACTTCTCTTGCTTAATTTTCTCATCTATAAAATGGGAATAATAAAGCCATCTTCCCCACAGAGGAGTTGTGAGGATTAAATAAAGCAACCCCATTAATAGGGCTTCATAAATGTAGAAGATTAGCTTTCCCAATAAAGAAACAAAATAAGACTAATGTGGAGAGTTAGAAAATGTCTTATTACGTGGGATAAAAATAAAACTTCCTTTAACAACAAGTTCAGAGATTCCTAGCCATTTTTTTTTTCTGGCCATAGACTTTTTTAGAATCAACCAACAAAAATCCAACGATATATTTAACTATATAAGCTGTAGACAAAATCTAGAAATCAGCTTCCTGAAGATACTGGAGAATGAAAAAAAAAAAAGGCAGATACTGGAGGGAAGTTGACAATTGGGAGAAAAGGACATGACAGGGTGAATTTCTTTCCTTTTAAGTAGAATTTAGCCTGAAGGCAGGCCCCAGGCTATACATGCTGGGCAGCAAAAATTCTTACAGAAAAACTTGCAATATTATTGGCTTGATGAACCAGAGGACCTAGTTCAGGGCAACTATAGTCACTGGAAAGTAGTGAGGAGGGTCCAAGAAAGGAGAGGAGGAGCCCAAATTCTGTGCATAAATTCTGTCCAAATCTCTGTCCCCTAAAACTGCACATGCATGGGACAGACACCGAGCAGGCAACTAAGACTAAAAGCATTGAACTTAGATTTCAGTTGCCACTCAACACAGAAGAGAAAAAGTTTACAGTGTGATTTTAGCCAAGTTAACATCAGGTTAAGATCTAAATCAATTTTCTTCAGAGGAACCTAATTCAGAGACTCTACAATGTATCATTCATAATGTCCAGTATACATCATAATTCCGTGACTTACCAAAAAATAAGAAAACATCACCCATTCTAAGAAAAAAGACAGCCAATGGAGACCAGCTCCAAGATGATTCAGATACTGGAATAGCTGACATGGATTTAAAAATGGCTCTTATAACTATTACCAAGGATATAAAGACATATATTTGCCATAAATAAAATAATTAGAAAATCTCAGCAGAATGGAAATTATAAAGAAGAACCAAATAGAAATTTTAGAAACAAAAAAGTCAATATTAGAAATGAAAAACTCAATAACAGAAATTTGAAAAACTCAATAACAGAAATTTAAAAAATTCACCAGATGACCTTAATTACAGAAGAGAGATGAGAGAAGATTTAGTGAAATTAAAGATACATCAATAGAAATGGTCTATTCTAAAGAATATACCCATTGGAAAAAAGACTGAAAAAAAAATTGAGCAGTGCCTCAAGGACCTGTGAGACAATTTCAAAAGGTTTAACATACATGTCATTGGAATTCGAGAAGGAGAAGAGAGAAAAAATGGGACAGAAAATTTTGAAGAAATGGTTAAATTTTGTAAAGGCATAAATTTACAAATTTGAAAAGCTCAGGAAACTCCCAAACAAGATTTTGAAAACAAGAACAAGAACCACAACAACATACCTCTGAACAATTAGAGTCATATTGCTGAAAACTAGATAAAAATAAAATCTTGGAAGTAGTCGGAGAAAATTACACATAACATACAGGGAAACAAAAAGTCAGATGACTGCTGGGACTGCTGTCGGTAACAAAGGAAGCCAGAATACAGTGGAATAACTGGGAGGGAAAAAAACCGTCAACCTAGAATTCTATATCTACTAAATATATCCTTCAAGAATAAAGGGGAAAGAAAGATATCTTTAGATTAAAGGACAGCTAAGAGAATTTGTCAGCAGTAGCCCTAACCATAAGAAATGCTAAAGGATTTCTTCAGACTGAAGGAAAATGAAACCAGGTGGAAAGTCAGATCCACAGGATTGAATGAAAATCACTGGAAATGGTAAATATTTGAATGCCTATTAAAACAATTTTTGTCCTCTTAATTTTTTAAAAATATAAACAATTGTTTAAAGCAGAAAATTATAATATACTATGAAAGGATTTATAATGTATGTGGATGTAATAATTATAACAACTATAGCGTAAAAGACAAGGGATGTAAGTGAAACTTTATGGTTGCAGGCTTTCTACACTTTATGTGCAGCGATGCAATATAAACACAACAGTATGAAAAATTAAGGATATATATTGTAATTTGAGTGCAATAACCAAAATATAAGGCAAAGAGATATAGCTATAAAACCAATAGACAAGTTAATATGGAATTCTGAAACATTCAGTTAACCGAAAGGAAAGAAGAGAAACAGGAGAAAAAATTGAAGGGACAAAAAAGAAATAAAGAGTAAAATTATAGGTTTAAATCAAACAATATAAATAATTATATTAAATAAAAAGGACTAGCATTCTAATTAAAAGACAGAAGTTTTGCAAGGCCCGATTATATGCCATCCATAAGCAACATATCTGAAACATAAAGACTCAAATAGGTTGAAAATCAATGGATGGTGAAGATATATCATGTAAACCTTAAGCATAAGAAGACTAGATAGAGTGGCTATAAAGACATCAGTAAAATAGTATTCAAACCAGAAAAGATGTTTCCTAATGATAAAAAAAAATACATTATGAAGATATGATAATCATAAACATGTATGCATCTAATATTAGAGCCTCAAAATACATAAAGTAAAAACTTATAGAACAAAAAGGTGAAACTGGTGGTTGAGAGTGTAAGATTTCCTTTATTATTTCAATTTTATATACTTCTTATGGTTAATTTTTAATACCAACATTATTCTATCATCATCGCTATCATCATCATCATCAACAACAATAACAAAATAGAAATGATGTTTGAACAACACCTTAAAAGATAAATCAGAGTTTTCCAGAGCGATGAGAAGAGAAGGCTTTCCAGACAAAGCTCATATGCACACCAGTGCAGGGACGCATAAAAGTGTCTGGTGTGTTCTCGGACTATAGGTTTTTGGCATGCCTGAAATATCGGGTTGTGTTGGTATTACTGAGGAGAGATGGGAAATAAGCGGGAGGTGGGTAGAAACCAAATTTCGAAGAGCCTTAGTATGCTAGGAAATTTGAACTTTATCATCATGGCCATGGATAGTCATTGAAGTCTTTTTCAAAAGGAGATAAGGTCATGTTTGGGCTTTAGAGAGAAGAATTCTAGTTTCAAGTTGGAGGATGGTTTAAATGAGACCAGAGGAAAGGCAGAGTGATTTGTGGAAGATGCTTCAGGAATGTAGATTACAAATACTGGAGGCCTGAACTGGAAATGTAGAACAGAGATAGAGAAGGAAGCATGGTTTTGAAAGGTCCCATAGGAAGCAATATAGTGAGAATTTGGCAATTCTGGACCTAGATGATGACACAACTGACGTCTATTAACTCCCAAAGTTGAGTGTTGTGAAACCACTTGGCGAATGCTACTCTATTACCATTTCCCATAAAATAGTAATAATAACATAATAATATCTACCATTTAAAAAGTTCATTTTATTCAATGCAATCCATATCAGAATCTCAGCAGGCTTCTTTGTAGAAATTGCCATGCTGATCCTAAAATTCATGTGAAACTCAAGGAACCCAGGATAACCAAAATAATCATGCAAAGAACAACATTTGGAGGACTTACACTTTCCGATTTTAAAACTTGCTACAAAGCAAAAGTAATTGAGACAGTGTGATACTAGTATAGGATAGACATATAGATCCATAGAATAAAATTGAGAGCCCAGAAATAAATCCATATATCTATGGCAAATTGATTTTTTGACAATGGTGCCAAGACTATTCAGTGGGGGAAAGACTAGTCTCTTCAACAAATGATGCTGGGACAACTGAATATCTATATGCAAAAGAATGAAGTTGGACCCTTATCTCATACCATATATAAATAGTAACTCAAAATGGATCAAAATATCTGAAAAGACAATCTCTCCAATAAATGGAAAACTGGACAGATACATGTAAAAAAATGAAAAAAAAAAAAAAAGAAAGCAGATCATTTTCATACACCATATACAAAAAACAAACTCGAAATGGATCAAAGACTTAAATGTAAGACCTGAAACCATAAAACTCCTAGAAGAAAAGATAGTAAACTCTTTGACGTTGGTCTTAGCAATATTTTTTTGGGATATGTCTCCTCAGGCAAGGGCAACAAAAGCGAAAATAAACAAATGGGACTGTATCAAACTAAAAAGCTTTTGCACAGCAAAGGAAATCTTTAACAAAACAAAAAGGCAACCTACTGAATGGGAGAATATATTTGCAAATGATATATCTGATAAGGAGTTAATATCCAAAATATGTAAAGACCTCATACAACTCAACATCGAAAAACAAACAATCCATTTCTTTGTTAATTTTTTTTTTCAGAATCCATATAGAAGTGAAATCATATGGTATTTGTCTTTCTCTGTCTGACTTATTTCACTTAGCATGCCATCATGTGGATATAAGCACAGGGAGGATGTTCAACATCTTAATAACTTTGGTGGCAGATGATTACTAGGCTTATTGTGGTGATCTCATTGTAGGTTTGTAAATGTCGACTCACTATGTTGTACACCTGAAACTAATATAATATTATATGTCAACTATACTCTAATGAAAAATAAAAATTAAAAAAAAAATAAAACAATCCAATTAAAAAATGGGGAGAGGACATGAATAGACATTTCTCCAAAGAAGATATGCAAACGGCCAATAGACACATGAAAAGATGCTTAATATCACTAACGATCAGAGAAATCATTACCACAATGAAATAGCCCCTCGCACCTGCCAGAATGGCTATTAACAAAAAGATGAGTGTTGGCCAAGATGTGGAGAAATGGGAACCCTCGTATACTGTTGGCAGGACTGTAAATTGGTACAGCCATTATGAAAAACAGTATAGAGGGTCCTTTAAAAAAATTAAAAATAAAACTATCATATGACCTAGCAATCCCACTTCTGGGTATTTATCCAAAGAAATTCAACAGACTAATTTGAAAAGATATATGCACCCCTATGCTCATTGCAGCAGTTTTACTATCTCCAAATATGAATGCAACCTAGGTGTCCATCAACAGATAAATGGATAAAGAAGATATGGTACATATATATAATGGAATATTACTCAGCCATGAAAAGAATGAAATCTTACTATTTACAACAACATGGCTGGACCTGAAGAGTATTATGCTGAGTAAAGTAAGTCAGACAAAGAAAAACAAATGCCATATGATTTCATGTACATGTGGAATCTAAAGAACAACAACAAACTCATACATACAGAGAACATTTTGATGGTTGCCAGATGGGAGGGAGATTGGAAGGGGAGGTGAAAAAAGGGAAGGGATTAAGAAGTACAAATTGGTAGTTACAAAATCAATAATTTGGGGATGTAAAGTATAGCATAGAAAATATAGTCAATAATAATGTAATAACTTTGTACGGTGTCAGATGGGTACTAGATTTTTCAGGGTGATCACTTTTTCAGTTATATAAATGTCTAATCACTATTTTGTACACCTAAAACTAATACAATATCATGTACCAACTGTAATTAAATAATAAAAAAGTATTAAAAATATAAAAACAGAAAGAATCAATGAAATCAAAAGGTTTTTTTTAAAAAAACATTGACAAAATTGACAAATATTCAGCAAGACTGGCCAAGACAACAACTACCTAAAAGCACTAGAGAGTAAGAATCAACTAATTATCTATTATATTTTAATAAAGAGGGAATTTTTTTTTAAAGTGTAAAGCTATCCCACAGAATGGGAGAAAAATAGTTGCAAATTACATATCTGATAAGGGCCTAGTATCCAGAATATATATAAGGAAATTTTACATCTTAACAACAAAAGATAAATTAATACAATTAAAAATGGGCTAAGGATCTGAATAAATATTTCTCCAAAAAAGATATACAAAATGGCCATTAAGTACATGAAAGGATGCTCAACATCATTCATTGTTAGAGAAATACAAATCAAAACCATAAAGAGATGCCATGTCACACCCACTAGGATGGCTATAATCAAAAAGACAGATAATAAGGGCCGCGAGGATGTTGAGAAATTGGAACACCTCACATACTGCTGGTGAGAATGTAAAACGGTACAGCCACTTTGGAAAACAGTCTGGCAGTTCTTCAAAAAAATTAAACAGGTCTACCATTTAATTCAACAATTTCATACCTAAGAGAAATGAAAACACAAGTCCACACAAAAACTTGTATATGAAAGAGTACAGTAGCATTATTTATAATAAGCAAAATGTGGAACCAGCCTAAAGATCTGTCACAAGCAGAATGAATAAACAAAATGTTCTATATCCATTAATGGGATGTTATTTGGTCATAAAAAGGAATGGAGTACTGATACATGCTACAATATAGATGAAAACATGCTAAGCGAAAGAAGCCAATTATAAGACAACATATTATATAATTCCATTTATATGAAGTGTCCAGAATAGGCAAAATCTATGGAGACAGAAAGTGGGTTAGTGGTTGACTAGCACTGGGGTAATGGGGATTTTAAAGGGTACGTGGCTTTTTTTGAAAGCGAAGAAAATGTTCTAAAATTGATTGTAATGATGATTATACAACTCTGTGAATTTACTAAAAATCATTAAATTGTACACTTTAAATGGATGACTTGTAAGGTATGGGAATTATATCTCAATTAAGCAGTTACCAATAAAATTATAAAATAAGAAAAAAGTTTATTTTATTTTTAATTTTAAAATTATACAGCTAATATAGGTATATTTTACTTTTGAGAAATCCAAAAAATAGCAGGTTGTAGAGGGAAAAAAGATTAAACTACTATCCTATCCCAAACTTCTAATTCTACTGCTGTCCTGAGAGGAAGTCACTGTTATCAGTTTAATGCAACAATATCTTCACATTTTTCTTTGTATTTGCATGTGTATGAACGAAAACAAGACGTAGATACATAATTTAGTTCTATAATTGAAAAAGTAAGAGGGCTTATGCTGTATATATTGGTCTGCCACTTGCTTTTTCTACTTTGCGTTTTGAAAATCTTTTCATATCATTATGTATAAATCTTCCTTTTAAAAAATACTTCATAGCATTCCCATAGTATCGCATTAGTAAAGATGTATGTGGGCTGACTATCTACCAGTGGATTTGTTGGGTCAGAGAGTATGGGGTTTAAAATTTGACAGATACTGTAAATTGTCATCTTAAAAGGCTATACAATTACACGTACTCACCGTTAATGAATGCATATACCCTTCCTACACTCATACAAACAATGGACATCATTAATACTTTTAAATCCTGTTTGATATCTCATTGTTGTTTTAACCTCTACTTTCCTGGTTACCTATAAGGTTAAAGAATTTGAAATGCCCTAATGTTTTCACCCTAAGTTATTTTTCTTAGGATGTGTGGTATATTTTTTCACATCCTTTAAAATCTTTTTAGTTTTTGATTCTGTTTTGTCCATGTCTCTTGTAAATAGCAAATAGCTAGATTTTCTTGGTTGTAGTTTTGATAGCATTTACCTGATGTGAGTGCTGGAAAGAAAGGAACTTACAAAACTTAACAAAGAGTTGGTTAACCACAAATCATTAAGATTAATATTGTTTAAAAGCCTGTTTATTATCTTTGTTTAGTATGTTATCGTGTTTTGCTATAGAAGTAAAATTTTAACATTTTGTTTATATAGTACATTTTTAGTTTTATCATAAAGATTTCCACTTGGTTGTTACAATGGTTTTAAAATATGTCCATGAATTCTTTGACTCTTCTCTCACAAAATGTGAAGCCTCATTCTCCTCCTCTGGATTATGAGCTGGCCGTAGTGACTCACCTCTAACAACAGAATGAAGTGATGCTGTGTGAGTTCCAGCTTCCACTTGGCTCTTTTTCTGTTGGGATGCTTCCCTCAGAACCCAGCCACCATTTTGTGAGGAAGCTCAGGCCACATGGAGGGGAAAGGAGGCCCCCGGCCAACAGCCAGCCCCAACTGGTAGACCTGTGAGTGAGCAAGGTTTTGAGTCTTCCAACTGAGGCTCCAAACACCAGGAGCAAAGACAGGCCATCTTCACTGTATGCTGCCCCCAAGCCTCCTCCGTAGACTCCATGTTCAAAATAAATGGTTGTTTTATGCCACTACATTCTGTGGTAATTTATTATGCAGTCAAGTGACTAGTATATTTATTAATAAAGATAGTGTTAGAAGTATTCCTCAACACCTTCTGACTGAGATAAAAAAAGAGAAGACAGCCTTGCTCAGACATTTTATTATGTTTTTCTAGTAATTCGCTCTTCCATTTTCTTCAATGAGATATGTTAAGACAGTTTAGTGTATACTTTCTTTTGGGTTTTCTATTTCTAAGTGAATTTTTTTTTATTTTTTCTTTCCTTTTTTTTTTAAAAAAAAATCTTTTACTTTCTTTGAGTTAGCAGGGGTTTCTTTCCTCTCTGGGAATTAGAATCTATAGAATTTATACATCACCTATTCTTCTAGGATCATGCTTACTTTTTTAAATACTCATTTTTATCAATATCTAGAGGTAATTGGTATTCATTTCAGTATTCACTCCCTGAACAAGATGAAGAACTTACTGGGCTTTCACTTCCCTCCTCCCTCTCTTCTCCACCGTCTCTCATGTTTACATCATCTGAACTTGAGTTTCAGACTGCATTAAAAAAATAGCCAGCGATTATAATTTTTTTCAATACAACTTTTATTGCATCTTTAAAATATCACAGATAAGTCTGAAGAGTCATCTGACATCTTGATGTTTCTGTAG
>NW_006494614.1:64263776-64280177 GCF_000325575.1 Pteropus alecto
TATTCTGGTTTGACCGTTGTGGCTTGTTGAATCAAAGCAGCTGAATTTGATACAAGTTCAAGGTCACTTTCTTCAAGACTTAACTCATATTTCTGGGCTTGAGATACTGAACAAGCAACACCTGACCTCATCCGAACCCCAAGGACATATATTTCACCCAAGAAGTTTCGGATTTCAGCAAGAGAACCATTCTCCTGAATAACGACCTTGATGGGGAAGTGAGCGTACACAGACCTCATCTTGTAACGGAAGCCCAGTGTAACACCCTCGATCTGTTCTGTACATGACTACACGCAGTGCGAGCAGTAGCCAGTTCCTTTCTATTTTCCCACCATATGTTGACATGGAACCTCTTCTTTTTCTTTCCAGGGAAACTGAGTTCTATATCGATGTGATTGCAGCCCTCCGCAGGGCGCCTCTGGGGCCCTTCACAGTAACTGTGTGTCCCTTCAGAGTGATGTCCACATTTTCTGGAATGTTGACAGTCTGATTGCTGAGAATGGTCTTCATCCTTGTCGCAGATGCAGCAAAGAGACCAGCCGGCAATTATCTACACTTAATTATAAGTGCACCCTCGGCCCTGTTTCTTTGTTTGTCGTCGTTTTTTGTATCACATATCTTTCTTATGGATTCATTTTCTGACTTGCTGGAATTCATCTTCTAGTAAAATTATCAGGATGTCTGTAGTATAAACTTTATGAGGCTCGAATGATGGAAAATGTCTTTATTTTGTGCTTTCCATTCGAATGCTAGTTTGACTTGGTATAGAGTTCTGGGTTAAAAATTAAACTTCTTTCTGAACTATCTATATGGTATTCCACTGTCTTCTGGCATCCAGGGTTGCGCTCTCTCTCTCTCTCTCTCTCTCTCTCTCTCTCTCTCTCTCTCTCTCTTTCTGAAGATTTTCTCTTTATTTTTGGTATTCTGAAATTTCACAAGATGTGCTTTTTCTTCATTCTTCTTAGCCATCTAAGAACTATTTTCTGTCTTCTACTCTGTAAATGTTTCTCTCTTAATCTCTCTTCCCTCCTGCTTCCCTTCCTGCCTGTTAACTTTCCCCAAACCTCAACTCTACTCCTATCGGACAGGACACCACCCCTCACCTTCCTACCACCTAATCTACCGGAGTCCTACATCTGCACCCATCTTCTTCTTCATCTCTCCTATTGTGACAAGGAAGATGACCCTCTTCCTGCTCCAGGTCCACCCCTTTACTCATGCTCTGTTCTAAAATCCTTCACTTAAGAAAACAAAACACATCTCTCTCCGCTCCACACCCTTTCCACCCACCTCCCTATTTCTCAACTCTTTATTTATAGCTAATCTGTCAGTTTCTTGTCGGATTTGTCCCCACATGCCAACTCGCTTCCTCACCTTTAATTAAATTTCTAACTCAGTCCCATCTACTCCCTATACCCCAAGCAAGTTCCTGAAAGTGCTCTTGGTAAGGTGCCTTCCGGACTCCCAGGTTCAATAGCCTCGGTCCTCACTTCGCCTTTCTTCTTGGCAGCATTTCATGCTCTCTCCTTGGCCTCAACCTGCTTTCTTCTCTTGTCCTCAACCTGCTCTTTCTCAGTCTCCTTTATTGGCTCTCTTCTCTCAAGTTCAGGCCTCAGCCATCTTTATTCTCTTTATGCAATTTTCCTGGGGAATCGCATTTTCTTCCATGGCTTTAAATACCATCTATTTGCTGCTTAGTTTCATTTGTGTCTCCAGCCCAGATGTCAAGTCTGAGCCTCATTTTCTAACATCTCACCTTTCTATCTGGTTGTTTCACAGGTATCTCAAAGTTGACAAGTCTAAGACTGAATCTTGTTTTCCCCCTGACCTCCTCTCCCAATCTGCTCCTCCTTTCCAGTTATTAAGCTAGAAGCCCAGGAGTCAATCTCTTCTCTATCACTGCTTCATGTCTAATCTCTTGACTGTATTAACCCTTCATTATGGCTCAAATGTATCAACCTCATATCCACTGCCAGTGCCCTAGTCCAAACCACCACTGACTCTTACCTGGACCACAATAATGCCCTCCTGACCCGGCTCCTTGCTTTCAGTCCTGCTTCTTTACAATGCCTTTTCCTTCCAGCAGCTACAGGCATTCTTTCAAAAATACAATCCAGCTCATGCCTTCCCTGTGCACTTCAAATAAATCCTACAAGTCCCCACACAATTCAGCTCCTACTTCATCTCTCGAAGCACGTCTTACGCCATTCTCCAGCCGTCACTCCATCAATGCACTCAGGACTCTGGCTTTCACTCTAGAATTTCGCACCAGAAAAGACACTTAAGCCTCACTATTTTGAAGGGAAATAGCCGGTTGAGGAGGAGATAGACAATGGGACAAGGTGCCCAACAAGGGAGGAAATTCGATGCATTCTCCTGTGATGTGACAAAGGATACTTAGTTTTCTGACTCAGAACTGAAGTGGGGCTGAGAGATCTATGATGGGAAAATACTTGCAAACACATGGCGGATGACAGTTTAAATTCCACAATACACAAAAATCCTTAATTTGGGAAGAAAAACACAAACAATCTAATAAAAAATAGAAAAGGGATTTAATAGACTTTTCACAGAAAGAGCAATTCAAAGAGCCAATAAACATGTGAAGAAACTGAGGTATCTTTCTTCTTCTTCTTCTTCTTCTTCTTCTTCTTCTTCTTCTTCTTCTTCTTCTTCTTCTTCTTCTTCTTCTTCTTCTTCTTCTTCTTCTTTTCTCTCTCTCTCTCTCTCTCTCTCTCTCTCTCTCTTTCTTTCTCTCTTTCTTTCTTGGCAAAATTGAGAGAGTGGCTGGTAAGAATACATGAAACCAGGCACTCTTGTACCTTGTTGGTAGAGATATGAACTGCAGCAAAGCTTTGGAGAAATAATCTGGCAATGTTTATTAAAATTAAAGCACATATTCCCCTTGACCCAGAAATGACACGATGGAGAATCTATCTTGTAGATATAAAATTACCAGCTTATAAGTTTATTTACCCCCAGGTGGCATTTAAGCAGTGTTTGCAATGGCAAAAGTCAGAGGGGGAGATTAGAAAAAGACTGTAAGAAAATGGAAAATTATTCATGATATCATGTTTATAAAATAGAAGGATTCTATATTCTGCCAATATTACTGCAACTCTGTAAACATGAACTGAGCATATGGACAAGGACTAGAGGATACCATGGAGACCCAGACACATCGATAGAAGTAGCCGATGGAATTGTGGAGAATTTTTGCCTTGCATTTTTTGTCACGTTTTTGCTATTGTTTTGCCAATAAAAAGCATGAATGACGAGCCCTGGATTGTTCATGGGGTGAAGGTTAATTCTCCTTGATGGCCATTTTAAGGTTTTTAGACTACTCTTTGGGAAGCCAGGAGTCGTGAGTGGGTTTGGGGCTTAGTCAGCTCTAGAGCAGTGGATGGTGGGTGGTCGTGGGGCTCTGGAGAGTTGGATAGGGGTGTGGAGTTGAGGGGTGAGGGTGGAGACTAGAGGTGAGTCTCCTGGGTGAGGAAGTTGCTGCCACACTATAGATAAGGCTGGGGTGAGGATCAGATCTGAGGCAGCAGGGAATGAAGAGAGGAGGCAGATTCAGAAAGCAATTCAGAAGAAGAAACCACCCACTGAGTAAGTAAAGAGGAGGAGGGGGTGATTTGAAAGGGCAGGCAGGGCGGCTTAGTGGCCATGCAACTGGCAGGGAAAGCCATGGGTGTTGGGGAATTTTTTAAAGAGGTGCAGTGGGAAGAGTATGAGTTTGAGTTCAGATGTGCTAAATTTGAATGTCGAATGTTTTCTGAAATCAGTTGGGAACAGGAAAATATTCACTTTGAATGACAAAGTTAAAAAAAAATTAAAGAAAACAGAGACTGAACGTTCTTCTGTTACTTGATCGATTTGTAGAAAGGTTGAACTTTCCCTCCAATACGACAAACTACTTTCAGCAGAGTGAATTCCGAAAATAGTACTTCCTCCCTTTCTGGTGAAACTATTCCTCATTTTGTACAGTTTTATCTTAATTTTTTTGGTCTAATAGTGAACCCAGATTCTCTTTTTTAGGGCTTTGCAATATCATTAGTACATTTTCCCTACTTACCGCATATCTTTTCTTCAATAAAAAGATTCCCTTGCTGGTTTGGACCATCATATATTTGTACACAGTGGACACTGATGACCCAAACTACCCCCGAGGAGCTTTTTGTCTTTGTTATGGACCAATTCCTCCATTCTTTTAATAACTTTGGTTCCTCTTTGTACTCTGCCAGCCTTTTCTCTACATACTTGTGGTAGAAAGTAGCCCTGGCTAAGCACAGTTTTCTGGGTGTGGCTCTACTGTACTTCCCTCATCTGGGCAGCCGTGACTCTCGCTGGCTCTTTGGGGTTCACTGGTACTAGCTTTTCTGTGACCTTCTCCTGCAGGGACCTCTTCTGTTCCACCAACTATGGCTATTTTCAGTACCCTTGGCCACAGGATACTGTTTCACATTTTCCAAATCAGACATGAATGTTACAACATTTGAGCTCACCCTATTAGAATGACTATAATAATTTTAAAAAGGAAAATAATAAGTATTGTCAAGGATGTGGGGAAATTGGAACACTTGTACATGGGAATGTAAAATGGTGCAGCTACTGTGAAAAACAGTATGGTGGTTCCTCAAAAACTTAAAAATAGAATTATCATATGATCCAGCGATCCTACTTTTGGATAAGTGGGATCTCAAAAGCAGGGTCTCAATGAGACATTTCTACATCCACGTTCATAGCAACATTATTCGCAACAGCCAAAAGGCAGAAGCAACCCAAGTGTCTATTGATGCATAACTGGATAAACAAATGTGGTATGCAATGGAATAACTGAGCCTTAAAAAAGGAAAAAATTCTGACACGTGCTATATAACCTGGATGAACCTTGAGGACATGATGCTAAGCGAAATGGAGCAGTCACGAAAAGACAAATGATGTATGATTTCACTTATATGAGGTACCTTGAGTAGTCAAATTTATAGAGACAGAAGATAGAATGGTGGTTGCCAGAGGCTGGGAGGAGGAGGGGGCGAGGAGTTGTTTAATGTGTATGGAGTTTCAGATTTGCAAGATGAAAAGAATTCTAGAGATTAGTTGCACAATGATGTGAATGTACTCAACGCTACTGAACTGTGCATTTAAAAATGGTAAATTTTATGTTATGTGTATTTTGCCACAATCAAAACATTTGTGAAAAATTTTAAAAAGAAAAGAAGGAATTAGGATCCAAATCTAGGTCATTTGATGAAAGTGCCCGCTCTTAACACTAGCTATGCTGGTCCTGCAGGTAGTGGGATCCATGTGCCTTAGAAGGTAGATTGTCTGTCATCTACTCTTTCCAGAGCACATCCCTTAGAGGTCTCATTCCCCAACCCAAGTAGTTTATCAATAGATTCCTTATATGTACACTCAGAGCACCTCCCCCTGCCCTGCACTACCACCAGCTGCCCAGAGCTGTTTTGGTAAACTCATTTACCTTCATTGGTCCTCTCATGATTGGCATCCCAGCAGACAGCTGGTTGAGCCACACTCAATCAGATTTAACAAAAGTAGTACATCCTTTAATACGTATTAATGTAGGAGTCTTGTGAGTGGCTAACATGCAGCCCTGGTATCCACCCTGCGGAATTCACTAATTTTTATTTGTGAGCTCATTTGACTCCCTCATGCCAATATTAGTTCCTCCTATATTTTCATCCACATCTGAAGGACTCTTGTTCTGCACCTGTGCTCACAAAAGCTTTTCTGCGTGGACCAAGAGTTCTGTATTTTTATTCTTTTATCTTATATACTCCTTGAAGGAAAGACCTTGTCTTGTACTTCTTGAAGGAAAGACCTTGTCTTGTAGTTCTGTATTTTTATTCTTTTATCTTATATACTCCTTGAAGGAAAGACCTTGTCTTGTACTTCCCAAGTATTGCCACATTTAAACACAAGACAAGCATTAGAAAAAAACAACTTACACAAATTTTCAAATTTCACAAAAGTAGAGAAAAGAGTATAATTAACGCCCATGTATTTATCACTTTGCATCAATATTTTGTCACTTTTGTTATCTAATAAGCATTTAATAAGTCTGCAATGAGACAATAGATTAAGTAGGTAGAGTTCAAAAATCAAGAATTTAAAATTTGACCTAAGGAAGACCTTCTTGGAAGAATTTCTCAGTCTGTACATTCAGTTTCTTGATAGGTGACGCTACGGCATACACTACTTCTGCATAGCTATACCAGATTTTGCCTTTCTGAGATCATTTATATCTGACTCTGCCAATAATAATAATAACCTAGAGATGGGCCAAATTACCTATTAATGCATTTTCCCATTGTGTAAATCCAGAATGCATCAGGGTCTTTGTTTACAAGCAACAGAAACTTAGTCTGGTTAATTTAAACCAAATAATCTATTGAAAGGATTTGGAGAAGTTTATAGAATCCAAGGAAAAACAGAATGACCTTGTCAAAGACAGAAACCTGGGCAATTCTAGGGCTCCAGAGAGAAGGAACTATTTGACAATCTATTTAGGATGCTGCTGCTGTTAAGATGAATCAGCTCCCACCATTCTCTGTCCTTGTCACTCCTGTCACCACTCAAATTCCCAAGAGAGAACATGCTTTCTGTAGCCCGGATCATGTGCCTAAGTGCATGTTCACCTGATCGCTATGACTCTAATTTGACCAGGCCAGGCTGGTTCCCAAAGAAGAATCTTGTACTATCATCAAAGAATAAATGAAGATTACAAGCGTGAGTAGAGTCCACCCTTAAGACCCACTAGTACTTCTCCTTGGCTGCACTTCTCAGGGTAGTGTCTTGTGAACTTAATTTGTCTTGTGCAACTGCAGATATGGCTTTAATTTTGTAATCCTTAAAATACTATCACACTCATGTCCACCTGTGTGGCCTGTTTACCCAGACCTTTGGCAAATGGACAGTGTCTAGAAGAGTAAGACTCTACCCCATCCATTACCCCAAGTTTAGTTTACTTCATCTTATGTAATTCATAAATGTTTGAACTCCATAGGCAAGTAACTTTCTTTTGGTAAATCAAGTTCTATTTTCCTGTTAACTTATTTATAATATCAAAGCTTGTTGTCTTCATGTTTAACTGTTCTTTAAGAGAGACTCTGTTCAAAGACCAAACCCTAATATGAATACTTAGTAAGGAAAAGTTCTATCAGAAAGTGAAAGATTCTTCTTTTTTCAAGAAAACTATTGCTTTGAGCTTCATGCATTTTTTCCAAAAAAAAAGAACATGTGTAAATAGATGTTTTAGGTAAAATGGTAGAAGAAGCTGAATTAGTAGAATAACTATAACAAATTTCCATTTTCCTTTTTCCATGTCATCAGTACATTTGATTTGAGTTCTTGAAGTTTCGGAACTTAAATAGTCTTTAAGTCAAACATTTATGGACTGTATTAAACACACACTTCCAATGATGTCAATACATTTACTCCATCAATTAAAATTGAGATTGTCCCAAAGAAGATTTTAGTTTGTTGGTAGCATCTCTTCCTCAGAATCTTGTTCTGTCATTTCTTTTCTTTTTTCTCTTTTTTCTTTGCTTATAGATATTCACTTTCAAAGTTTTTTTTTTTAATCTTCTGGTTGCCAACGTTCTTAGGGAACATTTGTTGTATTTTCCTGGTTTTAGGTAAAGCACCTAAACTCACTCTGATTCTTTATTCAATATTTACTATGCTCAGTATGTCCAGGATGACCTAGAATTCACCCATCATACAAAGGAGAATATAATGAAATGCACAGCATTATGGTGTTAGTTCTATGAAGTGTAAGTATATTATGCCATTGGAGAGAAAAATGGATTCTGAGAGGTTGAGGCACATGTTCCTTATCCACCTGAGAATCTCTAGACAAATGGATAAATGTCATCAATAAATTATTTTATTCTCTACATTTTCCATGAGCTAGCTTCTCCCATTGTGCCATCCACAACTTGCCTGATAGAACTTGGTTCCTGTGGCGGCTGAATGCATTTAGGAACATAGACCCAGGCCCCTCCAGACCAGTGCCATTCTAGAGAAATAGAAATGAGCCACATATATAATTTAAAAATTGTTGATAGCTGCATTTAAAAAGCAAAAAGAAGCAATTAAAATTAATTAACTTTAACCAATATATAAAAATATCTCAACATGTAATAATATAAAAATTATTACTGAGTATTTTACAGTCTTTTCCCCTCAGTTTTATTGAGATATAATCGACATAAAACATTGTATAAGTTTAAGGTATACAGCATAATGATTTGGTATATGTCTATATTGTGTAATTTTACAGTTTTTGTGCAAAGTATTTAAAATCTGCATTTTACACTTAGAACACATCTCAATTTGGATATTAAATTTTCGTGGGAAATACTTGATCTGTATTTAAATTTGACAGTTAAAAAACAGATTCACATACCATTTAAAAGTTTTCCAATCATTGAATTAAGTAGTAGTTTTAAAATTTAAATATCAGTTCGTTACAATTAAATACAATCTAACATTCAGCTCCTCAATTGCACTAGCCACATTTCAAGTGCTAGTTTTTTTGGACAGTGCAGCCCTAGACCCTTGTTACCCAACGTATGGTCCAGGGACCACCATCAATAGTATCACATGGGACCTTGTTAGAAATATAGAATCTAAAACCCACTCTAGATTACTGAATCTAGTTTCCTAGGATTCAAATGCACATTAAAACTTAAAAAAGATATTCTAGACCAGTGGTCAGTAAACTTTTCCCATAATGGGCCATATAGTAAGTAGTCAGGCTTTGTAGGCCACAGTCTCTGTTACATATTCTTCTTTGATTTTTTTTTAATAAGCCCTTAAAAATGTAAAAATCATTCTTAGCTCACGAGCCATACAAAAACAGGCTGCAGGCCCCATTTGGCAAAAACAAGCTGTAGGCAACAGTTGATCCAAAAGCCATAGTTTATTAATCCTTGTCTAGACCATAACTTCTAAAAGAACAAAAGAATCTGCAGCCCTTTCTTGTCATCCAGTTACCTGAGATAGCCTTATTATAACAAACAATTAATGTATTAAAAAGATATGAATTTTATAGGGAAACTTTGCCATTACCTACCCAAATGTAAAATACGTACCCTCTGACCCACACATTGTGCTTCTGACACTATTCTACAGAGACATATGATTATATGCACACACATGCAGACATACACATAGACACATATATTCACTGCAGCATTGTTTCTAAAAGCAAAATATTGAGAGTAATGTAAATATCCATCAATAAATGTTTTAGTTAGTTATAATATCTTTACCACAACCACTGTAAAGTTGTTAAAAGAAATAAGACTGATATATACACAATGATATATATATGTCCAGGACATATTGCTAGTTGAAAATAAAGAAGTTTCAGAATAGCATGTTCTCATTTAAAAATTGAAAACACGCATGTGCAAACATGCACAAAAAGAAACCAAATTAGTTCAGTGATTACCCTTGGGGAGTAAGAATTGGGATAAAGAGGCAGAAAGAATGACGAACTTTCACTTTTTAATCTATACATTTCTACATTATATTATCATTTCAATAAACATGCAATTTCTGTAACAAAAATAATTTAAAAGGTGGTTTTGACTTGTGGGTATATTGTCATCTTACTTTATATTTTTTGCTGTTCTCTCCACTTGTAGTAAGCTTATTGAGCAAATAGTCAAAAAATTAATCATGTCAGTCATTTCCATTTTTGGTAACATGGGTCAGAACCCTGGAGAGGAGGGAGGTAAAGTGAGATTAACCCAACGTTCTGCAGTTTTTCCTCCTTGAAACATTTCCTGATTCAAAATAGCATGGAGGTGAGGTGTCAATATAAAGCAATGTCTAGAAACTTGGAAACTGAGCAGAACTCTTGGCAAAATTTAGACTTTCACTTAACACCCGGAACAGCTACACTTAATGAAGGGTAAACTGGAAATAGACACTTGTCTCAAAAAACTGAACAAAAGCTTAGACCCCTTTCAATCCTAAATTAGAGTAAGGAAATTAGCTCTTACTCTACTTGCCTGATGGAAAGCAAAACTAAGTTCTCTTTGAGAGAAGATAACATCCAACTGAGTGCCAAATTATCTACCTAATTTGTCATATTAATAACTAGTATTCCAGCTAAAATTACCAAGATGTCAGGAGACAGTATGAAATAATCAAAACCAAGATAAAATGGACAATAGATAGAAAAATATATAGTAATTAATAAAATTTTAAAAAGAGAAAATAGATAGTAGATAGAAAACTAGTAGAAGTAGACACTGAAGTGACTCATATATTGTGATTATCAGAAATGGACTTTAAACTAACTGATTGAGGTCCTAACTAGAATAATAGGCACAAAAAGGAAAGTAAATGTATAACTATAGAAAATAAAACATAAATTTTTTTATTCGTAGATAATATTGAAATACAAAAGAATCTACAAACTTAGAATTCACATGTGAATTTAAAGTAAGTTCAAGCTCAATATAATTTTTTTCTATTTCCATATACCACCACATATATGTTACATTAAAAAGTAACATAATAGCATAAAAACATGTAAAAAAAATAAAGCTTTTAAAGAAAAATATGAGAATACCTTTATGACTTCAAAGTAAGCACAAGCATGAAAAACAGTAATCATAAGAGAATATAACTGAGAAAGCTGAATATATTAAAATTAGAAACTTCTGTTCATCAAAACAGTATCAAGATAGTAATAACACAAAAGTGGGGAAAGACGTGCCATATATAAAGCTAACAGACTCATACACAGAGTATGTACAGATCTTCTCCAAGCCAATAAGAAAAATCCAGACAATTCAATAGAAAAACGAGTAAAATACTTGAAAAGACAGTCATAAAAGATGATATCCAAATGGTCAAAAACACATGAAAAGATTCTTAACTGCATTAGTCATTGTGGAAATGCGTATTAAAACTGCAATGAGATATACTATATATTTAGCAGAATGGCTAAAATGAAAGAGAGAAACTTTGAAGTGTTAGTGAAGATGTGGAGCAACCAGTACTTTCATTCACCCCGGTGGAGGTATAAATTATGGCAACTACTTTGGGGAATTAGTTTGGCAATATCTACTATAGTTGAACATATGCATACCTATGACTCAGCAATTCTACTCCTAGCTCTCTACCCATCAGAAATGCAAGTAAGTGTTCGCCGAAAGACATGTACTAAAATACTACTTAACAGCACTATTTGTATCAGCTCCAAACTTGAAACTACCAAATACCCATCAACCATTGAATGGATAAATGAATGAAATATTAGACAGCGATAAGAATAAATTATCTATAACCAAACAAATTTCACAAACTTAATATTGCATAAAAGAAACCAGACACAATCATCTCTGCCTCTGATATTCATCTCCTTATTTAAAACGCTCCCCTTGAGTATGAACTAAACTTAGTGACTTACTTCTAATAAAAATGACAAAAATGATAAAATGTCACTTCTCAGATTAGGTTGCAAAAAGACTCTAGCTTCCATCTTGGGTGCTAGCTCTCTCTCTTTCATTTTCTCACCATGAAGAAAGTCTGTTGGTGTGGTGCGAGTTGGCCAATGCAGAGGCTCATGTGTCAAGGAACAAAGGGAGGCCTCAGTCTAACAACCTGTAAGGCCAACAATCTGTCACCTGGACATTGATCTTCTCCCATTTGAGCCTTCAGGTGATGCCACAATCATAGCTGACAGCCTGACTGTAAATTTATAAGAGTTTGAGCCAGAGCTATCCAGCTAAGCCATGTGTGGATTCCTGACTCACAGAAACTGTAAAATAATAAATGTTTATTATTTAAAGCTGTGAAATTTTGGATTAATTTGTTACGCCGAATAAGTAACTAATATGTCATCTGATTCCCTTTGACAGGCATACAAAAGCAGGCAAAACTAATCTATAGAAGTCAGGATAGTAGTTACCCTTAATGAAGGCTAACAACTGGAAGAAAGAACAAATGGGATTTCTTGGGTGCTGGTTATGTTTTATTTATTTATTTGGGTGCCAGATACATAAGTGTGTTTAGTTTATGAAAATTCACCAAGATGTACACTTAAGATATGTACACTTTCCTGTATGTATTTGTTATGGTTAATTCTATGTATCAACTTGACTGGGCCACAGAGTGCCCAGATATTTGATTAAACATTATTTTTGACTGTGTCTGTGAGAGTGTTTCTGGATGAGATCAACATTTCAACTGGTAGAACAGATTGCCCTCCACAATGTGGGCAGAACGCATCCAATCTGTTGAAGGCCTGAATAAAAGAAGAGGCTGAGTAAAAAAGAATTCCTTCTCTCTGCCTGACTGTCTTCAAGCTGGGATATGAGTCTTCTCTTGACTTCATACTGTGTCTCAGACTGGAACTATACCATTGACTCTCCTGAGTCTCTACTTCTCAGCCTCCGTCATTGTGTCAACTAATTCCTTCTAATAAGCTCACTCTCTCTCTCTCTCTCTCTCTCTCTCTCTCTCTCTCTCTCTCTCTCTCTCTCTCCCTCTCCATACATCTATAGCTGTCGGCTATGATTGTGGTATCACCTGAAGGCTTAAATGGGGGAAGATCAATGTCCAATATCCATCTGGAGATCTCTGACTTATTGTATTCAATACATTATACTTTAGTAATCAATTTCTTAAAGTAATAAATATGAAAATAAGTGAATGGAAAATTCCACCAGCAACCAAGTTTCATTTTAAAAAATCAAATGGAAATTCTAGTCTAATAAGGGCAATGACCAAAAATAAGAACACAATGGTTGGAGTTAACAGTAGAATGACACTTAAGAGAGGTCAATAAACCGGGAGACAGGTGAATTTAAAGCAGAATGGAGAGACGAAAGGGTTAATGAACTAGAGATAGGTCTAGACTGAAAACATGTAAAATACAGAAAATAATGTAAAATACTTGTTTAAAATGTTTAACATCACATAATTGGGGTCCAGAAAAAAGGAAAAGAGATTGACTCCCAAGTCAGATATATACAAAGAAAGTCACACGTTGGCACATCATAGTAAAGATGCTAAAAATTTAAGACAAAGAGAAATCTTAAAAGTATCTAGAGAAGAAAAGATACATTACTTTCTAAAGAAACAATAAAATTGACAGAAGAATTTTTGATAGAAAGGATGGAAGCCAGAAGAAGATGGAAGCCAGAAGAAAATGTGCTGGGAAAAAAAAAATGCCAACCTAGAATTCTGTAGCCAGTGAAAATATGCTTCATAAATAAAAGTGAAATGAAGAAATGTTTAGACAACCAATAACAGAGAATTAGTTACTTACACATCACTCTAGAAGGAATTCTAAAAGGAGTTCTTCAAGTATAAGAAAAATAATTCCAGGGTTAAGGGTAGAAATTCAGGAAAGATTAAAGAGTGGCAGAAAAAGGAAATGTATGTGTAAATCTAAGTGAGTACAGGCTGCATAAAATAAAAACATTAGTGACTTACACGTTTTAAATACACATAGAATCAAAATACATGACAACAATATCATAAAAGTTGGGAGGAGAGTTTACCAGAGCAGACTCTGAAGCAAAAATCTGAGTTTAAACAACTGACTTGGGAAGTTAACCCAGGTAATATCAACATGGGACCGGGGATGTGAGGTAGGGAAGGGAAGCAGTGAAGTGTGCATAATACAGCAAATGACACTATAGGTAACTTAATCTAGTTTGTAAACTCTGGGACAAAAAAGAACGTGCGCTTCAGAGTTAAATCCACTATAGGTGCAAAGAAGCTGGGAGATTTACCCACCAACTCTAGTCAGGAATTAATGGGTTGATGAGTAACCCAAGGAGCTTTTGATTTCCCAGTATTTCTAGCCTGCTCCGAACTTATCCAAAGGAGCCCTCAGTCTGAGTCACAGATGCTGGGAGTTGTCAAATGAATTAACGTGCATGGAAATGGCAAGTGTCAAGAGGGTTTAACTGAGGCATAGAAAGCATCTACTTCAGGAAAAAGAGAGTTAAAAAATTCAAAATTTATTTTTAATCATCTAGGAAGAAATAAATGCACTAATTGTCTTAGACTCCAACAAATAAAAGATTCATACTGTAATCTCCAGATTTTAAAAAGTAAAATAATATGTATTTGACAAGTTAGGAGAGGGGGAAAATGGATTGATAAAAATGATTTGATTAATCAAAAAGAAGGTAAAAATTTGAATAAATGAGCATAGAAGAATGGAATAAAAGGAAAACAAATAATAAGATGGTAGATTTTATTAAAAGACAAAGATTAAAAGACAAAGATTATCAGATAGATCTCTAATCACTATGCTGTTCAAATGAAACTAATATATTATTGTATACCAACTATAATTGAAAAAAACTCATTGAATTGTACAATGTAAATACAAGCAATTAGTTGTCTATTATATTTCAATAAAGCCATGAGAAAAAAAGGGGAAAAAATCTAATGAGTCAAAGAAGTAATTGCAATAAAAGTTGGAAAATATTTTGAACTGAATGATAATGCAAATATGACATAATGAAATTATCATATGCAGATAAAACTGCTTTTTATAGCCTTAATGTTTATGATAGAAAAGAAGGCTGAAAATCAATGATATAAATATCCATTTTAAATGTGAAAATAAGAACAGCAGTAAACCAAAGAAAGTAGAAGAAAGAAAATAGTAGAGTAGAATAGAAACAAATGAAATTAATAAATATAAGCTGAAAATAAATGTTTACTGAAATAACGAAGTCAAAATTAGTTCTTTAAAAAAATATATTGAAATCTATGAACTCCTGTCAAGATGGATCAGGAAAAGAAAGATAAATAACAAATTACCAGCATGATATTGACAAAGAGAATATCACAGCCAATCTTCAGACATTAAAAAGATAAGAAGACAATGAACTTTCATGCAAAGAATGTTTAAATTTAAATGAAATTTAAAAACCCCACAAACAACCAAGTATAACAAGAGAAAATAGAAAAATCTATTTACTAAATTGAATATATATTTTAAAAACTCCCCCCCAACACAAAAACCCCTCTAAGTCCAGGTGGCTTTACTAGTGAATTCTACTAAACATTCAAGAAGAATAAATATTTATTTTCAAGGACTACTTAAAGAAGGAGCACTTACCAACTTGTTTTATGAGGATAGAATAACCTCGATTTCAAAACTGACAAGGATATTATAAGAAAAGTATAAGCCAATTTCTCCCAGGAATTTAGATGTAAAAGTCCTAAACAAAATATTATTAAACTAAATCCAGCAATATAGAAAAAGGGCAATATATAACAACGAAGGATTAAAAGAATGGTTTAACCAATTAATATAATTTCGCACAATCGCAAATAAAGGAGAAAATTATGAGATCATATCGAAAGATGCAGAAGAATCACATAGGATTCAACACTTCTTCATTATAAAAATTCTTAGCAAACTAAAAATAAATGGAAACTTTTTTTTGTAGGGTATCTAAAAATATCTACTGAAAGTAAATAAAATACTTAAACCTCTATCAGAAATTGGTAATGAAAAAAATATGTTGGCTATCACTACTTCTATTTGACATTGTTCTAGAGGGTCTAGGCAAGGCGATAAGGCAAGGAAAAAAAACGAAGAAAACAAAGGTATTGAAAAGAAGAAATAAAAGGGCTGTTAGTTACAAATAACGTGATTGCATACATAGGAAATCCAAAGAATCACAAACTGTGATTTACTGAAGTAAATTTGGCAGTTATAAGATACAAAGTCAACAAACAAAAATTAATTATATTTCTATATCAGCAATGGCAACTAATGAAATTTTAAGACAAAAAACATTTGCGATAGTATAAAACAGCAAATAACTAGGTATACGTCTAACAAAAGATGTAAAAGACCTCTGCAGTGACAGTAAAACACATTATTGAGATAGAGATCTAAATAAATGTAGGGATATGCCATGCTCATGAACTGGAAAACTCAATTTTGTAAATGTCAATTCCTCCCTAATTCAATGCAATCCAAATAAATTCTAAACACCTAGGTGTTTAGGGAAATTGGGAAGCTGATTCTAAATTTATATTATAGTAAGTGCTAAAAATAGCCGAGACGGCCTTGAAGAAGAAAGAACTTGGAGGACTTATACTACCTGATATCAAGACTTATTATACATTACAATAATATGACTGTGATATTAACACAAAGATGAACAGAGAGTCTGGAAATAAATCCACACACATACGGATACAGACACACTATTTTATTATGCTTCCCAGATATTGCAGGTCTGCGGCAACTCTGTATGGAACGAGTCTATTAGTATCTTTCTTTCTTTCTTTCTTTCTTTCTTTCTTTCTTTCTTTCTTTCTTTCTTTCTTTCTTTCTTTCTTTCTTTCTTTCTTTCTTTCTTTCTTTCTTTC
>NW_006494614.1:64280371-64310137 GCF_000325575.1 Pteropus alecto
CTCTTTCTTTCTTTCTTTCTTTCTCTCTCTCTTCCTTTCTTTCTTTCTCTCTCTTTCTCTCTTTCTCTTTCTCTCTCTCTCTCTCTCTCTTTCTTTCTTTTTTCCTTCTTCTTTCTTTTTTTAAACAGAATCTCTTTTACTGGTAAAGACTCTGGGCTTTCTCAGTCCAAACAGTTACCCAGAGTGGCCAGTCTCCTCCTGGCCTAACTACTCCAGGAGGTTTGGGCCCTCTGCTGCAGCCCTTGTACACTCATGCACACCTAGGATTGGTCTTAGGGGGAAGGAGGGCAAGCTTTGCAGAGTGTCAGCTCTCCAGACTGCCGTGGGTAATGGGGCCAAGGTGACCATAGGGCTTTATTCCAGACCGCCAGCAGTGGGTATGAGAGGGATGGGCAGGGCCTCTTGAAGTCAAGCTCTGCTGCCATCAGCCTGATAACATTGTGGTACCAAGCAGGGCCACTGTCTGCAGGAGCCTCCAGAGGCTGTAGCCAACGGCCTCTCAGGCAGGGAGGACTCATGACTACGTGTGCTCTGGAGGGCACGGGAGGGGGCAGCCTCAGTTACTCCTGTCTGAAGCCCTTGGTCTCCTCAAAGGCTTACAGCAGCTTCTTTTTCAGTTGTTCTTAGCTCTTGCATGGTGAGAGGTCCAGATGGTTGAAACAGGTGTAGCTTCTGGGAAGCCAGGTTTCCTTACCACCATCGTCGATGCAAAACTTCTGTGGTCCATTGCTACCAATGAGTTCGGCCACCCCCCAGACAGGCAGACAGCAAGTCCCTGTAACAAATTTCAGCAGCTGGATATTTTTCTTATTGTCCATGTTCTTCATCACCTGCCAGAACTGCTGGATCTGCTTGCTGTTCATGTAGTGCTGGTAGGTGGTATTCTTCAGCCAGCTGCTCGTGTCTGTCACCTGCATGTCACACGACTTCAGCTCCAGCTCTTTCTCATCAAAGCAGCGTGACCACTCCAGGGGGTCACCTGGATGAAGCCATCCAGGAAAGCTTCGGTCAGCTCTTCCACATCCCAGGTGAAACGCCAGTCAGCAGCATCATGTATTCTTCCTGGCTCTCCTCTGTCACTCGGATGCTCTCACCACCTTCCTTCAGCTCATGAGTTGTCACCTTGCCCCAGATCTCCATGTCTGGGATGAAGTACAGCTCTAGGCCATACCTTTTCTGAGTTGTTCTCTTTGATCCAGATGACAGTGTTGTAGAATTCGGGTCAATGGATTCCAAGTCTTTCGGGGTTGGTCTCTTCTTGAGCATCTGCTTGTAGAAAGGGAGGGTGAAGGCTGTGTCAATGAACTTTCTTTCCATGGTACAAAGCCCTGACAATGAATCTGCCAATAAAGCGGAAGTAGGTGAGGTGGTCGGGGTTGATGGAAGAGGCAGGGTTGATCTGCAAGCAGTAATTGTCTTCCCCCGCATATTCAAATAAGCAATACATGGGGTTGAGCACCTCGTAAGACAGGAGGAAAAACCTCTCTCTGGCAATGCTTCCGTAGCCCAGGCCCTCCTCGCTGCACATGATGATGTAGAGCCCATGGCACAGACTGTAGGGTTTCATGTTCATGATCTGTTGGAAAGAATCCTCAGAAAGCATCTGCCTGGAAACTCTGATCTTCATGTGGCTGGAAAGGGCATTTGAATGGCAGAAGAAATGGTTGATACTTCTACCTAAAACTTCAGTCATAGGCACCAGGAGAACTTTGCCTGCTTCCTGACTCAAACCCCAAGCTAGGATCCTTAAAAGTGGTGGTGTGAATATTGTGGTCCACAAGGTAGTGCACCCCCTCGCTGGTGTGCTGCGTCTCTCGCCTTGGGGGAAAAACTAGTTCCTGGATCATCCCCTGGGTCCAAGGGTCCTCCCACTGGGTAGTGCATGTGTTATGGTTAATGTAATACACCCACCCATTGTCTTAGTTCTTCCCCCAGGCAGCCAAAGAAGTGCTTGAAGGTTAGTGGAGGAATCTTTTGCTGAAGTGCTGCATGGTGCCCTGGAGCTGATTCTGCTGCGACTGCTGCTGCTGGTAGGTCAGCACATACTCTGCTGTGGGGCACTGCCAGGTGGTGGTCTGAGTGCTGTGATCCACATAGTAAAACCTGCCTCCTGGGTATGTGTGTTTCTCCCAGCCTGGAGGAAGAAGTCATTCCCAGGTGGTGGTTTTGGTATTGTGGTCAACATAGTAGACTTGCCTATTGGACAATTCTGGCTGTTCCCATCCAGTGGCCAAGCATCGGGGACCTGACACAGCCATGGGGAGTTGCTGAGTGCCTGAAGTGCTGGGCTGCTCTCCTTCAGCTGGTGTGGCTAGAGCAGAGAGAGACATTGCTATGGGGCTGTGAGTAATACTTGATGCTGCAGCAGGTGGGGACATCACACCAAGAACATAAACAACATAGGGTTCTTCGAGATCAGTGACTGTAGCAGATTTGTCATTCACTGTGCCATTGGTCAAGCCACTGTGGCTTCGGTTTTTGGCTGGCTGGTGATGCCGGTTGCAGGGGTACCAGGGCTTTGCTATGGGTGTTCTGGCTGAACCACCCAAATGTCTGTGCATCCGGGATCTCCTACCAAGAACGTTTATGCTAGGGAGCTAGTGCTGGCTGTCCCACTGGATTCTCTCAAAGGTGTCCGTGATCCATTTGTCACAGCACTGCCATTAGGCAAGCTTCCCAGATCAACAGTGGCCTGTTCAGGTATTGGCATCTTTTTTCTAATAGCATTTGTTCTTTTTATGGCTCTGTGTCACATTTTGGTAATTCTCACAATATTTCAAACTTTATTATTATGTTCGTTATGATGATCTGTGATCAGTGATCTTTGATGTTACTATTGTAATTGTTTTGGGGCATCATGAACCATGCCTATATAAGATGGTGAATCAATATATGTGTGAGTTCTGACCGCTTTACTTACTGGCCCTTCCCCTGTCTCCCTCTCCTCAGGCCTCCCTATTCCATGAAACACAACAATATTGAAATTAGGCCAATTAATAACCCTCTAATGGCTTCTAAATGTTCAAGTTAAAGGAATAGTTGCCCATCTCTCACTTTAAATCAAAATCTAGAAATGATTAAGTTAGTAAGGAAGGCATGTCAAAAGCCAAGGTAGGCCAAAAATTAGGCTACTTGTGCCAAACAGTCGAGTTGTGAATGCAAAGGAAAAGTTCTTGAAGGAAATTAAAGTGCTTCTCCAGTGAACACATGAAGGATAAGAAAGTGAAACAATCTTATTGCTGATATGGAGAAAGTTGTAGTGGTTTGGATAGAAGATCAAGCCTGCCAAAACATTCCGTTAAACCAAAGCCTAATCCAGAGCAAGGCCCTAACTCTCTTCAATTCTATGAAGGCTAAGAGGGGTAAGGAAGATGCAGAGCAAAGCTTGAAGCTAGCAGAGGTTGGTTGATGAGGTTTAAGGAAAGAAGTCCTCTTCATAACATTAAAACACAAAGTGAAGCAGCAAACGTGGATGTAGAAGCAAGTTATCCAGAGATCTAGCTAAGATAATTCATGAAGATGGCTACACTAAACAACAGATTTTCAATCTAGATGAAACAGCCTTATTTTGGAAGAAAATGCTATCTAGGACTTTCATAGCTAGAGAGAAGTCAGTGCCTAGCTTCGAAGCTTCAAAGAATAGGCTGACTCTCTTGTTAGGGGCTAATGCAGCTGGTGACTATAAGTTGAAGCCAATGTTCATTTACCATTCTGAAAATCCTAGGGTCCTTAAGAATGATGCTTAATCTACTCTGCCTGTGCTGTATGAATGGAACAATAAAGCTTGGATGACGGCATATCTGTTTACAATATGGTTTATTGAATATTTTAAGCATACTGTTGAGACCTACTGCTTAGAAAAAAGATTATTTTCAAAATATTACTGTTCGTTGACAATGCACCTGGTCATCCAAGAGCTCTGATGGAGAGATACATGATTAATGTTGTTGTCTTGCCTTCTAACACAACATTCAACCTGTAGATCAAGGAGTAATGTTGATTTCAGGTCTTATTATTTAAGAAATACATTTCATAAAGCTATAGCTGCCATAGGTAGGGATTTCTCTAATGGATCTGGACAAGGTAAATTGAAAACCTTCCAGAAAGGAATCATCATTCTAGAGGTTAGTAAGAACATTTGTGAAGCTTCTAGTAAAGATAGCAGAGAAGATAAACACTATTCTTGCTTCCTTTCACTGACCACATCAAATTTACACTAAACTACAGAACAATCATCATTGAGAATTGCTTGAAGTCTAGCTGAACAGAAGTCCTATAACTGAACATATACAGAAGAAGCTACTTTGAGACTGGTTAGGAGGGATGGAGATGCTGAGTGGATTGGTCCCACACCCATGTGTGGCAGTTAAAAATCTGGAAGGATATCTTGGCTGCAGAGCTCCCCCCTGAGGAGCCCCAAACCAGGCTTCCCAGTCCAGTGTTCCAGTGCCAGGAAGAGAAGTCCCTACAACTTCTGGCTGTAAAAACTAGCAAGGATTGTGACTGACTGAGACAGAGGACTGCTGGCGTCCCAGGTGTTCCTCTTAAAGAGCCCATGTGTGTGGACTTACTTGCTGATGGACTCACTTGCTCTGAGCTCCAGCGCTGGGACAGCAGCTCAAAAGGCTCCAGGGACATATGGGGAGGAACTGAATGAATTACCTGGTTTCAGGGTGAGGGTTGGAGGGTTGGAGGGGCAAGTTCCTCCCATTGTTTCTTTGTTGAACCCTCCCCAATCCAGCATGCAGATATGATGCGAATCATATCTGAGTCTCCATCAACCTGGCTAAGATCATTTGTCCCACCCTGGCGATGCCCGGAGACCCTGCCACATCAACTGCAGGCCCACCCAAGCTGTTTCCAGTGTCTTTTCCATACAAACTGCCTGTCTTGGCTCATGCTGCAGACTTTTCTAAAATCTTTCAAAGGTTCACAAACCCCAAACAAGCAGCATTTGGCCCCGTACCTCTTGCTAAGCAGCCCTAAGCCCAACAATAGTGACAGCCAGCTTCAGTTTGCAGCTTAGCCTCTCCCAGGCACCTCCAAGCCCAGCACAAGTGGCAACCATCTTCAGATCACTTGGAAGCTCATACCAAGTGGCCCTGGGCAGGGCACAGGCAGTGGCTGACTTTGGCCTGCAACAGAGTCCCTCCCAAGAGACCCCAGAACCAACACACCCTGTGGCCAGCTTCAGACCAGAGCACCACCCAACCACCTCCACAAGCAACACACCCAAAGGACAGACTAGGCAGGCACCAGAGTCCTGCTAAAGTGAATGCTGCTCCATAGGGTCAGCCCCTGCACAACAGCTCCTCCACTGTAGTCATGGCCAGTCTTCACAACCAATCAGCCTAAGGGATCCCTTCCACTGACCTGCCAATAGCAGCCAAGGCTGTGTCAATGAACTTTCCATGGTACAAAGCCAGGGCACACATAACCCACCTGGAGAAAGCTGTGACCAGGGAGACTGAGCCACTGGGCACCTACTACATAAGGCCATTCTACTAAAACTGGGAGACATAGCGGCTCTACCTAATACATAGAAACAAACACAGGGAGGCAGCCAAAATGGGGAGCAAAGAAACATGTCCCAAATGAAAGAATAGAACAAAGTTCCAGAGAAAGAACTAAACAAAATGGAGACAAGCAATCTACCAGTTGCAGAGTTCAAAACACTAGTTATAAGAATACTCAATGATCTCTATGAGAACTTCAACAAAGAGATAAGAAACATAAAAATGAAGATAGAAAACATAAAAAAAAGAACCGGTCAGAAATGAAGACTAAAATAACTGAAATGAAGTTTACATTAGAAGGAATCAACAGTAGATTAGATGAAGCAGGGTCTTGAATCAGCAATTTGGAAGATAAGGTAGCAGAAAACCCCAGTCAAAGACAGTAACAAGAAAAAAAGAATTTAAAAAAGTGAGGATGGATTAAGGGGTTTCTGGGACAACATCAAGCATATCAGCATTTGCATCACAGGAATTGAAAATCTATTTGAAGAAATAATGACAGAAAACTTCCCTAACCTGGTAAAAGAAATAGACATATAAGCCCAGAAAGCACAGAGTCCCAAACGAGATGAGCCCCAAAAGTTTATTAACCTAGCTGATAAAACAATAGCAGAGTTTGAGAGGATTGACTCCAATTTGTTAAGAATTTCTACTATGGGTATAATGCTATCAAACAGCATCACATGCTACAGAGAAATCATTCGTGAAAGGAAGAGTCAATTGATGTGGCAAACTTCATGGTTATCTTATTTTTAAAAATTGCCACGGCTGACAAAACCTTCAGCAACCACCACCTGATCAATCAGTAGCCATCAACATTGATGCAGACCCTCCACCAGCAAACAAATTACGATTTACTGAAGGCTCAGAAGATGGTTAGTATTTTTTAGCAATACAGTATTTTCAAATTAAAGTATGTACTTTTTTTTTTTTTAGGAATAATGCTATTGCGCACTTAACAGACTGCAATGTAATGTAAACATAACTTATATGTACTGATAAATAAAAAAATTCATGTGATTTGCTTTATTGCGATATTCATTTTATTGAAGTGGTCTGGATACCAAACAGGCACTACTTCCAAGGTATACCTGTATTTAACTTATGATAAAGCTGACAAATGCAGAGAGGTAAGGAAAGAATGGCTTTTTTCAATAAATGATGCTAGATTAATTGGATATCTTCATGGGGAAAAAAAAATAAATCTTGACCACTATCTCAGATCGTACATAAGAATGAATTCCTGTCATATTGGCACTCTAAATGTGAACGTTAGAACAACAATACTTCTAGAAGAAAATATAGGAGATCTACATTACCATGAGGTAAGCAAAATTTTCTTTAATAGAACAGAAAACATAAAGAAAAAGATCGATAAGTTGGATTATATTAAAATTAGGAACTTCTGCTCATCAAAAGTCACTATTAAAAGAGTAATAAGGCAAGCCACAGAATGGGAGATGGTATTTGCTGACATATGCTTGACAAAGGACCTATATATAAAATATATAAAGAACTTTTACAAATCAAAAAATACATCCAATAGAAAAAGATTTGAATTGGCAGTTCACCAAAGAGAATCTCCAAATGGTCAATAACCATAGAAAAAGTTGCTCTATTGCATTAGGTATAAGGGAAATGCAAATCAATAGAACAATAAACTATCACCGCATGCCTTCCCCGCAATGGCTAAAATTAAAATGACTGACAATACTACCTTTTGGCAAAGATGTGAAGTGGAGTGTATATCAGTTTGCTTCGGCTGCCATAACAAAATAACCACAGACTAGGTGGTTTGAACAACAGAAATTTATTTCCTTACAGTTCTGGAGGCTAGAAGTCCAAGATTGGTTCCTTCTGAGACCTCTGTCCTTGGCGTGTAGATGGCCATCTTCTCTGTGTCCTCGCATGATCTTCCCTCTGTGTCTGTGTCCTAATTTCCTCTTCCTATGAGGACACTAGTCATATTGGATTATGGGCCATTCCATTGGCCTTATTCAATCACCTCTTTAGAGACTTTACTTCCAAATACAGTCACATTCTGGAGCATTGGGGATTAGGATCTCAACATAAATTTTAGGAGAATACAATGCAGCCCATAACCTGGTACACCTGGGAAGTGTAAATTGACATAACTGCTTTGGAAAATGGTTGGGCAACATCTATGAAAGCTGAGCAGACACACACCCTGTGACCCAGGGAGGATTCCATTTCTAGGTATATATGCAACAGAAATGCACGCATGTGCACATCAAAAGACATGTACGAGAATGTTCATGGAGGTATTTGTAATTACCCCAAATTGGAAACTTCCCAAATATCCACAATAGGTAAATGGATAGATACATTTTGGTTTATTCATACAGTAGAATTCTACAGAATAATAAAAATAAAATATCTATTGCTACATAGGTGAATCTCATGAACATAATTTTGACTGAAAGGAGTCAGATATGAAAACATACATTCTGTATATTCTATAGAATTGCACTTACATCAGGTTCAAACACAGGCAAAACTACTTCATGGTGTTCAAGGAGGAAGTAAGACAGTGACCGGGGATTGGGAGCCACGTGGGGGCTTCTGTTCCTTGATCTACGTGCTCACCTCGTGCAATTACATTGAGTTGTGCACTTAAAACCTGTGCAATTGTTCTCAGTACATCAACCCATTAAAAAAAATAAAGCACCTCAACCCAGACTGATAACAGTTTGCAAATGATTAACAAAAAAAATCTTTGTCAGGACAACTGCAATATCCCTGTTGTCTGTCCTTGCCAAGTAGGAGGCCACGAGGTCAAATCAGCGTCATTCTCTCCAAGCTGCTGATAGCATTTGTAATTCATCTCCTCAGCAACAATTTGGAAAATTTCTCCCAAAAGACTACAGTTCCCAGGTCAAAGGAACATTAAATTGACTATCTTTAGAGGAGCTTAGATGAGGGACTACTTTTTATTATGGAATTGGGGGGAAAAAAGGAGACAGGAGAGAAAACAACTTGAGTAAACAAGACAAGAATAGATTCCAGCAAATTTACCCAGACAGCGTCTTGATCCCAGAGGAATCTAAAACTCATTTTCAGTGAAGATCCCTCTTAAGGATGAAATTTCTTTATTCCCAACTGATTATTTAGCTGAATCTGGGCGTTAAGTGTCCCGAAGCTGCTGACTTTGCAGTTACCCTTCCCAAACCTTTCTCTTCCCGGATCCCATGGAGACCAGTAATCAAAGCAAGGTTTCCCCTCCTCTTCCTTATCCCACAGGGCGCAGCTGCAGCTTTGGAGTTCTTTAGTTTGGTGTAACAGGAAAAAAAATCGAGCTAAAAGAAATTGAGAGCTACCCTTGGAACTCTTCAGATTTGGCATCTGTGTACCTCATGTGACTCTGGGAGAATTCTGTGTCAAAAAGAGGATTGTTTTTCATGACAATCTTGGTTTTACGACTATCCCAGTAATTACAGGTGGGAATTTCCTCCTATGCTGGTGCCTCCTTGGCCCAATGCCACGACCCTTCTCTCTTTCAGGCTAACGAGAGCAAAATCCTGGCAGATCTCAAGGGAGCTTTTGGAAATAGGTGTGGTGGTTACTAAATCTATGTACAAGAGAGCACACTCTATTCTCAGGTGTATCCCACTCACTCTTGTTTGGACATGTTTCGAATGGATAGGCCCCTTTTAAAAAATAATTCACTAAGTATGTAGTTTGGGTGGGTTTCACTTAAATTTTTTAAAAAAATTTCTCCCTGCAAGAACAAATTTCTTGTTAAAAGAAGACAACTTACTTTTTTCCTTAGTGTACGTCTGGCTGCCTCTCTGAGGACATATCCTATTTATAATCCTTGAGAAGCAGGGTGGGGAGAAGGGGAGGAGACAGTTCCCAAAAGAAAGACTGTGATTATGCCTACAAATCACGTCCTAAGAGAAAAAAATGATACCTGGCAGTTTTCAGAGTAATGCGACACCTACAGAGAGCCATTCTAGATCGTTTTGTTCTCATGGCACATTTCAGGGCTTTGATTCTCTTGATTAGACTCTATAAGTCTTTACTCTCACACAGCCTTCTCACTGAGGCCCATGTCGAGCACCTATTTAAATGTTCTCAGTCCCACACCCAGTCCTCCTTAGACTCCTCTGTTTGTCCCCACAACATTTACCACCTTTTAACTCGGTGTTCAGTTTATCTCTGTTTTCTGTCTCTTGTTGGTGGCCTGTCTCCCCTTGCTAGAATGTGACCTCAGAAAGGCGAGGGTCCGCCTCTGATTTATGCCCCGGGTGCATAGTAAATGCCTAGGACTGTGCCTTCACACAGTAAGCCCTCAATAAATACTTGTTGACATTTGAAAATTCAATATTTTAATTAACCAAGTGCCGAGACTTTTAAACTTTTTTTGCCTCAAATCAAACTAAAAACTTCGATTAAAGAGTCTTTGCTGTCACCCCAAAGGATATGGGATACGGTAACATATTTTCCAGACACAGCATCAGGTTGCGCTATTCATTATTCATAATACCATTTAAAACAAATTATTAATAAATGTTAGTCTTCTAATATCAAGGTATAAAAATCTGAAAATTAAAAAACATATGTATGTGCTACATACATATGCTATGTTGTAAAGCAAATTTGGGTTTAATCAAAGATTCTCTAAAGACAAACTTAAAGACACGACACATTTGTCTTTAATCATGGCATGAAGTGTCTGTTTGAGGAACACCATATGAAAAAGTCCATGCCCAATTATAATTGTTAAAACTGTGTTTTGGATGCCTGGTAGGTGCCAGATACTTTACCTGCATTGCTTCTAATTTCCCCCCAAACCCGTTAAGGTAGGTATTAGCACCCACATCTATAGATGAGGAAACCGATGCCCAGGAAGGACAAATAACGGCCCCCAAATCACACAGATCTCAGATGAGAGCGTGGGTTTTCTCAACTCCAGGGTCTGTCCCCAGACACTGCTAGTTCTCCAGAAAATAGTGCAATGTGATTTCACGTGATAGTCACATATGTCATTGGTTTTATATTCTCAGTCAACACATGTTTTGAGTAATTGTTATGTTCAGAGCCCTGTGCCGACTTCCTCGGAGATCGCTGTAAGGGGCTTGCCATCTTGCTGGGAGGTACTCAGGAACCCCGGGCACACTATGTGATGTGACAGCTGGTGGGATCCATGTTGATGCTGTGGGAGTTCTGAAGAGAGAGAAGCCCTCATGGGCTGGGATCCTGGAGCCTAACCACAGGTGTACCTTTGCCTTCTCAGCCAAGCAGGGCCATTGATTGGTTCTGGCTGCCAAACTTCTAGCTCTCCTCACAGTGGTACCTCAGTCCTCATGAGAAGTGAACTGTGTGGTCTCTGCACAGGAGTAACTCTAGGACACTGCCTCCCATTGCCCCCCACCCCCACCCCAGCTCTGTGGAAGCTGAAGAGACAAATCCTTCCTGTCTTTGATGCTGCAAGTTGGAAAGAGGCATGGGACCCATGCTCGGCCAATTGCAGGCCCATTACCAGGACCTGGGATCTTGAGTGAATGATGCAAGGACAGTGGACCATCTGCTGACAGCAATGACCGTGGTGAGTAGAGGCCAAAGTGAAGCAGCCGCATCTTAATTGGGCTGCTCCAGGGATGAGGCAGTGGCCCAGGTCCCAGCAAGTTGGGGAGCCCACAAGAGCTTCCCATAAACTCCTTCGTAGTTGACACAGTCCTAAATTTATTACCAGTCTTTACTGGAAAAGCGTTTCTTTTCTTTTACCCTTTATCCTGAATCTAACACTGATGGATCTAGCTCATGAAAAAAACACCCTGAGGACAATCATCACTGAGTCAGAAGGTGAAGTCTGCTTTTAGGAAATTGTTTGCCTGCTCTGATGCTTTCTCTACAGGCTGAATTAAGCTGAGAAAATTCAGGGTTTTCTTCATTCCTTGAAGTGACATAAAGCTTGGTGATCACATAAGAAGCCAGCGAGAGTCACAGAGTCATGGGAGACCTCAGGCCCTCAGGTTAAGCAGGATGCCTGGTCTCGAAACCATGACAGAATTAAGCCTGGGATGACCCATTTACTGGGTGAGTGCTATACAGCTCCGGCACTGTTCGTTACCTTCCACAGAGTCTATTTTCAGAGCACATCTGCCCCTGTAAATTCTCTGCACCCACAGTTAGTATGCAACTGTAACTTGAATTCTTCAAAGCCAATCATTCTAGTTCCTTTTTTTTTTTAACTCAGTTTTTTATTTTAAGTTGTTATGGGAAAATAACTCTTAATAAATCTTTTTAAGCACTGGGAACTAGGGCAATTACTGACGTTTTAAGAATTATTGAAACATTTAAAGTTTTTGATTTACGTTCTAAAGGACATAAGTAATCCTTTTTTATTATTATTTTTTTCTTTTTGGAAGGGCTTTAGTTAATTTTAAGGACAGACATTGGACTTGCAGACTATTCAAGTTTAATTAATTATCGGGGTTTGCTCACAACAGTCACACCTTCAAAACACTGAGGTATAGCTAACCATCTGAGATTCTCCCACACTGGAATAATTGGACACGCCCTTTGGGCCATGACAGATACATGTACAGGGTGAATTATAAGAAGGGAAGGCACACCTCCCAGAGGGAAATCAACTTTTGTTTGTTTGTTAGTAACTCATCTCTTTAACCATGTGTTAAATAGTCAACCCCTGATGCAAATATTTAAAATCCTGAGGTAGTACCTTGAAGCAAAAATATACAAGTCGGGTTAACCAATTGCATTAGTATTTTGGTACCATAACTTAGATTAGAAAATCTCACAGCTGGAAAAAGCAATGGTGGAAAGATCCCAAGGATAGTGTGGCCCAGAAATCCATGGATGGGCAAACCCGAGAAGGCTGGGCAATGGGTTTCTTTCAGTTTATGATCAACAGGAAGGTGAAGGCGAGTCAGCTTCGGCCACTGGAGAGGTCCACCTATGCCAAGTGGTATTCATGTGAATTGTTTACTGCATTAGAGCATACACTCAAAAATTAGCACAGAGTTTATGATTCATACTTTATTTAACTTGCAAAAAAAAACTTTAATTTTTCCATGCATTGATAAACTTAAAAAAATAAAGTAAGAGGAAAATACTTGACCTTGAAGCCTCTCTTGGAAAAGCTGCTCAGGCTACTTGTAGTAAGGCAAAAGATAGAATGTGACAATGCCACGTCAATCATTGTTGAGAACCAAACCCTTTCTATTTACCCCATACATGGAAATATTACACCAGGTTTTAAAAAATACTGGAAGCCTTATCAGAGTCACAGTTGAGTAATGGTATGTAGGTCTGGAGTACAAATATAAAAATAAGTGTTAGAACAGGCCATGACATGCCGCATGCACCACCAGATCCATCTTTTCTTTGGCATAGAAGTTTGGAATTTACCGCTCCAAGGAAAAAAACTGGCTTGTCTATCCAAACCGTGGACACTGATACTGGCAACCAGCTCAGTAACAACTTTCATGTGTGACTCAAGTGGTTTCTAAAAGACGAGAGAGCCTGTGAGGCTCAGGTACTGTTGCCAATGGTGCATCTTCTAGCCCTGTTTCCGACAAGTATCAACTGTAATCAAGAGAAGCTGGTTTCTTTGGAGACGCCCTATATGAGGTAAGAGAGAGGGGGGCAGCTACAATAAGGCCTATGAACACCAAAGCTGGCTGGACAGAGCATGCCAAAAGAGTGACTTCCACTTCATTATCATTGATGATTCAAGGAAAATCAAATGTTTGGACTCGAATGGCTGAGGCTAGGTGCAGTACTGTCAACAGGCCCTGTGACTGTCTAGAGCTGATCTTCTATTTTCCAGTGCCCAGGCAAAACCGAAGTTGACAGTGTGTGCCCCCTACTCAGAGGAGTCCACCAACACCAAGCCCTTCTGATGGGGGGCCAAGGTAGCAGCTAACTCATCCGTGAGTTGCTCCACGAGTTTGAAAGTGCCTTCAGACTTTTGCCTTCACCTTTTCAGCAATCAGAAGAAGAAATTCACACTAAGGAATCAATTGCTGATGAAAGGTTAACTTGTGGGAGGTCCTCATTATCCTAGGATAAATAGTAGCAAAAAAAAAGAAAAGAAATTGAGTGAATCTACTTAAAACTGGAACCAAAATTTCACTAAGTTTAGTGAAAAAAATGACAGGGGCTTTGCCTCAAAAATCAAACAAGCATTACAAAAGGTCAATTTTATATTTCAGAAAACTTGGGTTATTATTGTAATTATTCACAATTCTTAAGATGAACAAAGAATGAGCCAGGTGTTCTGTATATGGTGTGCGATGGTATTCCACAGATATCCCTTTAGATTTTTGCAGTGTGATGACAAAGAGTCACTTTATAGATAAAGAGCTTTCCAGACAAAAATAAGCTAAAGGAATTTATCAACACCAAGCCAGTATTACAGGAAATGTTGGAGGACTTCTTTACGAAGAAAAAACATGTATCAAAAACAGGAATAAAGAACGGCAATAACCACATTCTTATCAAGTACCTCAAATGGAAAAGAATTAAGTGCTCCAACCAAAAGATGGGGAATTGAATGGATAAGAAAACAAGACCCCTACAAATCCTGCCTACAAGAGACTCACTGCAGATTGAAAGACACACACAGACTAAGGAAGAGCATGGAAAAAGATATTGTCTTGATGGACCTACAGGGTATTGTGCTGAATGAAATAAGTCAGATAGAGAAAGACAAATATCACGTGAATTCACATGCATGTGGATTCAAAAACAGAAATAAACAGAACAAAAACAGAAATAAACTCAGAAACAGAGACCATTTTGAGGGCTACTTAGATAGAAGGGGAATTGGGGGGAATGGTGAAAAACGGCAAAGGGATTAAGAAGTACAGATGATAGTTACAAAACAGACATGGAGGTATAAAGTGTAGCATAAGGAAAATAGTTAATAATGTTAATAAATATGTAATGGGGAAGAGGAGTATTAGATTTAGTGGGGTGATCACTTTGTGAATTACATAGATCTCCAATCACAATGCTGTACATTGAAACTAATATATTATATTCCAACTATAATTGAAAAAAAAAACTCATTGAATTGTACAATATAAATACGAGCATCTAATTGTCTATTATATTTCAATAAAGCTGAAAAAAAAGAGGGTCACTTTATTTTCCAAGAAACTCCCTTAGCTATTTAACTCATTGTCTTTCATATCAGTATCTCTTATCCATTGATTTCCCTCCCTCAGTTACTAACCTGTCCGAATCTTGCCCTATCCACCTCTGTCAATGTCTTTGCTTGTGATACAAGCAATCAATACGACTTTCAGAGTGTGTGATTTCTGGCTTTTTTTTTGCAATTTCACTTTAGAGTAGATTTATTGTTTGTGTATCCTATTCCATTGCCAAGAAAAGACTGACCCCTCAGAATGGTCATTCGAAAGGCATAAGGGATCCCTTATTGAGAGATGTGTAAGTGAGGGTTAATTTAAACCATGGCCAATTCTTTAACCATGTTCATTCATATTTTCCTGTATGACTACCTGTATGGCTACCTGAGAAACTTCCTGAACATCAGGCTTCGGATAAAGAAATTTTCTTTTACTTCTCAGAATGAAACAATTGCCTATTTATTCTTTTCCAATAAGACAGTCTGTTAAAACTATGACTTTTCTTGAATAATTAAAGCTTTGACTATAGCCTCAAAATTTAATATATACTGTTCTCATAGTTATTCTCGAAATATAACTGAAATTGCCATTTTCATTATATCTAAAATTTATTATACTCAAAATATTTTTTTACTATGGTAACATTGGTTAATAATATTATATAAGTTTCAGGTTTACAACAATATAATTTGATATCTGTATATACTATAGTGTGCTTACTACCAAAAATCTAGTTTCCATCCATCACCATGTATTCGATCCCCCTTTACCCATTTTACCCTTCCCCTACCTCGTTTCCTCTCTGGTAACCACCAATCTGCTATCTGTATCTATGGGTTTGTTTTTGTTTTCTTTCATTTGTTTGTTTCTTTTTTGTTTTATATTCCCTATATGAATGAAATCATATGGTTTTTGTCGTTTTCCGTCTGACTTATTTTACTTAGCATAATATCTGCACGATCCATCCATTAATATTGTTGCAAATGGCAATATTTCATCTTTTTTTAATGTTTGAGTAGTATTCCATTGTATATGTGTACTGTAAACTTGGGTTATCATCTTGTATCCTTTCCTTACCCCATTTAGCTTTGCTCCAAACTTCCTTCTACATAACGTTATTGTCAAATACATTGTATTTCTATGTATTATAGACCCAACAATGCACTTATATACGCATTGTTTAAAAATCAATTTAGGGAATACAGAAGAAATATGCAATTATGTATTATCTTTTGCAATTACTACATAATTATCATTAGCAATATTGAGTGTGTGTGTGTGTGTGTGTGTGGTGTGTGTGTGTATTCAAATTATTATCTGGAGTCACTTACTTTCTGCCTGAATATTTCTTGTCAGGTAGTTGCACAATCAACAAATTCCCTCAGGTTTTGTTAATCATAGAAAGCCTTTATTTTGCCTTCTTTGTTAAAAGGCAATTTTTCTGGATATAAGATTCTTATTTGACAATATTTTACTTTCAGCACTTTGAATACACCATCCTAGTGGATTCTGGCCTCTGTTGTTTCTGATGAAAAGTCCACTGTTAATCTTATTGAGGATTCCTTGTATGTGATGAGGTTTTTTTTTTATTTATGCTTTTATGATTTTATCTTTGTCTTTGACTTGCAATATTTTTACTGTGATGTGTCTGGGTATGGATCTATTTGTTTGTCACACTTAGAGTTCATTGAGCTTCTTGGTTATGTAATGTTTTTTCATTAAATTTGGAAAATTTCAGCCATTGTTTCTTCAAATACTTGTAATGTTTCTTTCTCTCTTCCTTTTTTTCTAATTCCTTTGTGTGTATTTTGGTGCATTTAATGGTGTCTCACATTTTTCTGAGGCTCCGTTCACTTTTCTTTCTTTCTTTTTTTGCTCTGTACTTCTGATTGGCGAATCTGTATTGATATATCTATATCTTCAATTTCACTGCCAACTTGAATCTTCTGTTGAGCCTTCTAGTGAAGTTTTCATTTTGATTATTGTACTTTTCAACTCCAGAATTTCTATGTGTTGCTGTTTAAGTGATTTTATCTTTTTGTTGATATTCTCTTTTTGATGTGACATTGTTATCATACTTTTATTTAATTCTTTAAGCATGGTTTCCTTTTGTTCTTTTAGCATATTTATAATAGCTGTTTTGAAGTTTTGTCTGCTATTTCATCATATGAACCCCTTCTAATTCATGTCTTTTAAAATATTTATCCCCTTGACCTTTTATAAAATAGTAGTTATATTAAAGTATCCAATTAAAAATGTGGTTTTGTACATTTTTCCCTTATATTTCTTAATTTTAGCTTTATAAAATTTGATGCTGTTATTAGACACATAAAAGATTTTTTTCACTATGGTATTATTACATATTGAGTAGTTATAAGTTAATATTTATAAAATATTAGTTATAAGTAATGATACAACATGTATCAGAGTATGTACCTATCGAATTAAAAAAACATTATCACTAATTTTTCACTTTATATTTTGAAAAATGAATTTGGAGGATTTACACTACCAGATCTAAAAACTTATTATTATGTTACCATAAAATGTCAAGCGGTATTAGCACAAGGGTAGACAAACAGACAAATGGAACAGAACAAAGAGTCTAGAAATAAATCTACACATATATAAACAATTTATGGTAAAAGTGACAAACATAGCAGTAGATTTGATTTGTAGAAGCTCATATATTAATAGTAAACCTATATGTATTGCATATGTTATAAATATTTTCTCCCAATTTGTAGCTTATCTTTTAATCCTTTTAAACCCTTTTTTTTTTTTTTGGTTATACAGAGTTTTCTTGTTTTGCTTTGTTTTTAATTTGTATGTGGCCAAGTCTGTTGATATTTTCTTTTTGGAATTCTAGGTCTCATTAATTATGTAGGAAAAACTTCCTCAATCCAAATTTGTAAAAAATATTTTCTCTAATTATTTAAAAAAAATTTTTTATGCTTAGAGCCATCATTTATCCAGAATTTATTTTCATGAATAGCGTGTGGTAGGTATCTAACAAATAGCAATTGTCACATTTATTAACTGATTCTTTTATTCCCCATGCAATTTAAAGAGTCACTTTTTTTTTTTTTGTATTCTAAATTCCCACACATAATGGTCTCTGCTTTGGAGCTTTCTATTCTGTTCCACTGGTTTGTCTAATCTTGAACCAATATTACACTGTTTTAATAGCTATAACTTAATATTGTATTTTTACTTCCGGAAGGACAGGTGTCTCTTCCTTATTGTTTACCAAGCCTGTAGAGAATTCAGACGATAATCTTTAAGGTCTCCTCAGTCTAGATGTAGTGGTCTAGGGATACACAGACTGAGGCCAGGTAGAGCACCAATCAGATTCCAAAGACATGTCTTTTGTACTAGGCTCCATAGGAACAACCACAAAAAACACAGTGGACAGAATTATATTCTCCGGCTTCTACTGGGTCTCATGCTACCCCATGCCTCACTTTTCCAGAGTCACTTCTCTTTTCTAATCTTCTTAGCTCCAATTTCACACTTAAACATCTCTGTAAACCACCACCTCTCCATTTACTCCTCCAGGATGAAATTTCCTTCTATTTTACAGGATAAAAACAAACTATGAAAAGGGAACCTTTCAAGTCTCTAGTGGCAAACCTACATCTATCCTTTCCTCTTTCCATCCTGTTAAAATAGAAGGGAAGTCCCACCCACTCCCTCCCAAGTTCTATTAAGTGGGATCTGGTCTCATCCCATCCCATTCCCTTAGGGAATAGCTCCTTTCTGTCTTGTCTGTGTTTGAACATGCCTGTCACTCTCACTTTAACACACACACACACACACACACACACACACACATCCTTTCTCTTTAGATTTCCCTGAAGCTATTTTGCTATCTCCTCTTGTTCAAAGCCACTTCTAGGAAAAACTGTCTAAGCTCATCATTTCTTCTTCTCCTACTTATTTCTCAGTCTACTGCAAAGGTCATCTATCGCTTCCTTATTGTTAAATCTTTACTAATATTCCTGCCTCTGGTCTTGTTCTCTAATCTGTGTCTCTCTGTAGCAGCCAGAATAATCCTTTTAAGATGGAAATTTGGTTATATTATTCCCGTCCTTAAAAAGCTTTCATGACTTTTTATTGATCTCAAGATAAGATTCAAACTCCTTGACTAGGCCTCCATCTTCAGTCTCCTCAAGCTCTTCAGCGCTCTCCCACCCTAAACTCTGGTCACACCATCCTACTACTCACTGTGCCTTCACTGGGTCTTTATTCTGCACCTTTGCCTGGCTAACTCATACTTACCATCCGTACTCCAGCAAGAAGATGGGAAGACTTTCCTGATCGCCACCCTGAGACTAGGTGAAGCATCTCTACTTTGTGTTGCCCTGGTACCTGGTATTTATTTATTTTATGAGCAGCCCATAACACACTGTTTATTTCTCTCTGTTTCTAACTAGACTGAAAACTCTTGAGAGCAGGGATCATTTCTTAGCTATCATCTAATATTAAGCAAAGTGCCAAGCGCACAGCAGATGGACTATAGATATTGAAATGAATGAATAAATAGCTCCTTTATTAGGTTGAGAGCTCAGCACCATCTGTGACTTTTTTTTTTAACTAAAGAGGAATGTATGTTTGTTTGTTTTGTGGTACCATCTTAACAGTTTTTAAGTGCACAGTTCAGTAGTCTTAAGTATATTTACGTTGTTGTGAAACAGATCTCTGGAACTTTTTCTCTTGCAAAACTAGAACTCTACACTCATTAACTAACAATTCTTCTTTGCCTCATTCCCCCAGTCCTTGGTAACCCCCATTCTATTTCCTATATCTATGAATTTGACTACTTTAGATACCTCGTATAATGGAATTATACAGTATTTGTCCTTTTGACTGGCTTATTTAACTTAACACAATCTCTTCAAGGTTCATACATGTAGCATGTTACAGAATTTCCTTCTTTTTGAAGGCTGAATAGTATTCCGTTGTAGTATAGACTACATTTTATTTATCCATTTATCCACTGATGGACATTTGGGTTGCTTCTATCCACTGGTGACTTCTTATGATTTTCTATAGTATTTATAATTCTGGTTTTTCACAAGCTTCTGATCCTACAACATTCAATTACAGTATTCTAGATGATATATGAAAATATATGCTTTCTAGAAATATGAGAGGCTTTATTAAACATAAGCTTTTGTTACTATTCTAAAGTTATTCACCCTTTTTAAAATAAAAATTCATTATTAAAATGTATTTTGATATATGTTTCACTGTATAAATCCTTATTAAAAACAGAGACACTTATGTAATATTTAGTACCAGTTTCTACAGAAGAATGAATCTAATAACACTGACCTCTATAAGGTCAGTTTTTAAACTTAGAAGTATAATATTATACATAATATATAATCTGTTGATGTAAGAATGTCTGAACCTGTAGGGAATTTTTATGAGTTTATTTGAGCCAAACTGATGACCTGCCAGGAAGCAGGATCTCAAATGTTCTGGAGAATGACAGTTTTGCAGTTATTTTTATACATTTGGAATTAAGAAGGCAACATAAGGAAGATTAAATGAGAGTAGGCAAAAGCAAGGTACATTGCAAGGATCATTAACAAGATCATGTGCTCCCTTGAGTGTGGTTGCCCTCTCTGAGGGGCCTGGAAAAGAGAATTACTCTGGCATTTCAAAGGTGTGTTAAACTAGATGCACAGGAACAATGGACAGAACTTGCTTAAGGCAAAGATAAACTTCTTACTAAAGAAGTTATAGGCCTGGGGCGTCACTGCCTACCACGACCTGCCCAGTTAGGAATTTATGATCAGATCATCCTGTGAGGTTACTTTCAGTCACTGATTTAATATAGAACACCCCCCCGCCGCCTTTTTTGTTCATAGTTAAACAGACAGCCAAGAGGAGAACATTTTAAATCAACACCTGAGATCAGGTGGGGTGGATAGAATTCTGCGAGTTAATGATCAAATTATAGTTCAATTCATACAACTAGGCATTCAGTTCTTCAAGGGATAAGAAGACAAAAGAAAAAGAGATGACAAAAACAAAAAAACAAAACAAAAAAAACCCCAATAATAGTCCCAGTCATAATCCTGTTACTTAAAGACAATTACCTGTGCTAGGTATATCTTTTCTTCCTAGCATTGCCTTCATTCCTTTTTGTCAGTTTTGAGAATTTGATCACCACTGGTCGAGGCTCACTCAAATAAACATTTGATGAATTCTCTCTCTTTCTCTGCTATTGCAAACAATGATATAATGTACTTCCTTGTATCTTTGCATGAATGTATGATGATCTTAAAATTAATGACTGAAATGGAACAGCTACCTCAAAGAGCATGCACACTTCTAGGGTTTTTATTGCAAATTACCAAGTGGCCTTCCAGAAAGATTTTACCAAGCTATTCTCCCACTGACCATATATGGAGTGCCAATTTTTTTACCTTCTCCCTAACACTATTTATTAACATTCTTTTCGATGATTTATAATCATAGGCAAAATATAGTTTATCTCATTTTTTTGATTTAATTGTACTTGTTTAATAATAAGATCATATTTTTTTCCTGTTTCAGGTCATTAGTATTTCTTTGTGAAATACTTGTTTAATATTGTATCGTTCATCTTCTGATTACTGATTTTAAGAGTTTCTTGTATGATAAGGATATTCATACTTTGTTATAGTTGCAACCATTTCTCCAATTTCTCATTTGTTACTAATTCTATTTGTAGTGTATTTTTATGTCCAAAATTTAAAAATGTTTATGTGATCAACTCTAACAATTGTTTCCTTTGTCTTTTTTTAATTTGAAAGTTAAGCTTAAGTAACTTCTGTGTGGCACATTCTTATCCCGTAAGAGAGTCACTTGCCTGCCTCTTTGAGAGCCTTGAGGAAGAGGTAGGGTGCTAAGCAGGGAAATTTTTCTTACTGTCTGTGTGCATGGAGAATCTTACCTCCTTCTGGCTATGATAACCAGTAGTATCTGCCTAGTAACACAATGGGTGGTACAGGGGGGCGGGGGAGGGGCACAATGGTTGCTTCTACTCCCAATGCCCCAGCCAAAGCTAATCTGACTATGGAGCAACGATCAAAATTAGGAAATTAACATTGACACAGCACTATTAACAAATCTAAAGACCCAATTTTCTCCAGTTATCCTATTAATGTCCTTTTTCTGGTCCAGAATCCAATCTGACATCCTGCGTTGCCTTTACTTATCATATCTCCTTAGTTCCTCTAATCTGGAAAGTTTCTCAGGGTTTCTGTGTCTTTCATGACCTTAATATTTTTGAAGAATACTGGCCAGTTATTTCATGATGTTTTCTCATGATTAGGTTGAGGTTATGCACTTGGCAAGAATGCCACAGGAGTCATGTGCCTCAGTACGTTATAACAGGGGGCCATGGTGTGTCTTATTCTTGTTGTTAACTTTGATCACTTGGTCAAAGTGGTATCTTCCAGGTTTTTCCACTGTATCATAGTTATTATTTTTCCTATTGTAATTTATAAGTATTTTGTGAGGAGATACTTTGAAAATATGTGAATATCTTGTTTCTCATTATACTCTCACCTATTGATTTTAACATTCTTTGAAAGTTATGCCTGCAACAATTATTACTGCAGTGTTTTTCTCATGGTGATTTGCTATTTCAATTATTCTTTCTACATTTATTAATTGGAATTTGCTGTAAGGAAGAGCTGTTTCTTCTCTGCCATTTATTTGTTTATTTAATTATTTATTTATGTCAGTATGAACTCATAAATATTTATTTTTTTCTGCATGTTATCACTCATTACTACTATTTTATTACTCAAATTGTCTCAGATCTAACCATTGGGAACTTTTAAAAATTAACTCCTATGTTCTTTTGATATGCTCTCATAATTTTTTGAGCATTTCTTTACTTCTGACACCATAAGCATGCCAGATTCTTCTTGTCTTTTCCCTGCTCAACTCTGGAATCAACCAGTTCTCCAATAAGCCCTAGTTCTTCTCATCGAAGAAAGATATTTAGAAACCAGGATTTGGTCTCCAGGTGGGATCATTGCTCCTGGGGTGTTGTTGTTTCTAGGTCCTCTCAATGTACAAAGCTACATATATGTTCTCACACACACTTACAAACACATCCATATTTATTTCTATGCCATTCTGCGTATATACTACAATTCATGAGTTCATTCTGATAACCTCTGATTCCAATCCAACACACAGGGTCCATTCTAGTCTTCCTCTTTCCTTATTTGTAAGTCCTATCTTCAACAGTGAGGAACTTGCTCTTATTATCCAAATGTATTTACTTATTTGCTCAGTCTTAGCATATAAATAAAATAGCTTCAGAATTGCCGTCATGCCCCTTTGAAAAATTTAGCAACTAGTGCATATTATTTGCATACAGTTCTTTTCCTATTTAGCCTTATCCAATCAAAATGCTATTTTCTAAAGTTACTCAGGTTAGTTTCTCTCTTTGCCACAGTGTGGTTACATTGTTCTTTTGTAGTGGTTACATTCATTGCTTACTGTTTGCATTTCAGGTTGGGTTTCTTCCACATCCTAGTTGGTGTTAACTATTTATTTCTTGGGTGTGTGAAACCTTAGCGTGGTTCTCAGAGTCAGAGCTACACAAAAAGGTATACTCACAGGTATCACTCTCCCCCTTACCCCTTCTACATTATTCCCATTCCCATTCTTTTTATTCAATTTTCATCCATCCCTTGTAAGTAACCAATCTCATGAGTTTCTGGTTTATTTTTTCTGTATTTCTTTTGCATGAAGTATCTCATGTCCAATCTTGATGGCAAATATACAAATGCAGTGGCTAAGGCCTTAAAAGGACATGGTAACAAAGGGTATAGATTTCTCAAGGATGAAGGTATGGGTCACCCTAATAGGTAAGCTATTTAGACCAAAAGAGGCGTTAGCCAATGGTGAGGGGAATCTAGAAGGCATAGTAGGGGAAGCAGGTGGTAAATATCAGAGAGGCCATGAAGTCAGCTGCAACAATGGGAACTGTAGTTCATCCACTAGCTATTTTCAGGCATATTTCTCTAGGAAAGGAGACCATTTAAATCCTGAAGAAGCTATTCACAGATCGATTAACTTATCATAAGTGATAAGTGGATTCAAGCAGTGCAAACTGTAGTGGATGTCCCCGTGTACCCCCAGATCCCCCATTCAGATGGAGGCTCCCATTCCCTCAGCTATTTTTTCTAAAGCCTCAATAAGTACACGACACAGCAGTATGTGTGTAAGACAGAGCCTTACCTTTCTATGAGATGAGAATAGAGTATAAGAGACAAATCAATAGCAAAAAGCCTGACAATATATATCTTAATGTTACATTTATGGTTTAAAGAATAGGGAAGAACTGGATCTGTGGAACTGAGAAGGAATGGTCCGCCAGACGGCATACCAGAATTAGTGGGTATTTGTAGCTTCTCTGATCATTCTCCACTTCTTTCCCCCAATTCTCTCTGTCCTAGACATACTCTGATCTCACAAGCTGTTCTGGATGCTATACCTTTGGCTTCACTCATAGTTTAGCCAAGATAAGGCTAGAAGTTTTTGAAAGGAAATCGACCATTTTGGCTCTGCAGTCTTCCCACCTGTGGCTGCAGTGGGTCTCTCTAACAGTAACAGAACAAATCTCCAGTCTCCATCACCAAGTATTTCTTAGCCAGCTCCTAAGCCCCCACCGTAATGTGCTGCACCATTAATATTTCCTACCATCAAAGTCTCTTGAGGACAGGCCCCTTAGCACAGCCTTTGCTTCAATTGTTTCTTTTTAAAGTTGCTGCCCATTTGCCAAGGGGCCAATTCCTGATGTTTACAAAAACACAAATCCTGGAGACATTAAAGCCGCTCTGCATTTACTCCAGTTCCCACCAGGCTGAAGCAATGGGTTGTTCACAGAGGTGGGAGAAATGTCCCTTTTTTTTTTTTTTTTTTGGTAAGGACTACAAAAGCGCACATGTCCCTCTAAATCACAGCTTCTCCCTCAGAAACCTTTGCAAAGAAAAAGAAAACAAACCCCACCTTCCTCTTCCAGCCCAAACCCCAGCATTTATGTGAATGGATGCTGGTGGCTACACCCATGAAGCTCAAGCAAATCTGAATCCTAGTTTAAGTGCACACACAACCTGATTGTTACTATAGGAACCTGAAAAAAACATTAAGGGGAGAAATGATGACAAAGGTCTAGAAGATTCTTGACTCTAAGCCAAAGAATCCTGGCCCCCAAGCCCACCCAGCCTGGTGGTGATACTTCCTTGGCCTCCTTCTCATCTGATGGGCACCAGCCCTTCACTTCTTCAACCCCAGTGTCTTGCTCCGTAGGACTGCCAGCACTTGGCACAGTGCCTGGCACAGAGTGGGGACTCAATAAACACCTAATGATTGAGAAAGATGAAAAAGAATGTGGGAATGAGTCAACGGGACAACCACATTCCTCTGTCTGGGCAGCTTCTCATTCCCTTCTCCTCTCAGCCTTGCCGCTCCCAGGGATTGACCTGGCTCCTGGACCTGGCATACGGGCCTTCACGTGAGGATGGGGCTTCCTCAGTAGCCCAGTGATGACTCTCTGGGCTTCCACATTATCTCGCGGCCCCATAGTGGTCTCCCTCCACTTCTACTTTCCTCTTTGCCACTCTCTTCCCCTCCTGGAGGAGCTTCTGTAGTCCTGCCTGCCCCCCGCCCCCACCCCGCTATCTCTGGCTCCATTTCTCTGCATGTCTTTGGTTCACCTGGCAGAGTCACAGTTACCACTAGTGGTCAAGGTTGAACTTGGGGCTCAGGGCTCCTCTGCTGAGCTCAGCTTCTTTACCAATTTGGCTGAAGTCTGGGTTTACTCTGGTTTGTTAATGTTTCAGAGTGTTCCGTTTTAAGTTAACGTTAACGCTGTAATGTACCTCAAATGCTTTTTAAAAAAAAAATAGATTTTAATTTTTAGAACAATTGTAGATTTGCAAAATATTGAAAAAACAGTATTGAGAATTCCCATTTCCCCTGCACCCAGTGCCCCTATTATTAACATCTCACATCAGTATTTTATCTTTGTTACAATTAATGAACCAATATTGACACATTGTCAAAATACTTTATTTTGATTTCCTTAGTTTTTACCTAATGTCCTTTTTCTGCTCCAGGACCCCATCCAGGATACCAATTACATTTAGTTGTCATGTCTCCTTTGGCTTCTGCAGACTGTGATACTTCTTCTGACTTTCCTTGGTTTTGATGACATTGACAGTTTTGAGGACTACTGGTCAGGTATTTTGTAGAATGCCCCTCTCTTAGAATTTGTCTAGTATTTTTCTCATAATTAGACTGGGGTTATGAGTTCATGAGAAGAAGATCAAAGAGGTCAAATATCATTTTTATCTCTTTGTATAATCATGGTTTATGACTATTCATGTTGACCTTGATCACCTGGCTGTATTAGTATTTGTCAGATTTCTCCACTGTAAAACTTCTCTTTATTTTTCTTTTTCATGCTCTACTCTGCAGAAAGAAGTCACTACATGCAGCCAACACTTAAAGAGTGGGGAGCTATGCTTCCCCATCTGAGTGTGGAGTACCTTTGTAAATTATTTGGAATTCTTTTGCATGGGAAATTTGTCTGTCTTCTGACATTTAGCTCCTCAGTCGTTTCCTTGTATCAGCATGGACTCATGGATATTTATTTTACAGTTTGGGTTATTATCTAATATTACATTATTTTGCTGCTCAAATTGGCATTGGGGCTCTTTGGGCACTGGGGGCTCATTTTGCTCCTGTGACCCTTTGGTATACTGTTATGGACTGAATGTGTTCTCCCACCCGCATTCATATATTGAAGTCTTAATCCCAAATAGGATGGAATTTAGAAATGGGGCCTTTGGAAGGTAATTAGGCTTAGATGAGTGCATGAGGGCCCTCCTATGATGGGATTACTGCCTTTGTAAGAAGAGCTACCGGAGAGCTTGCTCGCTCTCTCTCCTGTCATACACACAAAGAAGAGGTTATGTGAGCACACAGTGAGGTGGTGACTGACTACAAACCAAGAAGAGAGGTCTCAGAATAAAATCTACCTTGCTGGCACTTGACCTTGGACTTGCTGGCCTCCAGAACTATAAGAAATTTCTGTTGCTTAAGCCATCAGCCTATGATATTTTGTTGTGGCAGCCTGAGCTAAGACACATACCTCTGTTTCGCTTTTTGAGTACTTCCTTACTTTCTGGCACTGTAAGATGCTCCAGGATCTTCTTGAGTATTTCCTGCCTCAGTCCTAGAATCAGCCATTTCACCAAGGCACCCAGTTATTTTATTGGAGAACAGTATTAGACCCAAGAACTGGGTCCTAGGTAGTAAATTCTTTTTGTACGGACTAATTATTTTGTGCCTGCTATGTGCTAGCCACTCTGCTAGCTTTTTTTCATGTCAGTTTACTTAATCTTCATAACAACTCTGTGAGGTCAACCCTCTCTGCAGATGAGGAACAGAGGGTTAACTAGGTTAAATGCTAGCCAACATCACCCTGTCCTGTCTCCAAAGGCCTTCAAGCTGCCATGATGGAGACTGGTGTCATATATATTACAAATAAACAAACCAAAAAAAAAAACTCCAACATATTTTCATTTACCTTCACTTTTGTGCTTCATAGGCACTGGAATAATTTGCATTACATTAATTATGTAATAGTGTTTATTCAGTGAAGTGAAGATATAATAAGACCCTCTCAGGCCCACAGAAGATACAGATTACCTCTCCTGATGTGCATAGATGTCACGCCCCTCTTATATGCACAGATGACAAGTACCTATCCTTATATGCACAGACTATAGGTACCTAGCCCCTTGCACATAGATGCATATAACTGTCTCATGAGCATAGATGATCTGTACCTGTCTTCATGTACTCACACAGCATATACCTGTTCTTGTGTGCACAGATGACACGAACTATTCGTAAGAGCACAGACAGTCTAGCTTAACTCACAGGATAACAAAATCAGACACATGGAAAAGTGTGTTATAGTTGACATTCACAGTATTGTTTTTTCTCTTTCATGCATAGAACCACTTATGAAATTTGGATATGTCCTAATACAACCACTTAGCATCTTAGCTATTATGATTTTAACAGTACTTCCAAAAGTAAAATTTGAGGTTTAAATTTTTCCCTCAAGAATGGGAGTTACATCATATGGGAAAGGACAAATCAGTCAGCTAGAGTGACTAAGGCTCTCTCAGAATGACTATAGTGTGATCTGATATTTGAAATGGATATTGATGGATTTGTTTGCTCAACACTCTTTTCTTCTGGGGAGTGCCTTTGCCATTTTCTCTATACCTGCCATATTAGTGCATTGTGACCTGCTCTTGGCCATTTGATCATTTCAAGTACTGGCACTTAACCCAGTATTCTAGGTATCAGTAAGGCAGAGATCTATGCAGAAAGTTTTTCTTTTAGTATGATGGCTTGGGGCCCTCATACTTGCAAGAAAGCAATGGTGTATTTCCTCAACCCAGAGACGGAGCCTCCACAGGGCTTTCCTCATTTCCTTATTGTAAAAGCAAGTCTTTCAGAGGCTTCCCATCTCTCAGGATAAAATTAGAAAACTTCTTTGGGCCACTGGTTTCTCACCATTCTCCACTGGAACACTGAGCTTCAGCCACCCTGGCCTTAAATTTCTCCTGTCAGAAAGACCTTTAGATAAGACATTCCCTCTGATGGTACATCCACTTCATTTGCATCACCTAGCCAAATCCCATTCATCTTTCAGGCCTTCCCTGACCCACAGATCAGATTGATTCCCTTCTTATAATTTCTAACAGCATCTTGTACTTCTTTCTTGCCGCATGGTAACAGAAAACTTGTGTAATTACTGAATGTCCGTGTCTCTGGCTCTAAGTGTAACTTCCCATGTGGGCAGGGGCTGTGTTTGTCTTGTTCGTTGCTAAATCCTCACACTTTACCATATAGTTGGCACAAAAAAAAATAAAAAATAAAAAAAATAAAAAAATAATTTAAAAAGTAAACTGAGCAGAATTCTCAGCTGGAGAAGAAATAAATGCTGTAGTTTTCTTGGTATTGACTAGACCTGCTGAATGTGCCTTGACAGACACAGAGAATTCTGGGCCAGCTTGTCAGAATGGTTAGCAAATCAGAGGATTAATAAATGTACCTATACCCTGATTAGAAAAAAGGGTAATATTATGATTCTGTAACAAAATATAATTGTTTTACTAGTGCTAAAATCTTGGTTACAGAAATTTCAACTCAGAACACTACGGGCCATAGTGAAAGAAGCATACTGCTTTTGATGATGTGTCATTCTACCAAATGTGCTTCTACGGTTATTGTTTACGTTTAGTTTCGGCTCGTTTATTTTTATTTTTTATCTTTATTTTTTGCAAATGTTTTATCACCTCTTTTCTGATTCCTCGAAACAGTTTTACGCGCAGAGCTGGTACCACGGCCTGGGCCATGAAATGTTTCCTCTTTCAAAGACCATATTTGTTGGACAATAGGAATTGCTACAGAGGAAGCAATCAAACCTATCGCCCAGCTCTGTCCTCCAGCCAGTGCACAGCTTCCTGGTTTTAAGACGCTTTCAGATTCTCATGTGACCTGACTTACATAAACAAAACTGGATTGCCATTCATTTTTTGAGATCACATCTCCCAATTTGTTCACCTGGAAAGCACCACACGGTAATCAGTTGTGGTAATTCGTTTTCCCCAACAACGAACCATAGTCTTACAGTGTTCACCAAAGTGACATCAACTGTAATCCTACAGTTGGGACAATTTTGCTTCATTTGTTTTTCAACAAGTCTACAGTTGTCTTCGCTGTCGTGAGGCCCAGGCTCCAGTGGAGGGGTGCAGGACCGTAGGCAGTCTGGCGTCAGCCCGGCGCCCCACGTCCCGGGAAGCGACTCTGGTGGGCCGTTCCGGGAAACAGTCCCTGTGAGGGACACCAAAGGGGCTCCCCGATGACGTGGTGAAACCCAAAAAGAACTCAGTGATTCAAAGAATCACCTCAGGACATTCTGCTTTCCAAAGACAGATGTTGCCTTCACAAAGTTACGCTTCTCCAACTGCCACAAAAATTTTCTCACGGAAGGCGGCCCGCCG
>NW_006494614.1:64311266-64351682 GCF_000325575.1 Pteropus alecto
CTCCCGGGCGCCCTCGCCGTCATCCTGGGATGGGATGGAAGACGAGGTGCGCCCCCTCCAGAACCCGGCCCTCTGTTTGTGAAATGTGCAGTGGTGACAAGCCAGGCTCGTATTGGCCCTTGGGGATAAAGGGTGTTCCCAGAATAGCAGGAGGTGGGCCGTATCTTATTTTAGTGCGATGTAGGATATTTCCTGCCGCACCAAAACTGCTCAATGTGAGGTTGTCGAGAATTCTGTTCAGAATAGTGGAAAAGTAGGAAAAGCAGTCAATTTTTACATACGCGACGATACAGAAACACTGTTATGCTCACTTACGGAGCTATAGTTGAAATACCCTACAATTTACTGTTGAACATAGGTGAAGTGAATGTGCAGAAACCACGAATTGAACAGAAAAGAGAATGGCAAGCAATGAGCTTGTTAGCTTGGTGGGCGGAACACAGTAAGGAAAAAAGCTAGAAGAGATGCCTTATTAAGATGGAGAGGATGGAAATACAGGTTTGAGGGGAAGAGTAATCTGTTTTCCCAAGTAAGCTTGTATGTTTTTGTTCTTCAGAAGGTTTAAGTGTTGGTTTTCCTCTTGTCTGAGTTTTATGCTTAATCTGGCATCTTAAAATGTGTCAGTTTCAGAAAGGTTTTAACATTGGTGGGTTGCACAAAATTTGGTAGTTTTGTCTCCGAGCTGACACTCCCAATTTGAAGAGATTATCCTTTAATTTAGGTAGGATATGTGACTCCCAAAGAAATTTTTAAAGTAAAAAATTATAAGGGCATGCTTTATTAAGAAATTCTGCATCGAAAAATTGTTGATATTTAAAAGTTAAAATCTGGTCAGCTATTACCACTTGAGTAGTGTTTGGGGTAAGCTATTCCTAAAGTTGATTCTTCGTTTCTGGAAGAACTTACTGTAAACAAGGTTAAATAATTACAGGATGCTAGTGAGCTGAGGAATTTTTCAGTTTGTTAATTCCTGCTTCTCATGGGCACACTTGTCTGATTTGGTCATTTTTAATACCTGCCTTAAAAAACATAGGTGGAAACAGAACTTCATTTTTTCAGAATACCCTTCAAATTCTCCAGAGCAAGGTTGTCTGTGATCATGGAGAGAGAAAGAGAGATATTGATAGAGATTGATTCAGATTCATCCCTAGGGATTTAAACAGCACATGGTGAGTTCTTGGTAAAGACAGGTAGGACCTCTTGGGGCTGAACTTCACCTGATCACAGTAACAGTAAATGCAGGTAGCCATAATTCCAGGTTTATTGCATATTCATTCTTGGGAGAGGATCTTTCCATGGATTCTTATGTTGGTAGGTACATTGGTCTCCTACCTTTGTGGTTTTCCAGCCCTTTCAGTAAAAAAAAAACAACAAAAAAATTAAGCATGATCTTCTAATGTATATTTATAAATGATGTGTGTATAGTATTTTTTGTATGTTGTAAATCAAACCAAAAGCACGTGTAAAAAATAACATTACAAAAAGACAAATGAAAAATCATTTCCTTTTCATACTTACATATTCCCTGAATGTGTGTACCCTTCTTCATGGACCCCTGTTTTGGGTCATGCAGCAAGCAGTGGCAACTAAATAGAAATACTACTCATCTGGCTTTATTTGACTTGTAGTACAGAGTTGTCAGATCCTGGCAACACATGCCTAAGAACTTGAGGTTATTAATTGGAAAACAGCTGGACTAAGTAGAAAATGAAAGTTCTCAAATGAAGCAAAGACCAGAAAAGAAAGATGTTCACTGTCTAGACTGGGGACTTAGAGTTGCAAATGGAACTGTATTTTTATTTTCCTATACACTTTTGAGGAAGACCAAGAACTTTAGGTAGTAGGACCCTGATATCTTAGTAACACTTTTGACTTAATCGTGGTTGTTTTAAGAGTTATAATGCTAGAGAGTCTCATTTTTACATGACATTTATAAAAATACATGTTTTCTGTTAGCCTCTTGAGCCCGTATTCAACAAATATTTCTTGAGCACCACCACTGTATGCTTAGCTTTGCACTAGATGCTGGGAATGGGAAGATGAGGACAGAATCCTGCCTCTAGTTTAGTCTATAGGGAGACATACTGTGGAGCTGGCTTTGAGAAACTGGGGGAACAAATTGGACAGAAGCACAAAGAAAAGAGAAAGCGTCGACAATTTAGGGGACTGATAGCGGCTCAGTATTGTTGAGATGTGCAGAGTAAGGGAACAGGGGCTCGTATTTGATCCTGTCCGTGGGAGCCGCAGAAGAATTTTCAGCAAGAGGATGTGACACCCAGGTTTGAGTGTTAGATTGCTCTGGAGACAGTGGTTGGAGGGAACACTGCTAAACCAGAGAAGACTAGTACCCCTGAGAGATGATGTCAGCCGAGGTAATTTTGTGGCATGGGGATGGAGAGGGATGGTGGATGTGAGGTTTATTTGGGGGGTAGGTGGGGTGAGTGGGTAGGTGGGTAGAACTGTCATATACCAGTCAGTGATTGAACAGATTTGGAGCAAGGGAGAAACATTTATGAACATTTTGGAGTGTAGACCTTCACTGAGGAAATTCGAGTGAAAAATTTGTTTTGGGGGGACCAGGGAAGAATATCTGATTGTACTTATGTGAAAAAGAAAAAAAAATGACAAAGTTAGAAAAATTCTTGAAAGCTTTATCTTCCGAAATGGAACTTGAGAAAAATTTGATCTTGTTTTACTCATTTTAACACTCTTGAGTTTTCAGTGTGTTACTGATTTGAATGTGTATTACTTGAATTAAGAAATCTGAATTTTAAAAAATGTTAGTCTAATTTTCATAAGATCTGTTCCCAAGCAGCAGTGGTCCTCAAACTTCACTGTCATCAGAATCACTTGGAGGTCCTGTTAAAACAAGATTGCTCAGACCTATTCCTAGAGCTCTTGATTTCTAGATCTGGGGCAGCCTGAGAATTTGCACTTCAAACAGGTTCCCAAAGGACGGTGTCGCTGGTCCAGGGAGCACACTTTGAATACTATTGCCTTTCAGTTTTTCTACTGCTTCCTGCTTCAATGATTCACACGTAAGGAAACAAGGCGCCACCCTGCTTCCTGTAGACTGAACTTTGGAATGATATTTGTCCATATAGGAGCCAGACTTTCATTTAGAGTTGAATATCCAGATTTGAAGTAAACTTTTTTTTTTTTTTTGCCAGTTGTAGATGCTCAAATGTTTGTAGAAGGGGGAAAGCACACATAACAGTGTAAGTGCCTTCTTTTTGTTAGCACTAACATTGGTCTTTGCAGCCCCCCTAACTTCATTCTGCTCTTGGCATTCCATTCACTGTTTTCTTGATGTCTTTTTCTTCTCATACAGGTCATGTCTTGCAAGGCTATGTTTGGGTTCATTTTTCTTTGCATAATCCAAGGAATCATAAATCATGCCAAAGCCAATTGCCTTGCCACCAAAGACAAAGATGACATCTGGTGTAGTCTTGTACATTTTGGCTAATTTTTTCTGAACTTCTGTCTTAGGTATTGTTGCCTTAGGATGTTGAAGACCATTTGTTTCCATTGAAGTAGTCTGTTGGTAATGAACTTCCTGACTGGATAGTTACTGTATCGTTGATGATGGCTGCCGACACTCAAACAGCCAGAGAGGAAAAGTGGGATTAAGTCTTACAGACCACTTAGCTCTTTGACTCCTTTTACTTGGTTCATTTTCCTTAATGGTATCTTTTCATTTTAAGAGCTACTTTCTTGGCTTGTCTTTGGTTGAAGAATTAAAAAAAATTTTTTTTTGGAGTTCTTTTTATTATCTCCTAGTTTCCCTTTTGTGCGGTGTTACCAATTTGATGGTTACTCTTTGTTTTTCAAGCCAAAAGTTTCATTTTCAAAACTTCACCTACTATGTTCAGCCTAGTACCTTGCTTGGCAAGATGAGTCAGACTGAGGCAAAAGCGTCCTTATCTTTGGGTACAAAAACAAGCATGAACATCACTGAATTTGGAGCCTTTAATAAGAGTTTTAAGTGACTGAAGTATATATACTGGGTATATTGTCAGAGTGGGAAGGCATTTTACCATTCTCCATCCCCCGTTTGCAGAGATGGGAATCAAGGCCCACAGAAAGAAAGGGATATGTCCAAAGCGAAATGGGGGGAGCCAGAGCCAAGAGAGGAATTGACCTGGTTCCTGGTCTGTACTTCTTTGGATTATTGTTATTGCTGAGTTGACTGTAGACATTAGCTTTAAAGACTAAAAATAAAATTGATATGGAAAATAAAAAAGAAGATAAACAAGATAAACACAATTATGATTGTTGAGATGATCCCAGAAAAGGTATTAAACAAGTTCTTAAAAATTGAGTAAAACACTTAAGTGTACTTCACAACAAATAGATGACCACTAACACCATTAGTGTTAAAGGCGGCTCAAATTAATACTGAACTGCCACTTTTTAACTGGAAGGAAAAATAGGCAACATAATAAATTATCAAGGGAAATTGTGAAGTGTCCATTACCAAAGCTAGACTTGGAGTAGATATCCATCATGGCTTGGAAGGAAGCTTTCAAAGTCTTGCCTTTGAAAACTTAGGGCTGTCTGTGTGGCTTTAAAAACAATGGAAAGTAATGTTACGGACTTTTTAAAAGCAAAGATTAAAAAAAAAAACCGGACAAATAGTGTTTATACAGAAATGCCTGGCTAAAGGTTTGGGTGAAGCTACTGGTGTTTACTAACAGCCTTTCTTAAGAACTGTGACATGTATTCATTTGAGGCATTTCATAATTGTGGCTCCGGGTTCTTTCCATGATGTAGTTTTAGCAGTTTTGTGAAAAGAGAACAGAATGGTTTCATGGTTCATAACATTGCTTTCTAAATTTTTAAGAGTGCTATGACTTCATGGTGGACATGTTTCACTGAACTTAGTTTGTCTTGAAGTGGCGTTATGATACGATAGGTATGCTTTTGACACAGCTTGAGGCAGTTGTAGCAACCTAGTTGAATTTATAGTAATCCAAGTATGACTAGTTTCTGAAACTGGCTTCGTGTATACAGGCAGCACTACGGTTATTCTTCAGAACTGGCATGTCCTCAGCTCCTTCGGCAGCTGTGAAGTGAGTGCAGGCACTGCAGCCGCAGGGTCTCTGTCTAGCCTGAGTCCCAGTACTTGCACTCCCTTGGATGCGTCATTAGGGCTTTTGTTTCTTTCCTTGTGGTTTTAGGTCGACTGATTAGATGTGTTTTTTAATTATGTCAGAAAGGAAAAAAACAGTATTAGAATGGTAGGATGGGAAAGCAAATTGGGTTATCTCAGTGCTTCTAAATTTATTATCCAAGAAACTAACGTAGGACATCTTTGTAAACTATCATTTGTGGTCATTAAAAAAATAAAAAGTGAAAACACCTCTTCAGAACATCCCATATGCTCCGGGAGGAAAGTCAAGTCTTCAGTGACTCATTCTGCATTTTGGAGAGGAACGTGTTGCGATCATAGTACAGTATTCCTGATGAATATTGGAAACTGGGCACTCTGCTGCAGTGTTCTACTTTGACTTGAACCGACAATTGAAACCTTTCCCCCTTTTCATTGCAGGTGTCTCTTCAATCATAATGAACTCAGCTTTTCCGTGTTTAACCTAGACATCTCAAATTTCTCTCTGGCAGATTGCCAAGTGCTGCTGTTCATATGTGCTGCCTAATTAGTGGTATTCTTTTGTTTTTGGTTCCATTTTTGAAAACAGTCACAGATGGGCAGTGCCCTCAGGGATTCAGGTGGGCTGAATTTGGCCTTATGGTGCTTCTGTACTAATTTACCTTTCTCAATGAAATGATTTAGACTTCTGAAACATTGGAATGATTGGCAGTTGCTGTAGACTTCTCAGCATAATCAATTAATGTTGGCCTGCTGTTACTACATGCAATTTAATCTCATTTGATCTTGTCATTTTAAATATTTTAATGCAATTTATTCTTTAACTAGGTACATGTGAAGATTTCTTGGCAGTGTGGAGTGGAAACCATTGATCACCTTGCCCTCATTTCTGCCCGTCTTGTGTTGGCAAGGGAGAGTGCCCAAATGAGCAAGATATCGCAGCAGAACAGTGGTACTCCAGGAGTGAACGGAATAAGTGTTATTCATACTCCGGCTCATGCCAGCGGCTTACAGCAGGTTCCTCAGCTGGTGCCCGCTGGCCCTGGGGGAGGAGGCAAGGCTGTGCCTCCAAGCAAGCAAAGCAAAAAGAGTTCACCCATGGATCGAAACAGTGATGAGTATCGTCAACGCAGAGAGAGGAACAACATGGCTGTGAAAAAGAGCCGGTTGAAAAGCAAGCAGAAAGCACAGGATACTCTGCAGAGAGTGAATCAGCTCAAAGAAGAGAATGAACGATTGGAAGCAAAAATTAAATTGCTGACTAAGGAATTAAGTGTACTGAAAGATTTGTTTCTTGAGCATGCGCACAACCTTGCAGACAACGTGCAACCCAGTAGCACTGAAAAGACGACAAATTCTGATAGTGCTGGACAGTAGACCTCACCCTTTCCAGACTTCACAGCGTGTGGCTTGAAGGCTAAAGGTGTGACTTCTTACACCCTTTATATCAGTCAGTGGCTTAACATTGTCTTGTTCCATTATTCACAGATCCATTGAAGGTTGTTTTCTAGGATCAGCACTGAAGAGTTGATTAGCTAAAAATGTTAGCCATGTAATTTGAATATCTGGTTTTAAATGATATGGATTTTTGTGGGGTAGCCATGTAATTTGAATATCTGGTTTTAAATGATATGGATTTTTGTGGGGCTAAACAAATTTTTAAGGTATATGGAAAAAAAAAGGAGAAGCCCTGGATCTTGATGTTCTTAAATCCTGACTTCCTAAGAAATGCTGCTTTTTTAGGTTGACAAAAGGAATGGGGAACTGGTAGGTCCTGTAGGAGGTTCTTGGTTTTAATAATATGGTTCATTGGATTAAGAAAAGTTGAATGCTATCTGTGTTAATCTGTAATTTTATTCTAAATTATGTATTAAAAATCCTTAGGGATATAGAAAATAATCACTTTGTAATTTGGAGTGATTACATGTATAACATAAACCTTGGTTTAACATAATTAGTACTGTTTTCCCCAGCAAGTGGAGGTTTTTGAATAGTGATGTCAAGTTAAGTAAAGAAACCCCATTGCATTTTAAAGGTAGTGTGCAGCCAATTGGTTTAAAAATATAATTAACATTTAGGAAGCAAATAGGTTTTTTAAAAAATAAAAGTAAAGCATATTAGAATAGTGCTGGATACCTTTCTTTGTATTGTTAGATTGGCATTTTTTTGTATCTTTAAAAAAACCCCAACTCAATAGTTTAGAGAAACTGTGTACCAATTTTAGTTTCTGCAGATGCTAGTATTTTTTTAAAAATACCATTTTGACAGCCGAGTTAGTAAACAAAATATCTTAACAGTTTGATCACATAAGCTACTGATTAGATTTTGGAATATTAATTCAGCAGGTAGTTTCTCCTTTGTTCAAATATCTTCAATGGGGCCATGATTTTTAAAGGGAAACTTTCTTGTGAAGGATCATTTGGTGTTTGATCTGAACTATTAGAACAATGCATCATCAACCCCATGCCATCTCTCAAAATAATAATCTTAAGAAAACTTGAAAGTGTAAGGTTTAACCTTTAATTTATTTCACTTAAATACATCTTTTTATATTTTTGTGACATTTCTTTTTCTAGTTAGTGGACTGTTCTCCCAGACTTTTTGTCCACTGCTTCTATTTAGTTATTTGTTTGCTTTAATGTCTCATAAATTATTTTAGAAAAAAAATACTGCTAGAACTCAGGATATTGACATGTTTTGTTGAGACTAAGAAATGGCAGTCACTAAAGTTGGGAATCTCTAGTCTGGTTTGTATCAATGTTCGTAGTTTTGATTGTCCTTGTAGCACATTTGTAGCTCAAATTTGTTGGCTTTGTGAAGTTTTTTTTTTTTGGTTTGGTTTTTTTTTTTGTTTTTTTTTTGTTGCCTGGGTTGGTGACTAGAGACTGAGTCACATCTGATTAAAAAGTTTGTGTTTAACAAGTTCGTGTTCATTTTTAGCTACATTGCTGTTTCATATGAGGACCTGGGACAGTGTAACCAACATATAGCTCAAGTTGCACCCTTGGGTTGGTGAACAGTGCTGTCTGTGTTCTTCTCCTGGGCAGAAGACATCTCAGTGCCCTGAAACTCAGCAAAGCCATTCTTTTTAGGCTATGAGTCTGCCATGAGCCCCTTCTGCCAGTAACAGGAGCCCAATGTTCCATGAGAGCCACTGTCCCAGAAGGGTTAAGTCCCTATAGAGCCAGGAGACAGGCTAGAGGTTTCTGTTAGGGTCCAACACCAGTTTACTTCAACTGGAGTATCGATCTACTAGTAATAGATGTTTTGAATAACTAGAAGATACCCGCAGATCCTACTGAATCTTTAATAGCTGATTGATGTTATATAATTAATTGGATCACTTGAATCTTTATTATATCAGGTTTTAGACATTTAAATCTTTTTTACTGAAAAATCTTTCAGAAATTGATGTCTCCATGGAGTTTATAGGTGCCAGTTATATGAATTGACCAATCTTAGAAAAGAAGCTTTAGGGAAATCATCAGGAGTGTGTACTCAATATTTCAAACCAGTACATAAAATTGGAACTTTTGGAAAAATGCATTCAAGTTTTCTTGTTACCTATGCAAATCAAAACTTTAGCGTGAGCAGCCCTTTATGCATAGAATAAAAATGTTAACCATCATCTTGACTATCTTACTAAAGTGGAAATGAAGTTTTTAGTTTGATAAATGTATTAGTATAAAACAGAAATCAAGTATGGGGAATAGGTAAGTTTAGAGCTTTGGGAAGTATTCAATGACTTTTGTAACTTCTGTTTTGTAGGTTACGTATGAACCATTAGGATTTGATCTGCCTTTGCAGGCAGGTCCAGTGGTTTAGGAATTAGGCTTTAGTATATAAATTTCTAGTTGGATATGAGTCTCCCGGGATGGGTGCTTTCTGACTGGTCATGGCTTCAGGTGGTGAGATCCAGAGCAGCTCTTCCTGGTGTCTGGCCCCTTTCAGTTATTGGGATGCGCGTTCAGATATTTTGGACATTCTTACTAAGAAGTAGTAAGATTTTAATAAAACACGACCAGAACATGGTCACACGATCAGTCACGAGTGTGAAATTCTCAAATTTACACAAAAGTGGTATGTACAATTTAATATTTGATAATAAAGGAAATCGTCGTAGCTTTGATGTTTCTTAATCCCCAATAGAGGGCTTGAAACTTCGTACCTGAACAATCGACTTAGCACTCAGAGTGCTTTTTGATGCCTTAGAAATAAGAAAAAAATTTTCGTTTGACAAAAGCTAGGAAGGAGAAAGTCCATTCTACAGCTGTTAGACCTGCCTCTCAGGAAAAAATACTTAACTTGTTCTTTTTGTCCCTGGCTTTCCTCAGTTTGTGAGATTACTCTATTTTTTTAATATAATTTTATTTCTTTCAATGAATTTGAAATAAAAAAACTTTGGAATAATGACTATTTCATTGTGGGTTTCTTTATATAGGTTTATGTTAAATATCATGATGTTAGATACAATGATAGTCCACATGTTAAACAGCTTTGCAGAGCAGGCAGACACCTTGCTGTCTCCTCCTCAGCCCAGGAAAGGGGTGAAGTGGGGGTGGGGGACAAGCAGGGGTGCTTTTGTCCAAGTCTAGATTTCCCTTAATGGATAGGAATGTAGTTTTCTCTGAATATGGAGTACCTCTTTAGTTATATTCTTTGTCACCTGGTCTAATTTAAAAATGTAAATTAGAATAGAGGAAGCACTAACTGACTGTTCCCACTCACATACCTAATGCCTCATTGTGTGGGTTGCATTTACAGAGGTAGGAAATTAGTTAAGACAGGAATGTCAAATAAGGTGTTTCCCTTAAAATTTGTGGCATGTATATAGTCTTCATTTACATGATGCCATAGAGTGTCTATAGAAATGAATTCATAAATATCGAGTCCAAAAAGCTGATTCGAGGGAAGATGCCATTTAGATACTTTTTTCCTATGATCCTTCAGTTTATTTTCATGTTTTGGGAAATGTCTACTTATTGCATCTTAATAAAAATTGTAGTACAGTAATTATTTCTATGGGTGGTATGTCCCATTTCATTTTTATGAATTAGTTGTAATTGAGAATCTAGTAACTTGCCTTGGGGAATTTTAGAGACACGATTTGTGAAGGCGCCAGCTCTTTTTAAATAAAAGTACTTTTAGACCTCTTTTACTGCCTCAGTATCTAAAGAGTTCACATGCATTTCATGTAAACTCAAAGGAGAACACTAACCCTGAATATTCGTTTACTGCAACATGTCCTCTTGCAGAGCTTTAGGCCTGAAAGTCATGCAGAGCTGTTTAGAGCAGGGGTCCCCAACCCTTGGGCCGCTGACCGGTACCAGGGTACCAGTCCGTGGCCTGTTAGGAACCAGGCCACACAGCAGGAGGTGAGCAGCAGGTGAGTGAGCGAAACATCTGTATTTGCAGCCACTCCCCAGTGCCAGTATCACCTCCTCAGCTCCATATCAGATCATCAGGCATTGGATTCTCATAGGAGCACTGGTCCCTGGTGCCAAAAATGTTGGGGACTGCTGCTCGGGAATTTGGGGCTGTAGAACTGGGTTTGAGAATGGGGTTATTAGGCAGTCACATGTTAAACAGTTTTTTGCAGCCCGAACACCTGAGTCTTGCCAATCCCTTAGAAGCAGCTGTTAGAGCCAGATGCCTTTCCTCATCACCACCTTTCAGCTCTGCCTCCTAAATGTCTCTTTTGCAGCTGTCAGCTTCCTCTCTCCCACTCCACCTGCAGGGCCATCGTCCTCTCTCCCTGGACTTGGTCTTCTTGGACCATTGCAGGCTCTCCAGAAGCTTTAGCCATTCCCCAATGCACACAGGGCAAGCCCTAGCCTCCTGGTGGTGTGCCTCCACTTGATCTTGCCCACTTAATTTCCTTCCACTCTCATATAACTTTGCTTTGGCTGCGGGACTTTCCCAAGCTCTTTTTACTTCAGGGCCACCTTAGGATAGCTCCTTACGCCTGGAATGCCTCTCCTGCATTTCACTTAAAACGCTTCCTGTTATCCCCGTAGCTGTCTAGACAAAGTAAATTGTTACATTCTTTCATGGCACTTTGCAGTGTTTCTGACAAAATATTTGTGCATGTTTGTTTAAGGTGAAGCCTCTTGAGGAGACTGCAGGCTCTGAGAGCAGGGAGCATGTTTTCATCATATATTGGCACATGGAAAGGCTTTTAGTGCTATAAAGCTTTCCGGAAGGGTCTCTAATATTTTCTGAAGTTAATGCAAATTTCTTTAGTGGTTGGAGGAGATGTAGAAGTTGGCTACCTCCTCTGGAACGTGGTAGAGAGCAGGTGGCTACAACTGGCCACCTGAGACCTGCACCTTGAAGGAATGCCCCTTGACTTACCAGTCTGGGCTAAACCAGAGTCACATCCATGTTCCCAGGGTCCCTTCTGGACAAAGCATTTAGTTACTGAGATTTCTCCTTGTTCTTTGTCTACTTGCTTGATAATCAGAGAAAACATTTATGTGAAGTGGGCAGTTTTGGCATGAAATGTCTGAAGGAGAAAGATGTATGATACACTCAGCTATGTTTTTAAATTAACTGGTTCATTTAGATTTCCAACCTAACTTTAACTGGCTTTATCTTGGGGGATGGGGAAAATTGAAACCCTGGACACCAGAACTTGTCTTACAGGCACAGCTCAGGCAGAGAGATGTCGGGTGAACTCAAACTCCTGACACTCAGGAAGGCAATCATTACTTACACTGCTCAGTGCCACACATAACTTAAGCAATATATCTGCACTAGCAGAAAACCTTAAAAATTGGATGTTATAAATCTAAGAAATAAGATAAATGGTGACTTGGAACTGAGATTGTTTTAATGTGGCCACATCACAAGCACTTTTTTATAATTGCCATAGGAAGAAATCCATTTGTACTAAATTCTTCGTGACTTCTCAGAATGTCTCTAGCTTGGGCTACAGAGTTTTTTCACCAAACCAAAGGTTCATCTCTGATTTCTTTTCTCACTGGCCCTTCACTTCGGCTCGGAAACTCCTGGACGAGAGCTCTGTGAAGAGACAAACCTGGAATGGTGCACAGAAGCCTAGAAGCTGGCTGCAGGGGGTGGGGCAGTTCTGTGGGATCCTGGGAGAACTGGGCGAGCAGAAGTAAGGACAGGTAGTCTGCCACTGGCAGGGATCAGACCCAGCTGGCCCTCGATGGCTCACGGCCTCAGAGGAATTTCGTCGGCGGGCTTACACTCGGAAGACAGATGGTCTCGGCAAACATGGAAGGAAGAAAAAAGCTCACCTTTGCCATGGTGCTGCCATCTCTCGGATGCTGGCTTTGCTAGCATGTCCCACATGAAAAGGAAATAAAGGACAAGGAGTCTCTGTGTCACATCTCAAATAACAGTGCCTGAAGGGCTACATAATTCTGCCCCTTTCAGAAATCTAGCTTTGAGGCGGTAACTGTATCAAAAAGGCTCCTCATTCTCCTGGTTCACCTTTCAGCATGTGCAAAGCCACGGTGTGGGATAGCTCCCTGTGTGCCTGACTGAGCCCCGGGATCTCTGCAGGGTCAGTGACTAGGTCTAAGAGTGTCAAGGGATGAAGGACAGAAAGGGAGCCATGCATAAAGGACAATTTAAAAAAAGCTTTTATTGCAAATTCTATTTGTGTATTGATTTTTGAGAGAGAACACTGGAGATTTTTCTTTCCTGAGCAGAAAAATACAAATGACAGCAAGATACATTTTAGTGGCTACTAAAGAACAGCGTGTTTCATATTAGCATTTTAAAAGCCACTGTCATTTAAGTAAAGTAATAACAGATTAGGGTATGATCTTGCAGAATGTTAATAAAAAAGCTTCCCCTCCTAGGTCACAGCGCTGTTTGGTGTGATCAGGCGTCGAGGCTGGCATGTGATTTCTGAGCACCATCTTGCCTCTGGGTGGCCAAGAAGCAAGCTGCCTGTTGCAAACACAGGTAGCAAGGCCGGATCCCCAGTCCCACTGGGCACTCCTGGCTGGCTCTATTTCGGGCTAGAGAAGGGAGTGAAAGCCTTGTCACAGCCTGCCATGCATGATTCGATTTCCTCCACTGTGCGGGGCACACAGGTCAGCAGCTCCATGCCACTGTTAGTCACCACGACGTCCTCCTCAATACGGACCTGGGTCAGACCAACAGACAGTCAGTACTTCTGAGCTGCCCTCATGCCTGCGATTAGAGGGCCAGGCCCCACACCTCTCGGCGGAACCCCGCTGAGTGGGAGGGGCCTTTTCTGAGGAGTGGTCAGTCCTGTCCTGATGGAAGGAGCTGCCTGGCCTCAAGGCCTCTGGGCGACTGCTGAGAGGAATGCTCGTCCCATGGGGCTACCTGCTCATGCCACCTGCTCTCCCTGTCCTGGCCCATTGCACCTTGCCAGGTGGATGAGAGCCTCTGGAGTGGGCAGGGTTTTGTGGAATCTATGTCTCTTCTGTTGAGGGGTAAGGCACCTGTCTGGTGACAGACCATGAGAAAGGGCAGGATAGGTCCTTCTCAAGTGAGGAAGTCAAGATCGTCCCTCGTCACCCTACGGTTCCTGTCCTGGGACAAGGAGGTGACACGCAGCAGTGGGGAATGGGGCAATCTGGGAGCAAGGTCATGGGGCCCATCGGAACTCACCCCACCAAATCCACGAAAGCGCTGCAGGACCTCGCGGTTAAAGAAGCAGGCGCGTGCCGGGTCAGCCAGGGCCTCGTCCAGGAGGTGGTCGATGAAGTAAATGCCCGGCTCCACAGTGAGCACCATGCCTGGCTCCAGGTGCCGTGCAGTGCGCAGGCTCCGCAGGCCAGGCTCATCAATGCGCTCCACGCCCTGTGGGGAAAGGAAGGGTGAGCACCCAACTGATGGTTCCCAGGCGGGAGGGGGATCGAGGAGGGCGTTAGCTCCAGCCCAGGGCCCCTGCCTCAGCAGGAGACAGATGGGCACAAAGCGACACCCAAGCAAAGTGTCGATATGTCAGGGCTCCCTCCAGCCACATGGGGTCTCACTGCAGCTGCAGGGGAGGCTTTGTGAGCTGGGGGGTCTCCAGCTCAGACTCACCCCTGCTGTGCTGTGCCACGGGCACTCCAGAGAAGGCCCTGTACTCTCTGCACACTCCCTGATTTTAGTGTCCTTGCCCCTCGTTACCCTCAGAACTGCCTGCAGGAGCCCTGTGGACACCATGTGCTCACACACGGGGCAAGCTGCCACGGGACGGGCGGCGTGTCAGGCAGCCCTCACCTGGGCCCTCTCCCCGCCAGGGGAGCAGAAGCCAAAGCTGTGAAGCCAAAAAAGCTCTTTAGGAGGCTGCGAGGCTGCCTGTGCTGCATCTCCTCCCAGCAGCTCAAGTGGAAACCAGCTCCAGAAGTGCTGGGCCTGGCTCTCTCAGGCCAGGTTTTCCATGTGGCCTTCCAGGAGGAGGGACAGGTGCTGTCATCAGGAGGGGCCTGCCAGCACCAGCTCTGGTGTGATTATGCACAAATGCACACACGCCCCATGTGCATGGCCCCTGCCCAGCTCTGGGCACAGCTGAGCCCCGGGCAATGGCTCCCAGCCCTTGAGGAGTGAGCGGCAGTGGCAACTGCTCCCCACAGAGGCAACCCCTCCCTCCAAGTGCACACCGAGCCTAGACCTGTCCACTCATATGGGCATAGCTGACAGGGCTGCCTGGGCTGTGAGGGCAGGTGGTGCCTAGGACACTTGCGGAAACTTCCCTGCCTTCCCCAGGTCCCTGGGGCATCCATCCAGCCCTCAGCCAAGGCCTGGGAGTGAGTGGGCAGCAAGCAAGCATTCTGGTCAGGCTCTGAACTTGCCCTGCCCCGCTTGCAGCAGTCCTCTGAAAGCCCAGCTGCTGGAAACGGAGCTGTCATTTCTGACTGTTTGGGGGCCAAGAACATCAGACTTCAATTAGTGGTTCATGTAAGGTAACCAGAAACAGGCTGGCTCAGCCTCCACCACTGGGCACCACAGGGAAGGCTGTGACCGTGATTCTACGAGGGTGGAGGCAGCAGGGCGCACACAGATCCTGATGTACACAGCCACTCTGACCTGGCGTGAGCCAGGCTGGGATGGAGGTGTTGAGGGGACACCAAGGCACTGTGACCTCTGTGGGTCATGCTCTGGATACAGATGTGGTCTGGTGTGGTACCTGGCCCCACAACACTTCTTGCCTGGAGGGGTAAGGCAGGAGAGCAGGGGATGAGGAAGGGCCCAGTCTGGAATGGCAGGCCCTGTGCTCAGGCGCCAGGTGCTCGTGAGGCAGGGCAGGGGCCCATCTCTTTCCCAGAAGTTGCTCGTCAGAGCTGGAAGTCCAGGGTCTCTGCTCCAGGCTTTCCTGCGCCTGCCATCTGAAGTCCATGCCTTCCCTGCCACCCCCTCCTGTCTCTTACTTCCATGCTAACCCCTAAGTGCCTGTCCCCTTTTCTCACTCCAAAGCTGTCAAAGCCAGGGGCCTCGCAGAGGCAAAGACCTGACAGTCACGTCCCCCATTCTCCCTCTGTCGCTATGGGTACGTATCAAGCTACTCCATGGGTGTGCATAAGGGAGGGGGCAGTTTGCTCAGGCTTGCACAGAGACAGGCTTCCCTCCAGAAAGTTCCAGGTGAGGAGAGGGGAGAATGGTAGGGGTCCCCAGAGCCATAGGAGGATATGCCCACCCCAGCACCCCTTCAGAGAATTAGCTCTCAGGCGTCGGCCCTGTGGGGGCGCCCACCCAGAATGGCCAGAGCACGACTGGGAGAAGGATGGGGCCTGGGCTGAGAGCAGATCCCACGAAGGCCATGCCCACAGCGCCTCTGGTTCAGGGACTCCTGCCTTATCGGGAGTAGGGGGTGCTGGGCCTATGCCAGGTCCATGCCGGCCTCCGCTGGGCAGAGGGCTCAAGAGAGCCTCAACTTTAACTGAGCTCTGAGCAGAGGAGACCCAGATGTGTCTGTAGGCCTGAAATAAAACAAATGACTTTTATAGGAAAAGCCATATTTTTTTCCACAATGTTTATCTGTCAGAAGAATAGGCTATGAGCACAAAGGGCTGCTTACTGGAAAAGATGAAAACAGTTTGCTGCCAATTTTCTCTGGTGGAAAAAAAGTGCTCTGGCGACTAATGAATAACGAACCTCAGTTAACAATGTCTGGAAGGCCCTGCTCTTGGCTCCCTGTACACAATGTGATGGATAGAAATTAGGAAATTAAAACTGATTTTGTTTCTCCAAATTTAACTGTTTACACTTGAGGAAAAAAATAATTGAATAATAATGCTTCTCTTGAGCAATCCCCCCCACCCCAATCGTTCTTAGTGCTTTCAAAATACCCTGCAGCCAACAGGCCGAGCCTAGTCTTGGCTAACTGGCTGCTGGGCCCCAGGGTGTGCAGCAATTGCACAATCACCCCCTGCACCGTGGGCACCAGGCCAGGCGGCAGGGCCGGCTTCGCCCCCACCCACTGGCGCCCGGAGAGGCTGCAGCCACCTGCCGGGCAGGGCCTCCCGAAGGCCCTGTGGGTGGTCCTTTCAAGGATCGGTTGGTAGGAGGTGGAGGGGAAGGCCTAGTCTAGTGGTGCCCACATGAGCCTCCCTCCTCTGCCAAGATGAGGGAGGCCCCGGGGGTATGTTGGCCTGGGTGAGCGGGGCAGGGGGTCTGCTGCTGGGCTTGTGAGGGCACTGGGCTCAGCTAGTTCCAGGAAGGACCAGGGCCAGCCACCAGCTGGTGGAGCCAGAGGCAGAAGGGCATGACGAGTACAGTGCCAGCCCCATCACAAAGACCCAGCTTCACGGTGCTCACTGCCCTGCGGGGGACCCCGTGCACTGCACGCTGACTGCCTGCCAGCCTTGAGGAAAGGTGCCACACCCAGCGCACGGCCCCAGGGCTCACTGCGGAGCGCACACCCATCTTGCACCAGGTCCTGTGAAGTAGCCACTGGAGGCGACCTGCTCACAGAAACACCTCTGCCTCGACCAGGGCCCTTGGGGGTGCAGGGCATTGTGACAGTGGTCTGGGACAGGACTAACCAATGGGTGAAAAGGGAGGAGGGGCAGTGGGCCTTGCCAGGACCCCATTCTTCCTCATCCTGCCTGTCCCACTACACCCCAGCCATCTCCCAGAGTCCCACCCCACCCTGGGAGGGCCAGGCTCAGTGACAGCTCGCAGGCAAGCCACTTGGGTTGTCCACACTGACCTCAGGGTAGCCTCCCACGTCATGCACATCAATGCCCAGGAAGTGGCCCAGCCCGTGAGGCATGAACACAGCTCCCAGGTGGGCCTGGACCATGGCGTCGATGCTGCCGCTCAGGACGCCGATACGGACCAGCTCCTCCAGGTGGATGCGGTCTGCCAGACGGTGCATGTCAGGCCACCAAACGCCTGTGGCTCAAAAGGAGGCTGCAGTGAGCTGAGGTAGGAGGGCCTGGGGTAAGGGTCAAGGGTGATGGGGCTGGGGACAGCCCTCCATGTAAGGCTGTCCCAACCGTAGCTCTGGAACTCGAGACCCTTCTGTCCGCTACATCCTTGGGGGTAGGATCTTGTCGCCCACGGCCAGGGCCCCAGCCCCTGCTCTGTCTATCTCCGGCCTGTGTGTGCTTTTGGGGCCATGGAAGCCCAGCCAGATACCTGCCTGGGCATCAGGAGGAGAGAGGGGAAAGTCCCCAACAGTGGATGTGGGGTGACCTCAGAGAGCCCCAGACAAGGTTCAGGCCCAAACACTGCCTAAGAGCCTCAGGCTGTGGGGCCAGGGGGAACAGTGGCTAGGGGTGGGGGACACCCCTGCACACCCCGGAATAGGGCTGGCAATCACTCTGAGAGCCACTGTAGGGGGCAAAGGTTTCTGGGGTAAAGGTACAGCTGGCACAGCCTCCCGCGCTGGCTGGCAGGGGTCTGTGGCCCCACCTGCTACAAGCTCTGGGTGACCATTTCTGTGGCAGTGCAGTCATTCGAGCCACAGGCTGCTAATCAAATTCATCTTTGCCCCATGTTTCTGGGGCAAAGGTCACTGTGGAGAGCATTCCCAGGCAGGAGTTTTGGGGCAAGCAGGCTCTGCAGGGCTCCGTGGCTCCCTGGGCAGCCCTTACAGGCTGCAGCCTATGGCCCCTGGAGAGCTGCCCTTGGGACACATCAGCCATCCCCAAGGCGCAGTGGCCTTGTCCATGGGCTCCGTGGAATCTCACCTTCAGCCTCGCTCAAGGGCACCGGACGCTCAGCCTAAGTACCAAATAGAGACCTAGGCCAGTGAAGCTCCCTTCCCCATCCCATGAGGGCTGAGTTTGGGGCAGTACCTGTCAAGGCCACTGGCCCCAGGAACCACAAGGCAGGCGGACAGGGTGGGGGCCTGCACTCCTATACTGCGCTCTGGCCAGAGAGGGTATTAAGCACCAGCCCCTGCATCCCCTCCACGTGGGCAGCAACCTCGCTCCCACGGGGCCTGCCACACCCTGCCGTCCAGTGCTCTATCACTGATGACTGTGGCCACGAGAGGAGAGCACTGGGATTCGCTGGGCCCTGCGCTGCCCATGGCCAGGCCACCAGGGTCTGGGCTCAGGGCTCTGAACCTCTGTGGCTGGCAGAAGGCAGACGATGGGCTTGAGGAATAGAGAGAGAGAGGAAAGGCCACCCTGGGATACAGGCCACCACCTCTCAGACAGTCGAGCTGGGTACCAGTCCTCAAAGTGGGGGCCGCTTTCCTGCCAAAAATAGAGGCCCCACAGTTGGGGTCTCGAGGTGAGCTGGATGCACAGGGCTGACCCATTCTCTTGGTTGCCCAGGATTCAGGCTCTGAACACATGGGTGGGGCTGCACCCTGGCTAGTTCACAGGGCAGTGGTCAGCCCACGGCTCAACGCATAGGGAAATCCAGAGTGGAGGGTGCCCAGGCCTGTCCCTAGAGACAGAGAACCTCCTTGGAGTCCAGCTCTGTTGTACTCGTCTCAGCCCATGAGGCACTGAGGTAGGGGTGGAATCCTGGGGTCTGGAGTCTGCCTATGACCACAGAGACCTGGAGGGATAGCCCAGTCTGCATCCCTGAGGGTGGAGCCAGGATGGGGGCGCTTTGCATCCTGAAACGGAGATTGCAGAAATAGCTCTCAGCTCGGCTGCTCCCTGCTGTGTGACCCAGACAAGCCTTCACCTCTGTAAGCCTCGGAGGCTTCCTATGTCAAACAGGGTCACAACGAGCTGGCTGCAAAGCCTCTGGCACCTAGCGGAGGACTAGGTCAGTATCCCCCCACCCTCCCAAACTGCTATTAGCCACTATCCACCCATCACTTGTGGCCTGCCAGACCCTGGGTCTACTCTATGTTCATTGCATTCCTGGGGCACAAGCGGAGCCTGCCTCAGCCTCGGGCCACTGCTTTTCTCTAAGATCAACCAACCCACCTCACCCTCCCCAGGCCAGGTCACGTCTGTTCCAGAAGCATACTGAGGTCTTTCTGCCTCAGACCCTTTGCAGACCTGTCTGGCCCGCGATTTCTCATCCTCAGATCTCAGCATAAAAGTCAGCCCCTCCCTGGAGACCTTCCCTGGTCACTCTCTCTCCACAGTCCTGGTTATTCCTCTCCTTGCACCTTGTCCCCCAGACAGGTCTGCTTCCTTGCTTCCCACGTCTCCCCCACGAGAGCAGTTGCCTCCTCCAGCATCCCAGGGCCTGGCAGAGCGTGCGGTTCAGGGGCGAATGTGCAGTGTGCTCTTTTCTGAGTTTTGTTCCCGCCAGCGGCTCTGGGCCTGAAAGAGCTCCTAAGCAGCCCTGCGGACTCGGGCAGCCCAGCCGTGGGCTGAGGCAGGGCGTCCTATGTGGCAGCTGATGCCCCAACCCTATCGAGACTCCATTTCTCTTCAGTGGGGCCTTTTCGGGTCTCCAAAGGAAGCCCCCAGAAGCAGCCTGCCTTCAAACACGGCCAGCTTCCACAGTGGGCTGCGGTCTCGGCCCAGCCTCGGCAGAAGCAAGGATCAGGTATAAATCATGCTCCGCGCTGGCAGCTCGGCTCCCCTCCTATCCTCGTGGCCCCTCATGTGGCCGGACGTGCGGGCCTGGGCGGTCCCCACGGCGCCTCTGGTCTTCCTCGCCTGCAGACCCCTGGGGCAGGCCTTGCACACAGCACTCTTGGCTGGGAGTGAGAGTTTTCTGCCTGTGTGTGGTTAGAGTTGTGACAGTGACTAAACCTCTAGCAACTTGGCCCAGTATCTGGCCCGGATGGTGGTTACGACACCCACAGCCAGGGAAAGGGTCCCTGAAGTGTGTGGAGGTTGCTGTCCTTGGGCGAGGCTGTAGTGTGGGCTTCCCCAAGGCCCGCACCCCGACTCTCGGGTTCCCCTTGCCTCAGCAGCCCTCAGGCCCCCCTGGAGCCCCTTTTTAGCCCAGTAAGAAGACATCAGGGGTCCCCCAGGCCTGCTCATACTGAGGACACCACACTGGGGATCACACTGCAGAGACTGGGTACTATATGCCCTGCCCTCCCTCCCACCTCCAGCACATACCAAATCTTACCCTGTCTTCCCCAAACACCTGAACCTGGAGCCCTCCTGGGCCCCCACCTCTCCTGGACCCTTGCCCAGTCCCCCCTGTTCATCCTTTCTGATGCCTCGTCTCCCACTTCACCTTGCCTAAGGCCTGGACACTCGGGCCACCTCTTCAGAACAAAGGAAAGACCAGGCCAGTCCCTGCCCTGAGGACAGAGGCCTGAGTTCCTCGGCCTGGCTTCCGTCTCCAGCCTCATCCCTCACCCACTCCTGGGTCAACAGCGCTGCGTGCTGGTGCTCCCCTGTGCCTTCTACCTGCTGTTCCCTCAGCTGGGACCACTCCTCCATGGCCCCTACCTTCCCAGATTTATTCCCGTGGGCCATGTGGGAATACTGAGGCTTCCTCCAGAAAGCCCTCCCTGACTGCCCCTTCCTGTGCTGCTACAGCACAGCACACTGGCACAGCAGTGCCCTGTGCCATGCCTGGCACACGTGTGGCCTGAGCAGGAACCGCATCTTCCCTCATGGTTCTCTTGTAGCCTGTGCTGTGACCTCATGGGCCCAGGATTCGGGGGTGCCTCCCACTCCACTCTTCTGTGCGCCCGGACCCCAGGGTGGCAGGGCAGCCTCTGGGTCTGTGCCCCATCTGTCTGAGGGATCGGAGTTCTGGTGTCTGGGCTCCAGGATGTGTCCAGAGCAGCCCAGGGTCACCAGCTGGCCTTCTGTGCCCACTTGGTCCCCCTCAGGCCACATCTTCCCCTGATGGGCTGGGAGCCCACTGGGCCTTCTGCCTGGGCCAGTTCCTCAGAGCCTCAGCAGCATCCATCACAGCCTTGGGGCCTCCTGCCCAAAGTGTGACAGCCTAGGGGCTCGGAGGCCCTGAGCCAAGCTGGGAAGGCAGCAGAGGGCCCCTGAGCTGCATCCTCACAGTCACTTCCAGACAGAGAGTTCACTTCATCCTAAAATAATGGCCCTCGAGGGATGATGTGTGTGCCAGGCCCTGGGGGTGCAGGAGGGAAAGCTCAGGGCAGGGGTCCCGGGGCAGGCCTTGTGGGCTACAGGGAGCTGCCTGGCAGGCTTAGCTGGCACAAGGCTGAAGGCCTCCAGCCCTTCCCACCTTGGACCTCTGTCTGCTGCCAGGACCTCTGGGGACCCACTCGCCCTGCACAAAGGCAGGGCAGTATGTGCCTGGGCTACAGGCGCCTAGACGCTGAGCTGAGTGTGGCTGCCTTGCTCAGTCTCCACATGGTCCCCCCACCCCCCGCCACACACACTCTGGCAGAGCGCCTCTGGGCAAGAACTGAGGCCAGGGAGGGCGGGAACTCACCCACCATCCTACAGCCAGCAGGGGGCTTCTTGGGCCAGAGGGGCGACACGGGGCCCAAAGACAGACCTCGCGGCCCTGGTTCCTGCCACAAAGGGCACCTGTGGTCTGGGTGGTGCACTGTCCCGGCACCTCTGTCTGCAAGACTCCCTTCGTTCCACGCCATCTCTAAGGAGAGGCCAAGGGGAGTCAAGACCCTGCCCTGCCCCTGCCCCAGGGAGGGAAGCAGAGCTGGCAAAGGCACCCCAACCACAGGCGACACGTGGGGAGCCATGTGGGCCAGCACAGCTCCCGGTGCCCTTCTCCTAGCTGGTCACCCGAGGCTCTAACAGAGCATCCTCTCCCGTTGTCTGGCCCACTCTGGGGAAAGCAGCACTTTCTACACTGAGAGCCCCAACTTCACAATGGCAGCCCTTCACCAAGTGGAGGGAACCCTGACACCAGGGGCAGAGCCAGGAGCAGGGGTCGGGAGTCAGAGTGGGTGAGGGGAAGGGCGGCTGCACACAACTGCACAGGCTGTGCACGGAATGACAGAGGGGTTGTTCACGCAGACCGAGACACAACCACTTCTACGGACCATGAGGAGGGGGGCCTCAGAGCCCGACTTGCAGTCTGTACCACCTTTGTAGGGGCCTAGAGGACCCGGGGTTCAGGGGGTGGAGTCTTGTAGCCCAAGGCCAGGGTGGCCAGAGTGGGTGGTGAGCAAGGAGAGAGAGAGAAACACAGTGGATGCTGGGAAGTGGGAGGTGAGGCTACAAGAGGCTTTGTGTACTTATGGCGGACCTCAGCGTCCATGGTGCCTAGAGGGACCGGGTCTGCAGAACAGCCCTGCGGTGGGCTGCAGCAGCTCAGGCACCACCTCCGCTGGGCTCACCCCAGCTCTCCCGTTGTACCTCTGCCCCTCAGGAGGGCCATGGGCCCATTGGCACACTTGGGTGCCTAAGACAAGGTGGTCTGCACAGGGTGGGATGCCTGCCCTGACACAGAAGCCATGAAGAGCTTCGATTCCGCCCAGCCAGAAACCAGCATATGGCTTCAGCGTCCAGGCCCCCTCCTGTGAGGCTGACATGGGTGGCATTCTCCCAGGTGCCTCAGCTGCCTGGCCTGCCCCTGCCCCTGCCCACCCTCGTGGGGCCCCTCTGAGTGAGCTCCGCTTTCCTTCCCTGGCCGAGTGACAGTGAGGGACGCTTCCCCTCTAACCCCAGGAATGGGCGCCAAGGCTTGCCTTACTCGGTCCCTGGGGCCGTACCCTAGGATCCGCGTGTGCTCTAGGCACTCATGTCCGCCTCTCCCCTGGGCATCTTGCTGGTTGCAGGACGCAATTGTGCAGTCTCAGTGGGTGTTTGTCTTGGCCCAAGAGCTGAACCCACAAACCAGGGGCATTTCCGCTAGGACAGGGCATGGAGCTGACCTGGCCACGGCCTCCTCACTAGTATGGGGAGGCGAACTGCCCCCATCTGAGAGCAGCTCTGTGGTCACAGCACCCCTGCTCTGCTGGGTCTGTACTGCCAGTGACCTCAATGGAGTCAGGCTTAGCCCTCGGAACTGTCAGCATGTCACCATCTCACAGTACCTGAGGTAAAGGTGGGGGATATTGTGGGGAACCCTGAGGGCCCGGTGAAAGCCTACCCTATGCCCCACAGTATGCTGGGTGAGGACTGCCCCAAGACTGGCATGGCCAGGCAGCCCCACAGGACTGAGGTGACCAGGTGAGTCCTGGGACAGAACAGCAGGCCTTTCTCAGTGCAATGCAGGACACTGGGGACTTACCTGTGAGCCTGGGAGAACTGGGATTGCTTTGTTGGCCAAATGAGATGGCCAGGACATCAGCTGGGGAGGGGCCACCCAGGTCCTGCCCAGGCCCCAGCAGGCTTTCCTATAGGGGGTTGGTCAGGGGGCAGGTAGGGTAGGCCAGGCCTTGGTTATCACCCTTGTCTCAGCACCAGGTGGGGGCTAAGCAGTACCAGGGGCTTGAAGCCTAGAGCTCTAGGTGAGCAAAGAACCCCAGGGAGACACTGTCTTTCCAAGGCCCTGCCTGCCCAGCAGCCTGCCAACTGCCCTCCCCAACAGCCACCATGCCCCAGCCCCACGCTGTGGGTCCCACCGTCTCGTGTGGAGGGTGGCTGCCAGCCCTCATACTTCTGTACTGTGGTCAGCGGCAGGAGCAGGTCCAAGCGGACCCACCCCCATGCACCTTGAGGGAACTGCGATAGGGTGTGGATGCATGGAGGTCCCAGGGTGGCCTCCAGCCCCCTCCCAGCCTTCACAGGCAGCAGAGCTTGGCTTCTTCCAGCCTGGGGCCTGGGCCTCTGGGACATCTAAATTCACGACTGCCTGTGCAAGGGTAAAGAGTCTCCTTAGGGAAAAATGATGTGGTTTGATCAACCCACCTGGCCACAGCCTGCCCTGGTGCAGCTGCAGAGGCACAGTGTGGGAGCGAGGAAAAGAGACCATGGCCCCCTCAGGGCTGTGGCCCGCACAGGGCCCTCCTGGGGGCCGATCAGCACGTTCCCCGGGCTCTTTCACTGCATCTAAAACACTTCTTTAAGTGACAGATGTTATTCAAAACTGAACAAAACCTTCCCATCCCAGGTGTACGCAAAGGGTGCAAAGAGTGGAGAAGACACACCCTTGGGGTGACTGCTTCTCACGGCAGGCTGGATTTTACAGGTAACGGGTGATGCATGCTGTGTTCTAAAGGTCACAGAGTGTGAAAAGGTCGCAGTGAGCACTCTCCCTTCTCGTCCGTCTGTCCATCTGTCCTGCACCTCCTCTGTGGACTTACAAGCACACGAGAATCTATGTTCTCACTATCTCCTTCTATAAGGGGGCCACTGGCTACCCCATCTCGCACTTTTGTCCTCACGCGACAATTCGTCCTAGAGTCATTCCCACATTAGTACGTGTAATTAGTACATGTTGCTACTTAGAGGAGGCTGCTGCTTTTTAAACAGACAATTAGCACAACGTGCTGTTTGCTTGCGCAACTGATAAACCAGGCCAGTCCCATCAACGTTGTCCCCCACAGGAGCTGACTTTGAGGTTTTCCTTCCTTGTCTTCCTTTTGGGGGCATATTCTGAGCTCCCTGTCCTGAGGCTCATCTGATCACTGAGCTCTGTTCCCGCTGGATGAGAGGGTGGGGGTGGGGCCTGGCATTCTCCTAGCATCCCCTCCTGGCTCCCCAGCCTCTGGCTGGACGGGGAACCGTCTGCAAAGGCCTGCTCACGGTGTGCCTTCTCTGAAAACGGCAGTTGCTGAGGACCCCTCAAAAGCAGCACTTGGCTGTAACTCACCCCAACAACTGGCCACCAGGTTCTGGGCCTGCAAGATGCTCCATCCTTGGGATTTTATACTTTTAAAGCTCAGAATCTTTTCTTCTCTAAAATAAAGTCTCCTCAGAGAGATGAAATCTGACTGCCTTAGTCCCTCTGAATTTAGTGTGAACTCAGAGTCCAGCCTTCAAGGCCTATCACAGCCAGGTCCCCAGATGGCCCTGAAGCCTCCGCTCACCATTCCCTGAATACTGGAGAGACACTAGTCCCCACCCCTAACACAGCTGCAGCTGCTGGCCCAGAATAAGAGGGCACCCCAAGTCCAACCAGATGCTGGTGTCCAGAGCTGGCCAAACCCTCCCTGCTGCGGACTCTGCTTCAGGACAGGGCGGGGGACATGCTCACATCCCAGCAGCCAGTGCAGGCAGGGGATGTGTAGGACGGGACATGGGGTTACCTTGGGCTGAGCTCCCTGATTCCCAGGTCTTTCCTAGGAGTGACCCTGGGGACATGACACCAACCAGAGTCTTACTGGCCTAGCACATGAGGCAGAGATGGATTCAGGTCAGAGTGTAGGCCCTGCTTCTCTGAGGCGCCCTGCCACCTCAGAGGATGGAGCTAGACATACGGCCACCTCGCATGCCCACAGGGCCCCGCCCTTGCCCTCACCTGGCTTCATGGTGCTCATGACAGCACGACAACTCCGCAGCACCGCCTCGTAGATGGCCTTTTGGTTTTCGGTGAACTTGCCATTGGCAGGATAGGAGCACGTGATGTCCGAAGAGTAGCAGTAATACTCACCACCCATGTCGAACAGGCTGTGGGGAGAGGAGGGCATGAGGCTGGCAGGATGCTTGGGGACACTCCTGCTCCAACGCTTTCGTCCCTCCCAGTGCTCAAGAGCTGAGCTCTGGACATGTCATGGTGCTGAGCCTGAGCCATCTTGCCACGTGACCAGTTGAGGCAGCAGTTTGGGGCCTCCTGCCTTGGTGTCTTCTCATGGTCCATGAGCAGCAAAGGAACCCTGTGCCATCCTGGGAGACCTCTGACCCTAGAGCAATGGAGGCTGGGGGGAGTAGGGCTGACCCTGCACACACGCCCCCACCCCCACAGCCTCCACTGGCCAGGCCAGCTTTGGGGACTCACTTGGAGAATGAAGGAGGGGCAGAGATGTCCCCAAGCCCCCATCCACCACCTGGCCTCCATGTGAGCATTCCAAGAGATCTTCCCAGAGCTGCCCCGCACCCAGCACAGGGCATGGCTACGGCCACGGGGCAATGTACATGGGAGCTGGACAGGGACCCTGGAAAGGACACACTGCCTGACAGAACATGGGCTGAGCTGCATCACCTGCCTCGCACAGGCCCCGGTGTCTGAATGAAAACCCAGCCAATGGCTCAGCTCCAGCTCGGGGGTCCCCTTGGCCAAAGGAAGGCACCCCTCTCCCTGGTGGGATGGGACAGACATGTTCTGCAGGGCCTGAGGGAGGCGCAGGGAGGATACTGCAGAGGGCAGTCCTCCCGTCCAGCGGGGCTTTCAGGGGTCTGGCCAGCTACACGCCCTGTCCCTGGGGGCTGCCCAGGGCCCCAGCACCCCAGGTGGCAGAGTGGGGACCAGCAGGCCCACATGGAGGGAGTGGAGAGTGGGAGGACACACAAGACCTGGAGCTGGGAGCCGTGAGCCAGCAGGGCAGGACTGCGCTGGGACACATGGGCAGGCCTGCTGAGTCAGGAGGACGAGCCCAGCTGAGCCTGCACCCTGGACATCCCGTGATAGGGCTCTGGTGCAGCAAAGCCGAGGGTGGGCCCAGTCCTGCTCCCACAGGACCTCTGGGCCTCAGGGCCCTCGCTGGTCAAGGCAGGTAAAATCCTGGCCCGCACACCCTCCACAGTAGGATGGGACAGGATACACGAAGGGCAGCTGGGTCCAGGCCTGGCTCCCAATGGGTCCCCAGGCTGCCAGGGGCTCCAGTGAGAAGAGTGAGGGTGCACAGGCTGGGCACCCCTCCCCATCCTGTCCCACCTGAGCACCTCGACAGGCACTGAGTGGGGATCCACCGGTCCCTTCAGCTCCTTCATGGGCTGAGGGACGCTGGTCTAGCCCCAGGCCTAGGATCCTACTGTGTCTTCAGGGCTAAGGGACCACAGAGCCCAGTGGAGCTGAGGCGGCCGGGGCTGCCCTCTTTGCCCTCTATGCCTGGCTGGACCCAAGCTCTCCTCGGTGCTTGGCTCTCGGCTTCCCATGGGGTCCATCTGAAGCCACACGCATCCCAGCAAATCTGAACCCAAGGGCAGAGCCTTGCCTTCCACTACAAGGGCCTCTCACCCAAACCCAAATTCTGATGGAAAACACAGCCACTCAACAAACATTCTAGAAGCTGCCTGTGCCTCTGGGGCCCCCTATCCCACACGACAGAGCAGGGGACTCCTGCCCTGTGAGAGGAGCCGGGAGTAGCCTGACAAGCAGCGCCAGCGATTCTACAGAAAGATTTTTAAAGGAAAAACTTGAATGCTCAGGATCCTCGGACGCTTTGATGGAATCCAAAGTCCCCAGCCAGGCACTTTTTAATCTCCTGCCTTTTCTCGATTGCAAAACACCATAAGCAGTGTAAACAGTGCAAAAAGCACCAGATAAGACCTCAGGTGATTCTCAGGGGGTGGGGGAAGAGCCCCCAGCAGCATGGCAGGGGAACTTTGAGTTGGGTCAAAGTCACAAACTTGGGGGGATCCTGCCTGGGGTAGGCCGACGGGAGGATTTGGGCCTCACTTGAGGTGACCCGCCCAAGCCCGGTGTGGCAGCTGGGACCGACCAGAGAGAGGCCCCAAACAGACACACCCAGGCATCTGTTCCCCAGAAGGCTGCAGATTTAACAGGCTGTTTGAGCCAGCAGCTGCCTGCAGGCTTATCCCTGCCCCAGGCACTCTCCCCTGGAGCTGGCTGGGAGGGCGGCCACACCTCAGCCCTGAACTGCAGGGAAACCGAGGCTCCCAACACTGGTCCAGCAAAGCCCTGAGTCAGGGAGTCAGCAGCTCGGGGGCCAGAGAGAAATGGGCTCTCCTGTTCTGGCTCTGGCACTTGGCCTCTGGGACCTGTTTTTCCACCTTTAAAATGGGGACAGCACCAGTGCCGCAGGCCTGTGTCCTCTCAGGGCCGGTGCGGGCAGGCGTGGGGGGTGGAGCCACGCAGGGCCACTAGCCAGTTTCACCCGGGAAGCATTTTCATTTGGGCTCCTCAGAGGCAACAGAGGAAAATGGTTTGTGGTTTGTTGATTCAGAACATACAGGAATGGCCTGAGCAGACAGGACAGAGCCAGGAGTGTAGGGGACACAGATCCCAGGGAGCCACCACGTCACAGAGCGACCTGCAGCAGTAGTCCCAGACAGAAAAATCTATTGGACTGTGTTAATCTCAGAGAAAAACAGAAATTGCATTATTTAAAAAACCAGGAAGCCCACAAGAGCATACCAAACGCTGGAGGCACCTAAAGCAGTGAAAACGAGACTCTTCCCCAGGCAGACAAGACTCTGGACCAAGTTCTCCAAACTTGCCTCAAAAAACCCAAAGTATGTGGGATGGTGGGAGCCTGGAGTTCCTCGGCCAGTCTGGCTTTATCGTTCAGATTCTAGAAGGCTTCAGCTGTGTTTTTTGTTTTAAAATCCTCCGCTTTCTGGAGAAGGAAGTGTACACCCCGCCAGCGACGCGCAGGCACGGGGCTCCGGGCTATTTTCGTGCTCTCAGTTCCCTATCTTTTTTTTTTTTTTTTTTTAAAAAAAAAGTCCCCCTCAGAGTTCCTACACACATAAGTAATTCAGATTCAAGCCATTCTGGTATCCAGGGATGAAAGCCATCTCTTTTATAAATCGCCTCCCTCCAACTCCTCTGTGTCCACTTCATCCGTCCTCTGAATGCAAACTGACAATGGAGAATTCAGTCACACTTTGGCTCAACCGAGAAGGCAGGATCCCTCCTCTCTGGCTGCCTGGGGACTTCACCAGGAACCCTACCATCTTTGGCCGCGTGAATATGTGTGATAATCTAAGACATCTGGGGAGATATTACACATCTCCGAGCAATATGCTGGCCTCTCGTTCCTCGCATGTGTTCATCTGCTTCTATTTCTGGCTGGGATGAGAGGTTCTGTCTTCCATTGGCTCCTCCCGGGCAGCTTCATGCCCGGGCTACCTGCCACCATTGGCTCACCCAGACCCTCCCGGGGCCCCTCAGCTCCCTCAGCCCCACTGCAGGGACCAGCCAGCCCACAGGAAAAAGGCCTACAAGATGGTGTGGTCAGTGATGTGGCTCGGGAACAGTTTGGGGGAAATGCTGCAGTGCTAACACGAGGGCCACTCTGCACTTGGTCTGAAGCTTCGTTTTAACCCCTCGAGCCATGGCAGAACACTCAGCCGCCTTGTACCCAGGACTGACGTTTGATGTACACGTGCGTGCGTGCACACAGACCTATTCAAGACAGCAGCATCTCAGACCCCAGCTTGCAGCTGCCCAGTCTGCGTGCCCAGCCAGGGGATTTCTGAGCAGCAGGAAACTCTTGCTTCCCTTCAGACCCTAGCGTGACACAAAAAGGAAAGCGTACCGGTCACTTCTCGTTCACGTGCTGCCGTGGGCAGCCCTGCAGATGAGGCCCATGAACCCACGCCCAGCCAGACCCTCCATGGAGTGTCAAGGTCCAGGTGTGACCAGCGGGGCAAACGCCATCACTGGGAATCCTGGAGGCTCCCTCAGTGCCCCGGGCTGACCCACCAAGTGGACCTCTTCTCAGTGCCTTCTGGGCATCCCTGGTCCCCAACCTAGCCACAGGACAGCTGCCTCCGTGGGGCCGGACAGACAGCAAAGTCACTCAAGCACCAGTCCCCACGGCCAGAAATCCCCAGCACACACAGTGACGAGAGCAGGCATGTGCTGGTGGCCTTGTGTGTCTGGAAAGTACTGTTACTGTCGTACAGGTGATATGGGGAGAAACGGCACCAGTGTGGGGCCAGGTCCCCAGGAAGGACACTACGCAGCACGTGGCTTGGTGTGTGGGTGGGACCCAGCGGCCGCCCACCCCAAGGGCTTGCTGCCACCACGACTCAGGGGGCCGAGGGCCGGCTAGCAGGGCAGCAGCCTCTGCAGGGGAAGGAGTGAGTCGGTGTCACGCGCGCAGCACACGCTGCATTTCACTTTTCTTGGTAAGCAGTGTCCCGTGATGTCTGCGAGCACCCAGCCTGTCTGGGTCGGTGCTTTTCAAACTGTGGGTTGTAAAGTAACTGAGTGGGGTGTGGGTAAGACACATAAACAAACGGGTGGATAGAAAACACATGGTCAGGGTGTCTGGTTAAATGTAGGTACATGTGCATGCACGAACGTAAATGGTGCTTCTCGCTGGACAGAACTTTGAAGGCCACCACCACTGGGCTGGACAGATGGCTGACCAGGGCCTGTGCCCTCTTGAGAATGTTCTTCTTGTTCTGAGGACTGGGCATGTCCTTAAGACCATGAAATCCTCAGGATGGGGCTGGCTGGTGACAATCAGGTATTCTTCTGCGGCAGCCGCAGGTGGAAGGGCCTGGGCTAGGCTTGCCTGGCGTCAGGGCGTAGGCCCTGTGGATAACACTTGTACTCTAAAGCCCACTGAGGCACCTGGCACCAGGAAAAGTGGGACTTGGAGGCTCCCCGACCCCAGCCCCGTGCCAGCTGGGGAGGAGCCCCCAGCCAGGCTTGAGGGCTGCAATGTGCAGACGCCAGAAAGACATCAGACCAACCAAGCAGCCACCGGGAGCGAGTGGAATTGTCTCATCATAGCCTGTGGTACCCAAGAGATGCCCTGGGTGAAGAGTGAGCATGCCGCAGCCCACAGGGGGTAGTATATCTGTGACTGAGATACAGGCTGCTCCCCATAATGGTGAAAGCTGGGGGTGGGGGGGGACCTTCCTAAGCAGTCTGAACGAATGTCTCGTCCACACAGAACCTGCAGAATTAACAGGAAACTGACGGGAGAAGGGGTAGGAAGGAGCCAGCTGGCAATGCTCCTGTGGGCAGGAAACGAGTGGCCAGGTGGGGAAAGAGCTGGCCTTGGCCATGACCCCTCTTGGGGCTGTCTCCTCATCTACAAGAGGGAGGACAGGGCACCTCAAGGGCAGCTGTGTAGAGTCTCCGAGGCCACTTCAGCTAGAGGATGTGGCATGGGCAGCGGGAGCAGCAGCACACACCACTTACACGCCAACAGCAGTTCAGGTGTCTTCAAGGGCTTCCCAGGGAGGAAACTGCTAGCCCAGATCTGTCTGGGGCTTTGGTGAATAGGAGCTGTGTCCCCACCTTCACTGGTCAGCCAGACAAGGCATACGGGAGCTGGGGCTTCAGGCTGATGATTACCAGGGCGAGGAGACAGATGGGGTGCTAGTCCCATGACAGGGATGGAGAGGGGAAGATGATAACTAGCTGGCTGCTGAGCATAGGGCTGAGACAGGCCTCTGCCTCTAACTAGGAGAGCCGTGCCCCTCCATGCCCCAGGACACAGAAGACCACAGCCGGCAGGGAGCAGGCCTGGCCCCTGTGTCCTGAGACAATGCTGCCCTCTCCTGGCCAGTGCTGGGAGGTCTGGCTCGCCACCCACATCCCACCTGTGGCTGTTTAACCAAGGCCTGGGCATCCTTAGACTGGTGCTCTAAGGTTCTGAGAAGGGCCACAGGACATCCTTTCCCAGGAGCCACTCTCTCTGCCACATGATCAGATGGTGGGAGAGGGAGGAAGGGAGAGGGGGGATTCCCAGCTGCTTCCCAAATCAGAGCCTTCTGGAAGCACACCTTGGACTCCTTCCCATCTCTTCCCCATGCGGTGAGCCTGCTGACGAGCCCAGGAGGGGTAGGGGGTGCTAAGGCCGGCCTCAGACCTGGGAGTCCAGCACAAGAGTGGGCCTAACTCTGAATGTGCTGTTTTTCGGTGGATTTAAAATGGACAAGGGCGCCCCCTGATGGCTCATGGGCAGCACGCTAGTCCTGGGCACCTCTATCCACCATGGGGTCTTATTTCTGAAGCCCGGGCTGGTTCTGGGGGCACTGGGCAAGTGCAGGGGGTGATAAGAAGATGGCGTGGTGTGAGGAGCGGTCCTTGAAATGCTCTTCTCAGCTCTTGGGTGACAAGTCTGGCATGGAATAAGAACTTACAGGCCCCAATTTACAGGACCTGACTGTAACAGGGACCATGGCCCAGCTCCAGGAAAGCTCCTGGTATTGGAAGGACAGAGGCATGGGGGGTGGGCCTGGCCGGCCTCATACTCCACCTGGGGCACACCTAGTGAAAATAGTAGGCCTGGTGGCTCTCACCTCCAGCCTATCTTGGAACTAGCTGCTGGAAGGTAGGCTTCAGGGGCCTGGAGCACAGGTAGAAGCCCCCGCCTGGCTCTGGCGGGTGGCCGCTGCATGCAGCTCTCACCTGCCGAGGGTCAGGCTGTGCCAGGCTCCATGCTCAGCACTTTGCACTTATCACTGAATCCTCCCAGAGCCAGGTGTTATATTACCCCAATGACTGATGGAGAAACTGAGGCCCAGAGGGATGGCCACTCAGCTGGGGAGGACAGGAACTTGAACTGGGGACCCTCTGTGCTCATCATCACACAGCCCCACCTCTCTTAGGATCCCTGTGTGTGTGTGTGTGGGGCGGGGCATCCGGGACTGTAGGGAGAGGGAAAGAAAGGGCCGGCTGCGCTCAGCATCTACTCCCCACCTTCTCCAGTAGAGTCTGACTCCTGGGAACCAGCTCCGGTCCCCAAATAGTCCCATGACTAATGTTAAAATATCCGTGGGGCATTTTCACCGGACATCAAGGGACTGAGACACAGAGTGTGCCACCCCGACAGGGGCCTGGATTACTGTCAGCGCTCTGGGAGACTCAGCTTCAGGAATCATTTTGCATTATGCTCATATTTTGGTTTCATACCTTATGATGAAGTGTTGTGGCTTTTATGTTGGGATAACAGAGTGATTTATTATTTACCGAACGCACTGGGTGCTCAAAGATCAATTTCAATAAAACAATGGCTTATAAATGCCGCCAGCAATCTGGCAGTAGCAGTAATCAACAAAACATGTTGTTCTAAATGCTGCATAATAAATTGACTATAATAAACTCATAATTATTCTACTGGCTACATTTCAAAGTTGGCACTAGAAAAATAAAATTTGGGCTTGGCATTAACATCCATGGAATTCCTTGGCTCTCTTCCGTCACCAAAGCTATGACTGGGAGACACAGGTGCCATGTGCTGCCCAGGAAGGCTGAAGACACAGCACCTGGGCCAAATGCGGGCCTGAAGTCTGCTGTGCCCTGGTCAGCCAGGCCCACCTTGTCAGGGGCTACTCCGGGAACAGAGCTGGCACTGGCCTTTCACGGGATGAGAACACTCTTTAGGGCAGATGAGGAGGAAAGTGGAGTAGCAGTTGCGTCCTCTGGAGTGTGCCAAGCTCACAGCGCAGAAACACTAGTGGCCACATGGTCCCGGTGCAGGGCCTTCCAGCTCTTCAGAGGGGCCCCCAGACAGCTGGGACCACAGGTGTGGCTGGGACCCTGCCTCAGCCTGGGCACTGGGTTCCCACATTCTGTTCTCCCAGCCAGAACAGGCCACAGAGTCAAGGAGCATTAGCAAAGGTTACAGGAGCTGAGAGTCCCTGAAGAGGCCAGGCAGTCTCTCCTTGGGGCCACTAGTGCTCAGCCCACTTCATGGGAGCAGCGTGAGAAAATCTACATGAACAGATGTCCCTGATGCCAGGCCCAGGGGAGAGGTCTGTCGAGGTTGCTGCACGCCCTTGGCCCTGAAGCCAGGAAGGCTGTTAAGATACTTTGAGAGGGTCTCAGGGAGCAGGAGCGCTCCTGGCTGCCTCTAGGCCACTCTGGGCTTCCCCCTGTGTGTGCTCCCAGCCCAGGCCCCTGGGGAGAAGGTACATCAGCTCAGCACTTGTGTCCGTGACATGTCCCTTCGGCACCCCATGCAGTCCTGAGAGGCGCGTGCTACCTCCATTTGCAGATGAGTAAACTGAGGCTCAGAGAGGGAACTAAATGGCTTTGTTTCTTCTCAGAGGGCTGAGCTGGGTTCCTACCAACGTGGCCTGATCCAGAACCATGTCTAGCTGCTGACTCTGGGTGAGTGGAGAGACGGTGGCCAGTCACGGTGCCTGGCACACTCTGTGGTAGGGGGACTTTGGGACTGGGTGGGTTCCTGCAAACACTTGGCAGTGACAACTCAGAGCACATCCCTCAGCTCACATTCCCCCAGTGAACACGGGCCAGGGAACCCCAGGTGCAGGCATCACGGGACTCCAGTTCAGGGACCGAACCTAGCAGGGCATACGAGAGACCTGAGAGGAAGCATGACACTGCCTAGAAGATGCCTGGGGAGCCGTGCGCAGGTGCCTCAGCAATAGGAGGTAGAGGCACCGAAGAACCAGGTGGGAGAGTGAGCACGCCCTCCCCATCCCTCCCCTACAGGCTGATGACCACAGCAAGAAGGCCGAGACAGGGCAGCCCTGTGGGGCTTGTGGCCCCTGCATAGCTCTTAGCAGCCAGGACCAGCCCTGCCTGACGTCTGGGTGATGGGGAGGACAGGGGGTACTGTCTGGTCTGCATCAGTGAGGCACCCACAGACCCCTCCCAAGGCCCAGTGAGGTGGGGCCTGTGCCTAGCACAAGCCCTACACACTAGGGGTCCGTGAGCAGGATCCCGAGATGCCATCAACGGAGAGGCCATCGGAGGGTGAGAGCAGCGGGTCCTGCCCACATCTGCTCAGTTGTGAGGAGCTGTGAGCACATGAAACTGTGCTCAGAAAAGCCCTGCAAACAGCCTGGGGTGAAGCACCACCTCTGACCTCCCTAACTAATGGCCTCTTACACCAAGGGGTCCTGTGGCCGAGGCGGGCAGGTTTCAGAAGGGGAAAGGCTCCCTACAGGTCTTCTCTGCACTAGACTGAGGTGCCCACCCTCCCGGCCCCGGGACAGAAGTGTGAGTGTAGTGAGTGCTAAATGCAGAGGACAGAGGGCAGGAGTTGGGGTATAGTTCAGGCCCTCTTGAGAGAGCCCACTGTCCCACAGTTCTGTAGGCCCCCGCCCCCTCTCATCAGTGCGTCCCTGCCCCAGGAGACGAGGCACACGCAGGCCAGCGCCTGTGGCAGAGGAGTCGGGCCCAGGGCAGGAACGGGGGCCTCGCTGTGGTCAGCCTTCTCAGGGTGGGGCCAAAGGACCCCGCTTAGTCACCCTGAAGGCCGCCGAGTCCCACCACGGCCCCACGGTTCGCACGCAGAGCTGGGGCAGGGGCAGCTCGGGGCTGGCCTCACTCACCACATGTCTCCGTCCTGGATGGTCCGGTCGTTGGGGGCCCCGGCGTGTCCGTAGTGCAGCACAGCCGCGTTCTCACCGCTGCCGAGCGCAAGGGGCGGTCAACAGCTCATCCTCACCCACAGGCCCCAGGGGCTGGCGCCCCATCCCCGCCCCGTGGGCAGTACTGTCCTCTTTGCAGCAGAGGCCCAGGAGTGGCCAGACCAGGCCCACAGCCTGAGGTGGGGCAGGGGTCCTGGTGGCCTTGGCAACCGCAGTCACACACTGGCGAGCAGCCTCTCGGAGCAAGGGGGCCCTGCCTATAGGGCTTCCCCGGCTGATGCTACTCAGGCAGGTGCCCTCAGGGCTGGGGTTGTGAGCCTGATGTGGGCAGCATGTGCGAAGAGCAGAGTGGGGAGCAAGGGTCTGAGGCCTGGGGAAGGGAGTCTGGGGAGACCTTTCCTGGTGGCTGAAGGGAGAGAGGAGGCCCATTGGGAATGGCTGGGCTAGGCCAGGGGCTGCCAGGAGTCCTGGGCCACAGACAGGGGCACCAGCGGCTCCTCGCTCCCCTGCTCTATAGAGCTTCCCTGATGAGCGATGCCTTTAAGAAAAAAAAGACTTTTAAGTCTGTCTAAAGGAAAAAAAAACCCGCCTGGGTGTAATATTTATGGCCCCGTTCGGGAGTCTCAGGAATCATAAAAGTAGAAATAATGATTTTTCTCTCTATCCACCAGAGAAGAACATTTCCAAGGACTGAGATGTTCACATGTATTATTCATGTGCTGAGGACGTGCACATCCGCAGAGCTGCCGGCTCTGTCCTGGCTGAGCTGCGGCCAGACCGTCTGCCCCGAGGGACCCAGCGTGGGGAGACGAGATGGGTGAGCCCAGGGAACGAGGGGACCACCCATGGCCAGGATGTGCCCCTCAAAGATATACCTATAACAACACACAGCCACACAGACACCCACATAGCTGTGCACACCCCTAAAGACCACGGAAATATATGCTCACAACCATGAGCCGTCCCTATATTCATGGTCATTTCTACTCTGTGCCCCCAAGTACACCCTGCCACAATCAGGTGACACGCACACAGACCCGCCCTGCCCCTAGCCACAACGTGCCACATGCAGGCATGCCCGTAGTGACACCTCCCACCATGGAGCCCCAGGCCCATCCACAACTTTGATGTTCCCTGCAAAGCCACATGGACTGCTACACACACAGACACACACACAGACACACGACCATAGCTCCTTCCATCCCCGCTGTACACAGAAGCTGTCACAGCCCAGTCCCCACAAGCTCAGTGTGTGCCTGAGTGGAAGGAGTGAGGAAAGCCAGTGGCCCCCCTGGAGGAGCAGCCCCTGGAGACGGGAGAGGAGGTCATGGCAGGGGGCGGCCGGGCTCCCGCCTTCACACAGCACTGGCCGGACCAGGCAGAGGCGATCTCAGCTCCCAGGGCCTTGGTGGGCACGGGTGTGGGCATGCGAGCAAGCAAGTGCATCTAGCTGGGGAGTGGTGGGGCTCCCTCGCCTTCCCCCCAAGCTCCCCTGCAGTCATCGTCACTCTCACGGTCCAGGAGGCCCACTCACCTGCTGCAGATGCAGGTGTAGGAGCTGTGGCGCATGCCGCCCTGGGAGTAGCAGTAGTGCTCAAAGAGGCTGCAGAGAAGGAGAGATGTGTCAGGGTGACCGAGTCACTGGAGCCTACAAGCTCCCCGCCCCCCACAAGTCCTGAGCACAGGTCTATGAGGCTTGTAGCTGGAGCCCAGGGTCAGCCACAGGCCACAGAAGCACAGAAGTCAGTGTGGAGGAAGCAAGGCCAGAGGAGGGTGTCACCTGCCAACACCGTGGCACTGCCCAGCCTCCCCGGCCCATCGGACTACTGTAGGGCCACAGTTTCTGCAGGGCTGTAAGTGGTATGACCACTGTGACTCCCATGTCCAGTGGTCATACTCCAACCACGGAGGTGGACAGAGGCAGAGTCTGGGAGGTAGGCCCTGCTTCTCTCTATTTGAGACAAGCAGCAAAACGGTTGCCCCCACCCCTGGACACGCCCCTGCCAGCCACACCTATGCTACATCAGCTGTTCCAAACCCTAGGGAGGCCACGATGCCAAGAACTCTGGAGAGGCTAGGAGCCCACCCCTACACCACCAGATGCCCCAGGACAGGGGCTGGGGCTTGTCTCTTTTTGTGTAGGACTCTGAGCTCCAAGGGCGCAGCCTCTGCAGAACCCAGCTGGGGACGGGGGGCTGCCCTCAACCCCTCTTGAGGCCTGGACAGTAGCTCAGGCCCAGCCTTCCAGGTGGCCCTGGCTGAGAAGCAGATCCAGGTGACCCTGCCCCTGCTTCCATTACGAGGGTAGGGGGACCAATCACAGAGCTGTGCCACTGACCCCATCTTCAGAACAGCAAGGCCATCCCTGAGCATATTAAGTGGTGATTCTGTGCTTCACATTTTAGGCCTGTTTTAGAGAATGTCTGTACAGGAAAGTCTAGTCTTTCAGGCATTGTAAACACGAATTATGTATAATTGTTACGGTGGGTATGAAGTAGTTGCTATGCAGGAGGGGTTCTGCTGTACTCACTTGGCTTTCAGACTTGCCTTACAAACCTCACAGGCTAATTGGGTATCTGTGAGTGAAACATTTCCTCAACAGAAGGATTTCAGAAACTGCCAGGGAGGGGAAGAGAGGAGAGCCACATGTTCCCATCACAGCGGGAGCACTCAGGCGGCTGCCATCTACTTCCGCCTCGGTCCCAGAGGCCACGGGGACGGCGAGACCACAGCCCAGCACGTTCCTCCACAGAGAAGCCTTCCGACGACGAGCCTGTGAGGTCGTCTGGCTTGACGGGCTCCACATGGCGAGCCCACGTTGGGTGGAAGACGCCACGCACACTGTGGAGCTGTGGTGTCCCCTTAGCTTTGAGACAGACAGAAGCAGGCCTCAGAGGCCCGCAAGGCCATTCTCAAGGTGATGGGGGCGGTGGGCCCCTGGTGGGGCAGGGGTTGTCTGTACTTGAAGATGAACAGACAAGCGCATCCTCCAGTAGCCGGAAGAAACAGGGTGGGGTCGGCTCCCTCCCGCAGCCAGTCTCGGCAGCAGGCGTTTCTCTGCTCAGTTTCTACAGCCTTCATCACTTCAGCACCTAATTTTGTTTTCGAATTAAGTTTTCTGACATGACATGAGGACAAACTGGTGCTCTGGTGGCAATAATAGGAGGACGCAACAGGCCCACGTCTCCTGCTCACGTTCCTCTGAGGACTCTCCCTCTGGGGCCCCGGGCTGGCTGTGGACACACACAGTTCTGGGAAAGTGCAGAGGCTCGGGGGGCCAGTGGAGAGACAGGGGTCTGACAGATTTGTGATTTTCAAAGGGCAAGGGGTGAGGAGTGGATGATCCAGACTGGAGTCACGTGCTTGTCATGAGGCTCCTGGACAGCTCAGTCTGAGCTCGGCCAGCACAGGTCCCAAGGACAGACCGCAGTAGCAGAGCTACCTGGTTCCCACCAGACAACTCGTAGACCCCGGCAACAACAGAAGGACACTTAATAAAGACGCCTCTAGACCTTTACAGAAAATATGACAAACTGAGCCAGGTGAGGGTCCACCAGATGGGCCTAACTGACTGATACAAGTCAATGGCCAAATTTGGCCACAATGACACAATGGTAGAGCACGCAGCCGAAAGCCCTCCCACCTCCGACACTGAGGTGCTGCGCGCTAAGTCGAGGTCATAGAACAGGAGGAAAGCGAGGCCTGAAAGGAAGAGGGACCTGGCACGCTTGGGATCCCGAAGGCCGTGGCTTTCACTGCCACGTGAGGACAGTGACAAGGCCTCGGGCACACGAGATGCCGGGGACTAGAACTGAGACCCCATTGCCACATAAATCTGGGGCCTGGGCAGGGATGCACCCTCAGCAAAGGGCCGATTTCGGAGAAAATTCAAGAGCATCAAAGGAGGCAATAGAGAAGCTTGCCTGGGCTCTAGGAAAAAATAAAAACATTCCCTTAGATTTCACAGCACGGTCTGCCCTCCAGGGGGTTCAGGTTCAAACTTGGTCCCTGACTGGTGACACCTGGAGCAAATAGCAAGAGCAGACACAAAGCCAAACTGGGCAGCTGTACCCTCAACCCAGGTGAGCCAGAATCTGCATGTGTGCACACATATGTGTCCACATGTGCACACAATGGACATATACACATGCACACACTCATGCATATATGTACACAATACACATACGCGTGTATGCACATGTGTGTACACACGTATACACACCCACACACACTGAAGATGAACTCACAATCGGAACTCACAAGAGTTGTCAGACACCGCAAGCAGCAGGCTGAGACCCTCAAGAACTTCAAATAACAGAATCCTCAGCTAGCGACCATACACACATGGAAAATAACGCCTAAAAGTACAGCATGAAAACAGAACAGACAGATTTTATGGAGAACCAAAACAAAACTTCCAGAAATAATCAATCTATCCATCAGAGGCCGCAGCGCTGGTGACCCCAGCAGCCCCCTCTGCTTGCTCTTTGTCAGTCTGTCATGTGCAGCACAAATGTCATGCTGGGCCTGACTGCCCCTGCTCCCTCCTGCTCACCTGGACAAAGGATGGGGTGGAGAGCACCCCGACGAGGGAATGGCCCTCACTCCCTGCCCTGGCAGCAGAAGGGAAGGTTAAGGGTCTGCCCATAATGCTGCCACCAGCCTCACAGACACCCTGCTGCTTTGTGGTCCCTGCAGCTTTCTTCCACATGGCTGTTCCTCTAACATCCTTGCCTATAAATTTCTCGCAAGCAAGATGGGTAGGAAATGCTTTGTATGCAGGCATAAATGAGAACCTTTAAGTAACCTGGGAGAGTCATGTACGTGAACACGAGGTGAAGGTAGTTACTGCTGCGACAGAGAGGCAGGCCCATTTGTCAGAGCCTGGAGATGACTAACGGGGCAGGGACAGAGTCCGAGGACCAGATCAGC
>NW_006494614.1:64351766-64361162 GCF_000325575.1 Pteropus alecto
ATCCAGCTCATGGAGCCTTCCTGGGCACACGGCCCAGCTTCTGGCCTCTGAGGTTTATCATCGGATGCGGAGACAAACACAGCCCTATAAAAACTCATTATCTGCCCAAGATAACGGTGGAAGGGCTGCCCTAGCAGGAAGTGTCACCAAGCTATCAGCACGGCCCTAGCAAGTGTCACCAAGCTATCAGCACAGCCCTAGCAAGTGTCACCAAGCTATTGGTGCAAGCGTGAGCAATGGTGGACAGGGCCTGCGAGGGAGGTCAGCAGGGGCTGTGGGCAGCATCAGCCATATCACCCCCTCCCAGCCTGGGCCTCAATGTACTTCTGGTTCCCTGGAGGCCGAGCCAGAAAGAGGAGCATGGAAGGGAAGACGGGAGATGGGCAAAGTGGTGAGCAGAGCATCTAAGAGTGGGCGATTAGGACATGGGGGAGGGAGGTGGGTAGGGAACAGGGTGTGGGGACCGGGCATTCCAAGTCAAATGCAGGGCCTTCTTGGGCCCAGGTGGCGGCCCACCCCTACTGTCACTGCGATTTTGGGCAGGTGTCTCCCGTGCTCTCCTGGTAGGGGCAGGGTCCTCATGACTGTGCTCCACTTGCTCAGGCCTCTAGGTTCCCCACTGTCCCTGTCCTGCCGTCCCTGCCCCTGCCCAGCCTCCTGGATACGGCTCAACACTGATGCCAAAATCAACCCCCCCTCTGCCACATACCTACCAGCTGTATGGCCTGTCCATGCCTCAGTTCCCTCACCTGTAAAATGGGAGAATAGTGCTGGAGACAGGCACTATTAACATGCAGACCCATGGCCTGGACACCACATCCGCACATTCCAGCACAGCCAGGTTCCCCGTGGGTGCCCTCCAGCCCCGTGCAGGCCGACGCGTGCACAGCAGCCCCAGGATAAACGCACGTACGTGCACAAGTGCACACACACGCGTGGGGCTTCCCTTTACACAGGGCGTCTCAGCCCATGGTCCCTTGCCAGCTGCCCCTGCCCCGCTCACATGCTGAGGGTTCTGCTCAAATTCCTGGAGAATCCCCGCTCCTTTAACAGGGTTCTCTGTGGGCCTTCTGAGGAGTGGTCTGGGTGGGGTGGGGTGGGGTGGAGAAGGCTGCCCTGTGTCCCTGCTTCCCCAGGCCCCTGGGTGAGTAAAGACACAGAGGAAGCTAGGGAGCCACCAGTAAGACTCTGGGCTTGTTTTAAATGAGCAAGTAGCCATTACATGGTCTGTCTCCAGGGAGGGACTGATTTAAAGCCTTGGACTAAGCCCAGAAATGTTTAGTAATAAACTAGCACTCACAGCACAGCCTGCACCGACACGGCACCGCCGGGGACACAGACCATCTGCAATGGCTGCAGTGGCCGTCTCCACCATTCGTAGCTTTCTTCCTGCCTGATGTTCCCTGAGTCTCCTCACGCCCCTTCCTGCTGTCCCCAGCCCAGTCCTAGACCGAGGCCAACATCGCCTTGCTACCTGGGACCTTCTGCAGGAAGTTTGGCGGGTACATGCCCTGAGCATTCTGGGCCTGTATGGACCACTTTCACACGGCCAACTGGATGAAAATAGACTTTGTGAGCCCCACTCCCTGCCCAGGTCACTCTCCCAACTCCTCAGCTGCTGCCGGGGGGCCCTCTACCAACACCTTCAATCTAAGGGGCAGCGCTGGAGGAGAAAGAGGTGAGTAGGACTCAGGGCTCATGCAGACCTGAGCCAACCCAGGTCTTGCACCTACGTGGTCCGAGACTTGGGGCAGGTGACACAGACCCTCCAATAAGAAAACCCACAGCCACCTGCAGCATGCAGCATTCACAATAATCCTTCTGGAGGAGAGTGATCGTCCTATCTCACAGATGAGGAAACTTCGGCTCAGAGTGGTGAGGTGCTGTGGTTGGGGACTCCACTGAGTCCATGTGGGAGCATGGAGTCCACACAGGGTTTCTGACCCTATGCTGCCAAGGCCTCAGGTCTGCAGTGGTGGGGGGCGGGGGGACTGGAGCAGCACCTGCCAGTAGGACAAGGTCACGCTTCGTACCTGCTGGGGGTGGCTAACACTCTGCCACGCTTTCTAGAGCCCTGGCCTCACATCCGTGCAAGGGGCCCAAAATGAACCGAAAGTGAGTCTGTGAGAACGAAAGGCCTTGACAAGGCCCAGGACGGTGCCCTGGGAGGACCGGTGGAAAGCGGGAGCTGGTGCTCCGGGACAGGCCCCAGGATGCACAGGCCCCAGAAAGGGGAAATCCACCAACCAGAGGCAAGGATAGCGGAAAGATGGCAGTGGTCACGGCAGGAAGATGTGAAGCACCAGAGAAGCCACTCACTCTGTCCCCAGGAGCGGCTTATCAAGGTACTAGATAATTAGCATTTTAATTGGATAATTGGGAATTCTAAATTGCCTATCTTGTATTAAGCATAACTGAGGACATAACATGACATTCAATTAACAAATATTCCCCTTTATTCTCGACATGCTTGATTAGGTGTAGTTTCTGAGTTCCTTGGTATCAGTTACTGCATAAAACACATCTCCTTAGTTGTCAAAGTCTTGGCTGCATCAGACTGCTAATAAGCTCAAATCATATGTATGTGCACACACACTCACACGTACACATGAATGGAAGAGATCTTAGAAATTTTCTACACAAAGAAAATAAAATAAAAATAAAATAAAAATCGTCCATAAACTTATCCCCCAGAGATAACCGCTATCAAATATTTTGCTGACCATCCTTCCAAGCAATTTTTACACATAAGCACAGATTTATAAACTGTAGTTTTTAAAAAGTCACCCTCTGACTGAAGTCTGACCTACGCACAGAAAGGGACTGAAATCCTAAGGACCCAGCACAATGACCTGTCACAAACCGGTCCCCCGGAATCCCCTCCCAGGGAGCCTCCCTCCCACGGACAGGCAGCCTGACTTCTCACCACGGGTGAGTTTTGCCTAATTTTGAACTTTACAGAAATAGGATCAGACGCGACCTCTGTGCCTGGCTTGGCTGCTGCTCCACATTGTGGTGGCAGGGCCCGTTGGGTGGTGGGTGACAGCCATCTTCTCAGGCTCACAGCGTGCCATGGGGGGAGTGTACCCCGGAGCGTTTCTCCATTCTTCTGCTGGAGAACATGCTGGTTGTTTCCGGAATGTAGCTATCACGAAGAGCGCCGTCGTGGGTGTCCCCGACGGTCCTCTGAGGCGCGTGTGCATGTGTCTCCATCGAGCATGTAGCCAGGAGATGCCGTGTCCTGGGATAGTGTGTGGGTTCAGCTTAGCAGATAAAGCCACACAGTCTTTGTGGTAGCTGTATCAATTTACTCACTGGCTTATAACTTCTACTTCTTAGCTACACATGGGGCCCGACTAAGCCGAAAAGAATCTGCAGAGACGAATGGCCCCACCTAGTTCTGGCCAAGGGCGGAGAAGTCCCAGGGAAGGTCCTTGCTTAAATTCCTGAAAACGATCCACATAAGTCTATACTGCTTTTCTTTTTTAACATTGTCACTACGTCCAGAATCAGACGACTTCTTCCCACTGGCACTGCTCATTCTTGGTATAAGCCACCACCTTCTTTTGCCTGGTCCATGGTGACGGTGATGTAGCTGGTCCCCTTGCTTCGGGTCTTGTCCCCTACAGGGGTCCTCTCACAATTAAGGGACCCGACCCTGGCATTCTGTGAGCAGCCTGCCTCCTCCTCACTTCCCATCTCCTCTCGTCTTCTCAGTCTGTCTCCTTGCTATTCCTGGGAGCACCAGACAAGCTCCCTCCCGCCTCAGGGCCATTGGACGAGCCCTGTTCTTTCTCTCTGGAGTGTCTGTCCTAGAGGTTCACAGCTTGCTCTCTCCTCCTGAGGGTCTCTCCTCCATTGTCTCCTCACGGACGCCTGCCCTGAGCCTCTGGATAAAGAGTATGCGCTCATCACTGTCCAACGTATCATCCATTCACCCATCCACCTATCCCTATCCATCCTCTTACCTCCTATTAGGCTGGGGAAGCCCTTTCTCTCTGGAGTGTCTGTCCTAGAGGTTCACAGCTTGCTCTCTCCTCCTCAGGGTCTCTCCTCCATTGTCTCCTCACGGACGCCTGCCCTGAGCCTCTGGATAAAGAGTATGCGCTCATCACTGTCCAACGTATCATCCATTCACCCATCCACCTATCCCTATCCATCCTCTTACCTCCTATTAGGCTGGGGTTGTATCTATTTTGTTCACTTTAGGAGCCCCAGAGCCTGGTACAGTGCCTGGTGCATGGGAGCTTTTCAGTACATTTCTGTTGAGTGACTGAGTAAGTGGATGGTTGCGTGGAGGGATACCACGGCCTGTAATTTACTTAACCAATCTCATGCCATTAGATATCTAGGCGCTTCCACCTCCATGTTATGATGGACACCCATGGCCACATGCCTTCTCACTGTCTTCGGGCTAAAATGCTAGAAGCAGAATTACCGAGCACATGGACATCTTTGAGTCTCAAGGCATGTTCTGTCAAATAAACCCGAGAAAGCCCATAAGGATTTTCAGGGTCTTGAGCAGTGCACCATGGGGCCCGTTTGCCCACAGAACTGCAAATCTGGTAGGCAAAACGAAACAGTGTTTCCTTGTTTCATGGATTAACTGGCAAGTCCGAACATGCTTTATGTTTACTTCCTCATATTTATTCCGTACTGAAGGGCCTGTTTCTTTCTTAGAACACTAAATATCCATCTTTTTCTCATTGATCCTTGAGGGATTTGTACACGAAGGATACTAGTGGCTCTCACATCGTCTGCGCACCGAGCAGTCGTCCTCGTTCTGACCCTCTCTTGCACCTTCTTTGCTGATTCCTCAGGAGGAGGACAGAACACCTGAGGAAGGAGCTACAGACACGAGCAGGGCCCAGGACAGTAACAACATGAGGAGGGCAAACCCTGAAGCCCATGGCTCATGGCTCAAGCAGGAAATTCTACATGTGTGAATCCAGACCCCTTTGCAACTGACACCCCGATGCGCAAGTGAGAGGGCCCAACTTAGGGAGGCCCTGGAAGAGCTGTGTAAACATGGCACAATTTGCCCACTGTTCTCTGCCTTACTCTGGGATCAACGCTGGTTCACATCTGACCAATTCTCACCAGTCTTTGCTGATGTCAGCAATAATACCTTTCTTGGCCCGAACTGAAAACGCACTCCCTGCTTAAAAATGCACCAGGCTGCCCTAGGAATCATTCAGATCACATGACCCGGAAGGCGGGAGGGGGATAATCCTTGTTTAACAGGATCCAGAGGCCACATTCCCTCGAAGCACCATCCCTCCCGCACGCCCCTCCTCTCTCCCCCCTCCCCAGGGAGGCACAGGGGAGGGAAGCCTTCTGGAGGTGGGGGTGTGGGAAACCGCTAAACAGGACGGTACTTTCTTTGAGCTAGTATGGTAAGAGTCCATGAGATGGGTAAACCAATAAATGTATTTCATGCATTAGATATTTAAAGTATTACCTTTCATTTATGGCAAATCACACTGGGTTTCACTCATGACAGGGATATAAAGCTTTCTTTTAAAATACATGTATTTTTATAAAGTAAAGAAACTATCAAGCCAATTAAATACTATAGGTGGGACAAGGAATTTGGCAGAAATTGTGAGGGTGTCGCATGAATGAAGGATGCTGGGAGATTCTGCTGAGGCCTCTTTGAGGAAAAGCCTGTTTCTATATCTGCGTGGGAACACTTTGGTCCAGAAGCTCCCCAGTTTCCAGATGGCATGCTCAGTCTTCGGAAAACAGCTGGTGGGGTGAGCTCCAACAGGACCCGTGTTCTTTCCTGTACCCCAAGCTGTTTCTGTCCCTGGCTGGTGAGAAACTCATGGACAAAAGGCCAAATGGGACCCTCAGGGAACAAAGCCATCTCCAACAAACTTGGCTGCCGAGGATCTTGGACATGTAGGTGCCAAGCTCTCACCATGGCAGTCTGCACCACTGCTCTTGGTACAGGATGCAGTAAGAGCGCCCCCAGGCCCAGAACCCTCGTGGGAGCCCCGCCTGGCAACGCTTCTGCCTTTATGTAATAGCTCATCAAAAGGTCAGGTCATCAGACAGAGCCTGGTCAGGGTGACGACTGTCTCTGGGATGCCCACGTGAGACCACAGTTGTACAGCACCCTGGGAGCCCGCTGGCCCCCGCCCCGCCCGGGGTGTCCTCGGAGGCACCACCTGCCACGAACTCCACCCTCATCCAGTGGAAGAAACAAAACCTGGATTCTTTCACCAAACAGGTGTTTCCTAAATATCAGTCCTGCAGGAGAGAGGCCCCGATTCCACTGAGCGAAGTCGGGACAGGAGCACCTCGTGATCTCTTCTAGAGAAGGCTTTGCTTTTTGAGTCCCTCTAAGGCGTTCTTTTTTATTTCTTCCGTCTAGTGCTACTGTGTTTCCTAACATCAAATTCCTTTCTCTCCGTTTACAGTCTTAAAATATTTCACAAATGTGTCGTTTTCAGATAGAACTTTCTCTGGAAAGCACCATTTTATACCAATGCCTCTCAAAAGTCGGAAGCGCTGGCTTGCCCTCCCCAGCCGCTCCAGCTCTGCATAGTCCTCTGTGGCCCCCCTCTTCTGAATCAGCGGGCCTCCCCTGGGCCCCAGCTTACTCTGATTCATTTTCTGGGTCTTGTATCCACTTACTCCCTCCCAACTGCCCTCTGCTCAAGGTTCTGATGGGGAGAGAAGGACAAACAGCAGGTTCTGTACCAGCCAGGCCCAGCTGTACACACAAATCATTCTATGTATTTTAAGCACAGGACGCTGAATACGGGGAACTGGTCGGGGTGGGGATCAGTGTGCGACATGAGTGAGGCCAGGGCCATTGCTTGGCTGGAGGGGCCCAGGCGAACTGTGTCACTACAGCCCAGGATTCCTGGCCACCTGCAGGAAACAAGAACCATGGATGCCTTACCAGGTGAGCGCTATTCCAGGTACTTACAACACAACGTCTCTCCTTTGAGAAGATTTTCCCAAGTGCCCAGGCGCCACCAGGCCCAGGTCGAAGCCAAAGCAGCAAAGGAAGGAGGCGCAGACGCCAGTGGCAGGGCCACGCCCTCTCCACCTGCAGGTGGCTGGGCTTCATGGCGGCACACTGGCCATTTAGCACGAGCTGCCAAAGGCCTCTCTTCTAATGAGCCTTCCCCATCCCCACTCATGACTTCAAATGTTATTTTAGTCACATTTCACTGAAAGAACAACAGGAATGCTGTTTATCACTTTGAAAGTCTTTACCCACTTATGGCGAATGGGGGTTATACTCATGCTGCCCCTATAGAAACGTCAGCAGGAGAGAGGAGGTGCTGCTGTGGGGATGCTCTGGAGCTCGGGGCGGGGGTGGGGGGAGCAACGAGGCCTGGCCAGTGGTACCTCCAGCGCACTGGGGGCTGAATCTGTGTTCTCCCAGGAACTCAGCGGGTCTCAGTCATGGTTCAGTACAGCGAGGACACACTCAGAGAGTGATGCCACTTTCCAGGACCTCACAGCCCCTCTTACCACGGAGGTAGAGGATGGGGAGCTGGGAGAGCCAAAGGTGGCCCCCGTCTGCTGTGGGAAGTCCACACTGGGTGCACAGAGGATGGGAGAAGCAATTTAAGAACTAACTCACGTGCTCTGAACATTTCTCCAGCCGACATCCCAGAGATGCAGGACAGGTTCCAAAAATATATTCTCCGATCCCCATGAATTTAAATTTTTGGTAACTTAAACCTATTTATCAATAGCTAATTAACAAGGTCTAAGTCCTACAATGACAGAGTGATTAAACTGTTTTGAAATAATCCATTTTTAATTAAAATGCTATCCTCTCTAGGTTTCTGGATAGCTTCAAAAGAGAGTCTTAACAGATGTCTTATTTTTAAATACACATTATATAAAGCCAATAATTAGGAGAATTCATGCTTTTAATTATATTTTAATTACTCTTTGCCTATTGATGCAAAGTTAATATTCTTTCTTTACGGCACTAATACTGCTAACCGAAGCCAGCACAGAACTAGCAGAATTCTTCTGCGAGTGAAACTCCATCTCAAAGAGCCGTACGGCAGCAAAGATTCTTGGAGGAGCTCTGCCCTCCTCCTGGCAGACAGATCTAGTAACGGTGCCTTGCCCGGTCCGAGGCATGCTCCTGGCTCCTGGTTCCTGGCCTGTAGGAGTCATGCTCCAAGATGCCAGCACCGGCTGTGTGATGAGGGTCCGGTTTCTCCTTCTCCTGTTCAGCCAGGAGGCAGAAAAGTCCCTTAACTTCTCCACTGCTCTCCCTGCACATACTCTGAAGCATCTCACTGGGGCGACCCACATAAGCAACCAGACTATCCGCCAAAATTCAGAAAGCTCACAAAACATGATGAGAGCTTGGAGGATGAGAAAGAGGGGCCACACTAGGAAGGTGTGCTTTCCCATATGCCCAGCTGGGCCATTGTCGGGCCCCTGGGCATCCACATAACACCCAGCATGCCTGAGTGTTCCCTTCTAGGCTCTACCCCAACACCATCCCAAGCCCACACTGCCAGCAGCACCGAGTCAGGTCCAGGATTACTGCAGCCCCTCCTCTCTGCTCCCCCCAGTCCACATGGCTGCCCTGACAGCCTTTAACCAGGTTCCCACGTGGCCCACTCGCCTACCTAGGAGATGGTGGTCGGACAGGGCTCTCAGCAGCCTCTCTCTCCTCTTGTCATCAAAAGCCCTTCGCAGGTGAGGCTTCCCCCAAGCCCCACAGTCCTCATGGCTTTTAGGGTTGCATGCAGCTGTGCCACAGCGCCTGAGCCTTCCTCTACTGTTCTCAAAGGGAATTCCTAGAGGCAGGCCCACCCTGCACCCAGCTAGGTACAGTGATGAGCACACACTACGTCCTCAGTGAACATCAAGGAATGGGTAAGAGATGGCAGAGATGGCTGGCCTGAATATGCTTCATGATCAAAACGGAATATGCACGCACATGTGTACATGCATGCGCACACACATGTACACGGCCTAAATCCCATCTATCCAAGAGAAGCTCTGGCTGTACGCTCACCACTCTACTTCCTCTCTCTGGGCACATTTCTCAGCCTCTCTGCAGGTAGCTGGGACCACGTGACTGACTCTGGCCAACAGGAGTATGAGTGGAAATGATACGTGCCACTTCCAGGCAAGGCTTTAAGAGTGGATGTAAGTTCTCCGTGCTTTCTCTTTCTCCTCTCAAAAGGGACAGTCAGGCAATGGATGTAGCCCCAACACTGTTGGAGGAAAGCCATGGGGTTGCCTCCACTACTACATGAGCAAGAAATAAACTTTCACTGTACTCAGATTACAACATGAGCCACTGAGACTCAGGTTTTTGTTGTTACTGCAGCAAAGGCTATCCTATGTTGATTAACGCACATAGGAATTTAAAATACAGTGAAGGTGGAATTTTAA
>NW_006494614.1:64361686-64369148 GCF_000325575.1 Pteropus alecto
CAAACAAGCCACAAAGACAAATGCCCGAGAAATACCTGTGAGAGAAGTTTAACCTCACCAGTAATCAAAGAAGTGCAAATGAAGGTGGGATACCACTCTTCCTTTATCAGATTGGCGAAGATGAGTAACAAAAGCAATATAATAACTTTTGAGGCCCAAAGGGGCACACAGGCACCTGTGTGTGTGTGTGTGTGTGTGTGTGTGTGTGTGTGTGTCTGTCCAGCTCAGTGGCTGAGAGCACGGCTTCTGGAGAGAGGCCACCTGGCTCCTCCAAACCCATCTGTCCACTGTGGGATCTTGGGCCAGCTCCTTAAAGCCCTCCTATGTCCTCTACGGTGGCAAGGATGCCACCCCCCACCTTCTGAAACGAAGGGAGGAAAATCCTCAGGAAGCATGTAGTACACGCTCAGCAGACAGTACCACCACCCACAGCTGTGTGAGCAAACAACTCCTAGAGGGTGCTTTGGTTTTGTTCATTGCACATGTAGGAGTTTACCCCAGGGAGAGTATCAGCTAAACACCCAAAAGGCGGATAGATAAGGTTGATTGTCACGGTGGGAAGTTGGAAAGCACCTGGCTGCTCCAGTGGAGGACTGGTTAAGCGGATTACGGATTACGGTGGAGCCCCACAGAGGTAGGGTAATGTAAAAGACTTCCACTTCACACAGTAAGAGGAACAGACTCCACCTCATGTGATCCCAGCAGATCAAAGTGTATCTGTGCCCCTGGAGAGAGCCAGAAAGCTTGTTTGCTGAAGAAACAGGGGTGACTGACTCTGCATCACGGGATATTTTTCATATCTTGTTCATAAGGCTCCATACTGACTGAATTTCCTACTGGTATATGCAATACCTTTTCATCGGCAAAAAGCTGTTTTCATGTTGAAAATATTTTTTTTTTTGGAAGAAATGAAAGCTACCTGTTAAAAACCGGCTACCCTGGACTGAGCCTTGTCCCACTGGCCCCAACACAGTCGCGATCGTTGAAGCTGCCACAAGGGGTCGCAAGTGCACACTGCCTGCCACTCCACAGCGCATCCTGACAAACTTTCAGCCTGGCTTGAGGGGCCACAATTCAGGAACAAATTGTAGGTAAAGCCTCCTTCGTATGGGGTGTGGAGCCTCCAGGCCACAAGGACGTCAGCTCAGCCCAGCTATTTTAAAAGCCCATATATCTTTCTTCTCTGGCATCGGATTCCGTGGCAAAACCTCCGTGGGCACAAGGAAGTACCCCTCTTGCCGTGTGAGTGCGGATGTCAGAGACGGAATGCAGAACAGCCTCGCCTTCTTCCTCTGGCTGCCCACACCACGATGCTGCCCTCCTGCCCTCCGTGGGCCACCCAGCCCCCAGGCAAACATGACTGGCTTGGACTCCTACCTATAGTGGAGGGAGCTGGAGATAGGATGGGGCCACACGTGCAGCTCTGAGGAGCCGAAATGAAAGGCAAACTTGCCTCTGGTCTGTCTCAGGGAAAACCCCGCTATCTATCTCCCTTGGGAGCAAAAGGAAGCTTCTCTGCCGGCATCGGGTACTATGCTGTTCCAGGAAGTGAGCCTGCCACAGAGAATGGATTCGACGGTACAGGGCAGATCACCTAGAATGTATAAAATATAACATTTACCAAATGCCCCTGGACAGAAAACTCAGGTTCAGCAAAGAGCTTGGCTATGAATGGATTTCTATTCACAGCTTCTGAATCCCTAGATGAAATATGCTTCTGTACAGCAAAGGTGGGAAGTCGGGGCTCCCTGCACATGTGGATTGGAAATAGTGACCTTGATATCACCCAAGTCTCACACATGTGTCTTCTAGAACAGGGGTCCCCAACCCCTGGGCCGTGGACCGGTACTAGTCCGTGGCCTGTTAGGAACCGGGCCACACAGCAGGAGGTGAGCGGCAGGTGAGCAAGCAAAGCTTCATCTGTATTTGCAGCCGCTCCCCAGTGCTAGCATCACCGCTTCAGCTCCATCTCAGATCATCAGGCATTAGATTCTCAAAGGAGCACCAGTCTCTAGTGTCAAAAAGGTTGGGGACTGCTACCTTAAGGGAACTGCTTCTACCCTCCCAGTTCTGGGATAACCGGTGGTCCAGGTCCTCAGAAGCTACACAAATACTTGCATGTGGCCTCCACCCAATTCCAAGCCTTGTGAATCCAACTCTCTCTCCTGGCCTTCCTCATCTTGGGCACAGAACAAGCCGTGGATGCCACCCTCCCCAGAACTTCAATAACTAGGGAGGAGGTTTCCTTATGATATTTCTGGTTGCTAGTTCTTGCCTCTTGCAGCGTGAGCAAGTATTTTATCCTTAAACCACAGAGCTGGAGCTCTCCCTTTCCTGCCAAGGGGGCATTCCTACTCCACAAACACACAGGGCATGCCGACGCCCTTGAGACTATCGTAGAATAATGATGCCCACTTTGTACCTCCAGGGGACTTAACTAATTTATAAGGCAATTCCAATAATAACTATATATTAATTTTACATTCCCCTTTTACCTATTTCAGTGGCTAGGAACTGTTAGGAATTAGGTGATATATTACAATAAGCTTCAGAGACTTTTTATTAACTAATGACCTATATTCAAAAACCTTCCTGTCAAATGAGAAACATTAAGAAATGCTGTCCCTTTTATAATTGCTTCTAATAGACTCAATATTCAGGTCCTGGCCTTAACAGACAGTCCAGGCAGTCCTTCCCTAAATTGCATTTAACTTTTCATTTTCTTTCTGTCACCGGCCCATAGAATAATTCTGAAAGCACACAAATGGTCATTTTACTATGTCAGCCTGTAGCTCCTGAGGTGCCTATAAATTTGGAAGGTACGAGGACTACTCAGGACAAGAAACATGCAGCAGCCTTTCTGCCCAGATTGTCGCTGCGGCAGCGCTGCTTTGTGGTGTTTTGGGCTTGTTTGCTAAACCTGTTTATTGCAATATACATAAAGTGCACATATATTAGGTATCCGGACTGATGAAATTTCAAAAACATACCCCCTGGATCAAGATTCGAAGTATTTCCAGTCCCCTGGTGGGTGCCATCGCCACTCTACCCCGCTCTCCGCTCCTCCGTCATCATTGCCTACTGGGGACTCTGTATAAATGGAATGACACAGCCCTTGCCCTTGTCTGGCTTCTTATGCAACCCGCTGCCCTCATGAGAGCCGTCGTCCGTGCTCCCGTGCGCAGTGGTACTGTTTGTTCCCACTGTTCCCACTTGTATGAACCGCTTCGGTTTATCCACCTCCATAGTGGGGCTCTGGGTCCCCCTGTTTTAGACTACTCCCAGCCCACGTACAGAACATCCTGGCACGTGCCTTTTCATGTGTCTGCTGTGTGCCAAGTGGAGTCGCTGGTTGCCAGGTATGGACTGCTCAGCTTTGGCGGATGCTGCCAGTTGTCTTCTAGTAGTTGTTCCAGCATCTCTGTTTTTGTTTGTTTGCCTTTTTTTACTCCTGGCAGGGAAAAAACTTCAAAGCCCATCACTCTATGAACCACAGATTTGAATCCAAATGCAAGGCCTCAGAGCGACTGACTCACCAGGCCTGCAGCTGCCTGGGCCCTCCCGCTGGCCTGTAGCCTCCTAGGCATGAACCTCCCTGGGTCATTTTGGGCAAAGCAGGCAGAAATGACATCTTCTAATGGCAGCCCTATCCCCTGGGACATTAGCACATCTGGCTTCCGTAGGCCCCAGAAGACATTTCCGGAGAGCCGCAGATGCATGCTGATGCCCCCTCACAGGTAACTCTCTGTACAACAGAGACTTCCATGGAAATGGGAACTTTACCAGGGGCAAGATGGGTGCAGAAGGACAGTGGAAAAAAAAAAGCCCCTTCAACCAGGGGAGAGAGCTGCCAGCGGGGGGCACCCAGAAGTGGCTGGGAAAGGTCACAGCCTCTGAGTGGTTGCTGTGCCTCAGGAACAGGGTCAAGAAGGTGCCAGGTGGAGCAGTGGAAGCCCAGCAAGCACACAACGGGGCTGGCCCTCCTCAGGCCTGCCCTCTCCACCGAGTGAAGGGCCGAGAGACGTAGGCAGCACTCAGGCGGCACAAACTAACCATTACAAGTACGTGAGGACAGGCTGCAGGCAAGGAGTGAGAAAGACCTGCCTTCTAGGGAAGGAGCCCCAGGGTGCAGGCGCCTGAAGCACCAGGGGAAGATGAGAGTGTGGGCCAGAACAGGAAGCTGAGGGTAGAGGTGGGACAAAAGTAGCCAAGTGCCTGGCCATTGAGGTGCCAACTCCTTCATCTATCCAGCACAGAGGAGGAAAAAGGCTCAGCCTCCCAGGGCTGCCAGAAAGCCATCAAGCCAGGAATCCTTTGTTTTCATTTCCAAACTCAAAGGGCCCCAGGCTGAGCATCTGATCCCGATTCAAAGCCACAAGGGAACCCCTGGCAGCCCCAACACAGAGGAGCCTCAGCTGTGACAGCCCAGGGGGCTTAGAAAATGGAGGCCCAGAAGCCAGTTTTAGAAGTTTATGAATAATAAATGCAATTAATGTTATGGAAAACAGAATCTGGAAGCCAAGCAGAGATCCCAGGGTGGGTGACTCACCAGGTCACCTCCTTAGTCACTTCTGGTGGCTGAATCCCCTCAGAATGGACAAGCCCTCACCTGGCCACTGCCCCAGACAAAGCAATCGGTATGTCTTACTGTTAAAAATGTACAGCTGAAACTTATCAGATTTCGTTAACCGATGTCGTCATAATAAATAAATAAATAAATAATAAATTCCTGAAAGAGGAAAAAAGAGCAATCGGAGCCTGGGTCCAGCTGGGAGATAAGGCACCCCCGTCCCGAACCCACCCCGCCGTTCAGTCCGGGGCAGGGCTCACCCTGGTGGCAGGGTTCCCAGGCCGAGCATGCCTTTCTGGCCTCTCTGCCCTCATCTGTGAAATGGGAATGACGATCATACTTTGACTGGATATTGTTACGTAAGTGCTGTTCCAACGACCCTCTGCTCTCACAGCAGCATCCTGGGGGTCAGAATCTCCAAGGGCTGCAGGCAGAGATCTGCTCTGGGCCCCTCGCGCCAGCGTCCCTTCTTGGTCTCTGACACCAGCCCTAGTGAGGTGCTCACGCTAGTCTGAGGTCGGTTTGCACCTCAGTGTCCCTTCCAGGCTCTCAGCCGGTATTCTGCCTGCCTGGTGCCTAGCACTGAATATTCACTCAACAAACGTCAGAAAAGGGTGTCACAGGTATGGAGAAAGAGGGCTGGCTTCCAGGAAGCAGTAAGGAGGGAAAAGGCATTTGAGCTGAGGGAGCTGAGGTTAAACAAGCCCAGAGCTCCCTCTGACCCCTAGGCTTCCAGCTTGGTTTCAGGGTGCTGCCTCTGGCCTAGAGGAGCTGGGAGCGGACGCAGAGGAAGAGGCGGCAGCGTAGAGGAGAATGAGAGGAGGTGAGAGGGGAAGAGGAGGGGCTCGGTGACAGCCTCTCCCAGCAGGCCCCCAGCCCTCAGCGGGAGGGAGGCGTGAGTCTTCTTGAGCATCTCCTGCTGGCCCAGGACAGGGTGCTCCTGCCTGACCAAGACAGGCACAGTGGAGGGCACCAGTCCTCCCAAGGCTGAGGAGACACTTGCCCCCGCCACGCGCCACAAGTTTAGTGGAACCAAGGAGGCCTCAGTGGCTGCCACAGATGAAGTCACCCAGAGACTCTCTTCTCGCTCTCCCGTAGGAGGTACAAGGGCTTCTCAGTGAAGATGGGTGAGGTATTGTCAAGAAGGTTCTCTCACTTACTACAAATTGCACCTTTATGGGAAAATCAATGATATTGCCTCCTCAATCTTTCACACTTGTTGCTGGTCTAAAGTAATTAATTCCTCCACAGGGTGACAGGTTAAAATTACGCCAGTATTCCCAGGAGTGCCTGCCCACCCCAGCCCCGCGCCCTGGGGGGCCTGGGAAGGGAAGCCGGTGAGAGATCTGTTACACCCTGCTCCCCCTACTCAGGAGGCCCCTGGGTCTGTCGGCAACACTACTGCACACCTAGCATGTGCCGGCTGGGAAGTGCTGTGATGAGCAAGGCCGGATGCGCCAGGCAGACCCCGGTCCTCGAGTCCGCAGAGAAAAAAACGTCCCCTGATTAACTGTGACAGTAGAAAGCTGGACGAAGCAGAAGCCACATGCTGGGAGAGCACAGCGACGGGAAAGGACCCGTGAGAAGCTGTTCTAGAGGAGGGGGTCCCCACAAGGCAGAGCACGTGGGGAACCCAGAGGCAGAGAAATGGGGCATGAGAAGAGCAGCGACAAGGCGAGGCGGCGGCCGGAACTCACAACTCGGGGAGCAGCAGGGAAACGGGATGAGCGGGCCCCGAGGCTGGAGCAGGGACACCCCTCCTGCCTCCGACCCTCAGAACAGCTGTGCCGCTCGTTCCTGGCACAGACACTGTGAACATTAACTTCTCAGAACAGTCGACATTTTTTCTTTCAAAATGCTTTTAACTGATAGCTTGTTTAACTACCAACATCAATTGGCCAGCAATTCCATGAACAAATGCTTCTCTACTTGTCTCTGAGTTCAGCCACTTTTATTTGTCCCCAAGTAGTTGGCAGGAACCAGTTACATCAATAAAGGAACATCAATTTTTAACAGCCACATGAGATGCAAAAGCTTCAGATGGATTTTCCATCGGCAAACAGGGAGCCTGGAGGAGCTGTTATTAACAGCCATTAGAGACAAACAGGCAGGCCTGGGAGTCAGGGCTCCAGAATTAGACTGGATTAAGGAGATACTGTAGGCACTGGACCTCTAAACATCATAAATAATCCTGAAATTTCAGACTGTGGTTGAACTCTCTGTTGTCACAATTATTTAGGTCACAGTGTATTTGATGTTGTATAGCAAAATGACAAATATCTTTCTCAACTGCTAAGTGCACAGAGCCCATCAGAATAAATCCAACCAAACTGCCCGCTACAGGTAAGCAGGTGGCATCGTCAGGGGAGAACCTGAGGGGGTGGTGCTATCAGAAGCGATCTGGACAGTGATTTCCAGAGGTGTGTGGGCTGCGCAGCGACGGGCCTATTTTCTAGTGGATTCTTGCCACTTCCCGTCATGTAATCTCATTGTCGAAAGAGCTGGGGTTCCAAATGCTCAATAACACCAGGCTCTCCCCAACAAAAACCAAGTCGCAGCAGAACCAATGAAAGGGGCAGAAAAGAACAATGTAGTGAAATGTCTAACTGTGAAATAGGAGAAGTGCATTACTGCTACGGGTAATCCTCCTGGACAGCTGGGAATAATGCTCCAAGTCCACCCGCCGGCCCACTGCCCAAATGCAAGACCCAAGGATGGTCCCAAAAAGACTCTGGGGAGCATGTGGGAACCGGGAACTCAGAGGGCAGCCCTTGGGGCACTAAGTTTCTGGCACAGACACTCAGCTGGGCACAAAGTGAACAGATCCGTCTGCTCCCTGGTCAAGAGGCAGGGTACCACACCCAGCTCGCCCAGGGCCCACCCTGTGCCCAT
>NW_006494614.1:64369188-64382127 GCF_000325575.1 Pteropus alecto
TGCTGGTGCTGCCTCTCGGGCCAGGCTGGCCCGACTCTGTGGTTGCTAGAAGACAGAGGCTGCGGGGCATCAAGGGAAGAGTCAGGGTGAGGGTTCCACTGGCCCATTAGCCCTGTTACATGCAAGGCCAAGACTGGAGTGACCCCCCTCGGTGACAGAGTGGAGGACACAGTGTCCTGCCTGCAGCCAACAGCCCGTTTTCCTCTGTCCCAGAGGAAAATGTTCTCCCAGCACTGGTGCTCTCCTGGAGCAGAGTGGTGAAGCCTCAGCCTCTGGCAGCTCCGGGACTGGGCAGTAGCTGCCCCCCCGCCCCCTACTCTTTCACAGGAGCAGAGGAAACAAGTGGGTGCTTTACAGCAAAGAGAGACCTGAGCTCTCGTCCAGGCTGCTGGCACCGTTCTCCTCCCTGCAGTGCAGAAGTGGAGTGGAGGTCTGAGGGGCTGCTCCAGACCCGTCATGGCTTGAGGAGAGAAAAGTGTGACGTAGCTGGGGCTCCCATAACCTGGCACCTCTCACAAGCACCCAAGGCCCTCCGAATGCACCGGTAGCACCGGGATCCAGCACCTCCTGGCCCCGGCCTCTCTTGGGCTGGGCAGCTCAGCCAATGAGCCCTTGAATCACCAGACCCTCCAAATCCTCTCCTGGAGGGCTGAACCTCAGGCATAGGTGGGTCGGCTTTCTTCCTCTGCCCACATGGGACTGTGGGAATGCAGCGCTGGGTGTGGGAAATCTGCCTGGCACAGGGCACTCTGGCTGGATGCCCAGTGAGCCACCCCCAGCAGCTGGGTCTACGAGGGCTGCTCGGCAACGCCCCGGGAGCCCATGCCGTTGGCTTTTCGCTTCCTGGAGGTTCTCAGCAAAAACAACTCCCCAGGTGAGGTGGATCTGACCATGACATGACCACCACAGCTGGTTTCTCAGGTATGTGCGGGTCATGCAGCCCAGCACCACCCTCACGAAGGGCATTGGTGACCCTGACTATCAGTCCACCCCATGATTAAGTCAGAGCGCAGCCTCACAGGGGCTGCCGCTCCTGAACTTTGATTAATGCCTTTCATAAACTCCCTGGAGCAAACGCCAAACTCTTTAAGACATGGTTCTAAGAAATGTTCTTCATGACTTTATGCTGGCTTTTCCTCAACAAGGCAACAGTCCATCTATAAAAATTCTAAATGACACCCAGTGGGACCCATCACAGAAAGGCTGAAAACAACTTGGAAGTGACCCTGGCTGGAAATGACCCTCTCCCCACAGGCTCGCCTCTGCTGCCTCCATCTCCTCAGGCATTGGCGATCCCGTCTTCTCGAGCTCATTCAACAGCAACTCCATCCTTCCAAGAGCTCAAGTCGAAGACCCTGGAGTCACCCTGGATCTGACTGCGAATCCTGAGGGCTCTACCTTCAGAATCGGGTGCAGACCAGAATCCTTGATAACCATGGGGCCATCGGGTTCACCAGGGCCAGCATGGAATGTGGCCAGAACATGCCTACGTCTCACATGGAACACTGAGCCTGGCCGGGCCCTGTCACCTCTTACGCTGCAGGGGCGTCCTCACTGGGCTCCGTCCCTGCTGCTGTCTCTCCCCAGCACAGCACCAAAGGCTGCTCTCCACCACGACCAGACTGCGGCTGTCCTCGGCTCAGCCCACGCTGGGCCACGAGGGACCTGCCCCTCGCCTCCCAGACCTCACCCCATCCCTGTTTCTGTCCTCTTTGCCTCTTGGCTGTTCCTCTTGTCTGACAGCCCAAGGCCTGATCCCCTGACTCCTCCCAAACGTACTTGACTCCTCTTATGCGAGGCCTTCGACGCCACCCTCTTTGAAACTGCAAATCACCCCCAGGACTCACTCTATTATCTCTCCCAGTTTTACTTTTTTCTGTAGTATTTGTCACCATCGAATACACTGTCCATTTTACTACTTAACCTTGTTCATCTCCTCTCCAGAACTTCAGACAGGTTTCTCTGTTCTGGGTTCTGAAGGTTACATCCAACCCAGAGAGGTCAGCCTTGGCTCTCCCAGGCCTCCTCAGATGGCATTATAAGCCTGCCTTCAGAAACGCCCTGACATTTAACATCCTTCCGGTGAGGCCTGCCTTTGTCTGGTCCTAGGACCACCTGTGAATGATTGCCACATGCACCTCATTGCGACACCAACACACGCCCCTTATCTGCCAGCCCAGGGGTACAAACCTGATTCCCCGATAACCACTGGCCCATCGGGTTCACCAGGGCCGGTGACCACATCCACAGGAAGCAAGGCTGCCTGGAAGACTGCACAGCCCTAGAGTGGGGGTGGGGTGGCACATGACCTTGCTCAGATGTATATGACTGGCTCCAGCCAGGCTGGACAGTCCTTGGACCCTGAGTCCTCCAAGTACTAAGTGAGAAGCCTGCCGAATCCTCCTTCCCGTCTCTTCTCTTCCTCGGGAACATTTGCTGAGTGCCTCTTGGACACCAGGCCACCCTGGGCTTGTTCCCTCTCTGCCCTGTCTACAGCCCCAAACCTGCTGGGCCTGGGCTCCTAGGTTACTGTGCATCCCCGACTGTGACCTCTGCCTACCTTCCTCCCCTTCCCCTACCTCTACCCGGTCCAGCCTGTCCCTTTGCTCTGACTCTGGTGTCTGAAGGGCCACTCAGAGGACAGTTCTAGAGGCTAGAACAACCTCTGAAGGCCATACTCTGGCTCCCAGGTGATGGTCCCTAGGCCTTCTGCCCCTTCTTAAGCAGTCTTCTCATTTCCTCCTTACTATGGTTGGCCAGATTCTGCCCTGATTCTGGCATTAGGTTACGTCGTTCATAATTCTTCACGTGATAGGAACTTGTCCTTTTTTATTTTTATAAGTATTTTTAAAAGTAGAACTACCCCCCACATCAAACAACCATGCCTTTCTGATACCCTACACTGTACAATGATAACTGCTGGGTAGAAAGAAGAGGGCCCCTTTCCGTCAGGTGGGGATCGCCAGGGCAGAGTAGTGAAGAATGCGGGTTCGAGGGCTGACAGCAAGGGTTCAAATCTTGCCAATGGTGTGACCATGGACAAGTCCCTTAGCTGACTTTTCCTCACCTTTTTGGTCTATAAAAGGGGCTTAACAACAGTCCCCATGCTCAGAGGGCTGCCGTAAGGGTGATCTGGGTGGTACTCTCGTTTGATCATAAAAGTACAAAGGGCCCAGACCGCCCGGGCGTGTGGTCTGATCTCAGGAAAGGCTGGAAGGGCTGCTGCTGCTGGTTGGTTGCTGCCTGTGGCCTCTCTTTCTCCAGAACTAAGCTCCATGGGAGCAGAGCCTCTCTGTCACTGCTGCGTTCCCAGGGGTTGAAATGGGGTATGGCACATAGTAGGTGCTTGATAAATGCTTGCTGAAGAAACACATGGGTTCACAGAGGAGTGGTCTGACTGAGAGAACTTGCCCCAGCCTTGGGGGTTTTGTGTCTTAGTTGCTGGGCCAAGAACTGCTCAGTCTCCCAATGCTCCTTTGCCCCTACTGACAACAACCATCTCCCTGTGTGCACATGTCACTGATGTGTCATTTTCCAGATTCCGGAACCGCTGCCCCTAGCTCCAAATCACTCCTCTACCTGGACCGCAGCCCTATGTTTTTTCCCCGTCCTTCTGAAGACCTGTCGGAGTGGTGTCATAAGACCACTCCATCTCCTGCCCTGGACCCCTGCTCTCTGCTCAGGGCCTAAGGAGACTGAGAGGGCTGAGCCTGTGGGCAAAGTGAAGCAGCCTGCTCAGTGGGTGTACACACCACTCGCACACAAGCACGCATACAAACACCCTGTGTGCCTCCAGGCAGGTGGAGTGAGGAGACATGATTAACAGTTGTGCACACCATATGTACACACACACAGCTGTGTGTCCCCAGGTGGGCAGGGTAAGGAGGCCTGCATAATGGGTGTACACATCACGTGCATGCACAAATGCACACGCATATGCCTCCGTGTGCCCCCGGGCAGGCAGGGTGAGGGGACCTGCATAACAGTGTGCATACCACACACACCCAAAGTGGGACACAAAATGCAGCCAGACCCTGACTGAAAGTGCAGTGCCAGGGCCGGGGGAGGCGGGGAGGCGGAGGGGCGGGGGTGTCTCTCCATTGGAAAAAGCACAGCCCAAGAGCACTGCCTCTGCATCTTAGGTAGGTAACACAATGAGGAGGAGGCAGGAGAGAAAGCAGGAAGCAGTCTGAGGACAGTGTCCCAGAGCTGCCTGGACCAGACTCGCCTGTAAGGGAACGTCAGGGGCAGCGAGACTTGATCTGCCCAGCACGGCCTAATACCACCAGGCAGCCAGGCCAGAAGCCTGGGACTCATCACCATTCCTCTCCGTCCCTCACCCCAACCTCCAGTCCATCAGCAAGACCTCAGGTCCAGCTCCAAACTCATCCTCCAACTGGCCCTCTCCGCTCCTGGCCTGGCCCCACAACAGCCTAACTTCCGTTCTGCTGCCACCTCCATCCACTCGCCACCCAAAGTGACAGCTTCAGTTGGTCAAGCGACTCCCTAGCTCACAGAAACCTCTGAGGGGCACCTGATCCTGCCGTCCATTCTTCCCTGACCCACCGGGTCCTACCCTGTCACATGCCAGGAGGGGCCTGGGTCCTCTTGGCAGAAAAGAGAGGCACACCCCCAACCCAGCCTGCCTCTGGCTGGGGTCCTTACCCCTCTCCGCCTCACCAAGGAAGGACTGCCAGTCCGAGGCATCCAGACTGCAGCCTCTTGGAGATTCATTTCTGTCCTCTTCAAAGCATTATAAATTGAGTGCCAAGTCTTGCCGTAAATCAAAAGAAAGTCACTACTCATTACCTACTTAGAATTCTCCGAGTTCTTCCTAGGGAACCATTTCTCAGCTGTTTGATCCCTGAGCCACCAGCACTATCTCCAGGCATGCCACCCATCACAGCAGCCACCAGACACTTTTTTCTTCTGGGCTCCTTTCTCAGCACCTAGATGAATTTCCACCTTTCTCCAGTTTCAAGAAGAACTGCCAAGATAAATGATTCAAAGACTCCAGCTCACGCTGAAAATACAGAGACTGCTTAGGGCCTCCTCTGAATAATCCCAAGTTGGGGAGAAAAGTGTATTCTCCTTGGATGGGTCATGCTGGCAGCTGGGGCCCCAGACTCACTCGGTTACTTGGGCCCTCTTTCCTGTGTCTTTTCACCTGTGAGACAGTGACACTTGTCCAGCTTCAGCCATCACCAGCTGCCCATGCCAAGGTCAAGCCCCACCTCTCAGCAGAATGTTGCCTAGGGCCCCAGGGACACAGGCCGGCTGGCTGTGGCTAGTGGGAGCAAGGCGGTGCCCCATTTATAAACTGTGCATCCAGGGGGAACTCCTTTCCCTAGTCGTGCAGCTCGTCCCACTTTCTCAAAGATCTCCTGCCCACAGAAGGGCTACTCACCACCAAGGGGGCAGAGCTCAGCAGACATCAGGCCCTGACCCGCCCGGGGCCCATCTCCACAGCCACCAGTCCGGCTCCAGGAGGAGCAGTCGAACCTCACTTCTGCTGGGATGAACAGCAGGACAAAGTAAAACAGCAAATACCAAGCTCACCGGGCCTGACCCTAATGGCCACCAAGCATCCGCTATGGCAGGGGGATGGATGGGCAGGGCCCACCAACAAGTCCTGGGTAGCCCAGGCTGGAGGGATGGCTATCGTGCACCTGGCCCTTGCCAGGGTACCCAGGAGTGCCACCTGAGCTGGCCACAGTGCTGCTCCTGAAGGTTGTAAAGTGGAACAGACCCATCCCAGGCCCGGACACAGAGAGAAAGTCAGCCACTGCCACTCATAAACGAAGGGCACCAAAGTTCTGTCACAAGTAGAATCCACTCGGCTGGTACATGTGAATGGCACACTCACAGAGGACAGCTCCAGGGGAAGGCACAACTGCATGACGCAGGAGCGGAGGGGTCGGTCGCAGCTTTTCTAACGAAACAGAATCAACATGAACACAGTGTCCATTCGGCTGGTACATGTGAATGGCACACTCACGGAGGACAGCTCCAGGGGAAGGCACAACCGTGTGACGCAGGAGCAGAGGGGTCGGTCGCAGCCACAGAACTGGCTTTTCTAACGAAACAGAATCAACATGAACACAGTGGGCCTGGAGCAGCAGTAACCATGACTCCAGACCCATGTCCTGCAGTGCCCCTGCCAGGCTCCGGCAGGTGTGGAGCTGAGAGGCCAGCCTCGTAGCCAGGACCTCACACAAGGGCAGAAGCTGTCATCTCATTCTGCTCGGAGAAGCAGGAGATAGGAGGAGAACTTGGGGCACAGCAGTGCCAGTGGCCCAGAGAGAACCCAGGACTGTCCACAGGGACAACGTGCTTGCTCGAATCCCTGAGGCCTGTAACCAACACCGGACGTGCCCGTAGCCATGAGCAGCCCTGGATGTCCTTGCCTCTTCCAAACCTCAAGCCCCACATGCGGAGAGTCCCGCGTCCACGTGAGAGCTGCAGGAGAAGGGCAGCTAAGTGGGCACAGCTGCTGGAGCCCATCTCCTGAAACAGCACCCAGCCCTGCACCCGTCCTCGCCCTGCTCCGGGGAGGCTGCAGAAAGAAGGAGGAGGCCATGGCCGGGACCGCGGCATGCCCACTGACAACTGCTGGGGGAAGCTCAAAGGCCCACACCGACAGCCCTCCACGCCCAGGCGGAGGGGAGCCGCACGCAGGGCAGGGCAGGCCTGGCCAAGAGGCTTGTGTGGGGCTCTCGCCTGGCTTCACAGCAGCCCTGGCAGACCCTGTGTCAGGGCCTCCAAGCGGGAAACTCCTCTCCTTGGTTTCATCATAAATTACCTCCAGGTTTGAAGAGCAGACGTGCCTGCTGGCAGATATGGAAACAGGCTTTCAGAGTTCCTGGATTAAACCCTCATGACACCTACAGAATTCAGCATTAGGCGGGAAAAACTCCCAGCCCAGAATAATTGCTCCCACAGGGAACATCCTTCCGCACTAGAATGTAATAGGTCTGGTTGAGAATTTTCTAAACAGCAGCACCAAACCTCACAGCATAATCACAACTGTCTGCCTGCTCTGGGAGCCAAACCGAAATAACGGCTCCTACAGGAAAATTCCTCACTAGACGCTGCCGAGATGGAGCGATGCTTTCTGCCAGCGCCAAGCTGGACACATTCCCCTTGGAGGTGGGCACCTGGTCACACCCTCGCCCCCCGCCCTGCCCATCGGCCATGGTGCTCCTTCGGGTGTACAGAAAACGGAAAGGCTATTCCAGGGTGGGAGTGGGGGCCGAACCAGCTCGCAGGCGGGGAACTTGTAAAGGAGGGAGGCTGACTCGATATTTACACACGAAACATGAGAAGCAGCCTCTTTTTTTTTCCATAGCTCTCCCATTTTTCTTGAACAACACTACCCTCAGACCGTCTTTTATTTTTCTCTTTTGATAAAGACACTGGCATGAGAAATCTTTCTCAACTCTGAAAGGACCGATGGCGTGAGAGGGATGAAAAAGGCGATGAAAGTGTCTTGCCCGGCACCGGGGAGGCAAGGGCGGGGGCTGTGCCGTGCGCCCCAAAGGCTACTGGGCTCCCCGCAGGTCGCTGCTCTGCGGGAATTCCAGCCCAAGGTTACCAGCTATTTCAATTTCTAGGAAAAGCCAAAAACGTCTCTCGATTTTTAATCATTGACTCAAAACAAACCAAACAGAATAAACGAAAACAAAAATCCCCTTGCACGGGCCAAACTGACGCTGCCTGAGCGCTGGGTCCAGACCAGAGGCTACAAGTTTACAACCTCTGGCCTTTGCTTTGCTAGAAAATTCCTCCTGGAAAGTGAGAAGTGGGGACCCCAGGGGTCTCCCCATACACACCAAGATCCTACCTTGACAGAAGTTTCTAAAGGCCCGCAGGGGCCCCAGGGGAAGGAAAGGCCATCTAATAAGCTGTGGCTGAAGCCAACTCTGGGCCACTGGCCCACTGCAGGGAAGCTGCCTTCTGCTGTCACAAAGAGGGGGCTGGTCCCCCAGGTGTGGTTCACTCTCCACCCCCGACCTCCTCAGCCTTCTGGGTGGCTCACCTTGTACAGTGAGCCCACAGGCAGCCCAAACCGTCCTCCCCCTTTCTTCTGGGCCTGAGCAATTTCGACAGCACCCCGCGTCTCGGGGTTGATCAGACAGCTCTGGGTCTGCCCTGCAGGAGCCAGAGCAAGTCTCCCTGTGGGAAAGGGGAGGAGACTGAAGGAGCGTCTTCCGCCTGAGTTTTTATGGGACCGTGAGGACAGCACATCTGAGAAGCAAGAGCAGACAGTCAGGGATGGAGAACAGGCCGAAATGGAAAGGGGCTCTCTAAGACGGACGGTGTGGTGGCCAGGTTAACGATGGGTGTCATTAGTGAGCAGCACAGTCAGTGGAAGGGGGGAACAGGAAGACACGCTAGAGAAGTTTCTACTGACGCAGAAGTAGGAATTATGAGAGAAGAGAAAAGAGCCTGGAAAAGGTGTCCAGCAAACCCAGTACATATGCAATAGGAATTTAGAAGAAGCCCTGAGGAGAAGAAAAGTTTTCTTGTTTGGACTGAAGAGCCGGTTCCTAGACCATCGTGGGAGCTTGTGGGGACAACCTCAAGCCTGTCTGCACAGCTCTGTCCCCCAATGAGTTACCACATTAGCTCCTGTAACTGAGAGAAAGCCACAAGGAGACTGAGGAGTGAAATCTGCCAGGATGACATGATAAATCATTACATCACAGGTCTCAGATAACATGACCCAAGGGTCGTGTTTGCCCCCAGGGAGTAACTATGGTTGACAGGAAACACACAGTGAGTGACACTCCCAACTTGGGTCTGCAAGAGGCCACTGTCACTGGTCTGTCTTCCTGCGGGCAGACCAGCCTCGGTGGTGGCCAAACTGTTCCTGACTCCTCGCAGCACTTGCTGACATCATCTGACCTGCCGCCTGGATCACAGCCAATAGGCTGTGTCGTCCTCCACCTCGTCTGATCTCTGTTAGGTGTGACTGCTTCTTTGTTTCACCCTCCAATGACCTAAGTCAGAAACATCTGATCTGAGTCTTGCCATTTGAACTGTATGGCTCTCCACAGCCACCCACACTCCTACTGGCATAAGACCTGTGAGCCAACACAATCCAGCTCACACCTTTTCTCAGGGGGCTGGCTTCACCGGGGCCTCCAACCCCGCTTTGAGGCTGGTGGGATTTTGATGCCCAAAGTACAGCGGAAGCCCAAAACAACACTGAGACAGATCCTCAGGAAATATTGTTACTCTTGAGAATAAAGAAAGAATCCTTTTAACATCAAGGCAAGAAAATAAAAAGTCCCCTAGAAAAAAGAAAGAAGAGAATTTGCCTAAGATCTCCGGCAACAATGGTTTCACGGAACAAAGACTCAATACCCAGTGAAGCCATCCTTCACGTGGGAGGCAATAAAAGGACTCTCAACACACAAGGTCAAAGGAAAGCATCAGAGGAAAGGGAAGGCATCGTACAGAACAGGGGTCTGCACTGGATTCGGTAAGACAGGCTACGTCTAAATAACTTATTAAAATGATTATAAAACAACGCAAACGTTGAAACTAACTAATGGAAACAGAAGTTACATAATAAAAAATTGGAAGATGGAAAAAAAGAAGATAAAGAGCAAAACCGTGATAAATTTCTCAGTTTTCAGTGAGGAATCGATACTGTTTAACTTTTTTTCAACAGAGGGAGAGACATAGAGAAATACAGGTAATTTTTTTTTTTCTTAAGTTAAAAGTAAACCTACAACAAAAGTAGAATGCATGTAATAAAGCATAAAGGAAAGTTCACCATCTTTCTAACAACAGAAATATTTTTAAAAACCAAAAAAGGCAGACGAGAAACCAGAAAGCACCAGATGGGACTCTGGGTGAATTCCTATTCCATATGTACTGGGTTTGCTGGGCGAAAAAGGCAGAAGAGAAACCAGAAAGCACCAGATGGGACTCTGGGTAAGAGACCAAATACACTGGTCACCATAATAAATGCCAATGGCTCTTTTGACACTGGGCAGCACTCCGTTTGGAACAAATAAACTGCCGCTGGCGAACACAGTTAAAAATAAAGAAGTAAGCAAGGACATACCAGGAAAATGTGACAAAAAGAAAACATTTAATAGCAATACCCATTTCAGACAGAGTCAGATTCAAGACACAAAGGATTAATTAAAAGGGGTTCTTGGAAGCTAAGAAAGGTAAAATACATAATAAAGTTGTGACAACCATCAGCCTGTATGCTTCAAACAATTTGGTATGAAAATGAATAAAAGAAAACTCTATTAAGAATCTCAAAGAGGAATTCATAAAACTACCTCTCTTAATCCCAGAGTAAATACACAAAAAGAGAGGAGGCAGATGGCTGGAAAAAGATAAGAAACCTTGTTTAAAGTACACCAAAGTATGTACTCTAAAAATAAAAAGCACTTTCCAATAAATGTTTAATTTGATTTTATAAAATACTAACAAAAACATTTCTAAATGGGCTGCAAAGAAAAATCTCAAAATTAAGAAAAATAAAATTTACATAGATTACATTCTCTAACTACAACGTCGACAAAACTAGAAACTAATAACAAAAAGTTAACCAAGAAAGTTAACCAGTCACATCTCTCTGGAAGTTAGAAGAAATACTCTTAGTTCATGAAGATCAAAAATCAAATCAATCAAAACTTCTTAGGATATGGTCAAGGCAGCATGAAAAAATCTCTTAGACAAAATTCATCTCTTACTAAAGAAAGAATGAAAATAAGTGAGGATTCAACTAAACGAGTAAAAGATGGATGTTAAAAACAAGGCCACGGAGGGAGGAGAAAGGAATTAATAATAAAGACAAGCAGTAGAGCTCACAAATACAGTTAAAAGCTGATTCTATGAAAAGACCAATAAAACTGATACAATTTTGGCAATGCTAATCTATACAGAAAGAACACAAATATATATCTTAGGAATGACAAATGAAATACAACTACAGATAGAGGAGATACTTTTCAAACTTAAAAAAAAAACAACTCAGTTCAAATAAGTTTTAAATTCTTGGCAAAAACAAAAACTTTCCAGGAAAATGTACTGTATGGACTTAAGAGAGAGAGAGAGTCGGAAAAAAACGATCCCTTAGGAAAACCTGGTACGTTATCAAAGAAATTCTCCCCAAAGAAATAATAAGTTCTCTTTAGAACTTCAAGGAACAGATAGCTCCTATGCTTTCTAAATTGTTCTAGAAAACAGAAATGTGGAGAGCTTTCCATCGTGATCTCAAAAATCCTGATCTCAAAATACGACTGAGAGGTTTTTAAAAAAATGTATAGCTCCATCTCCTATTTTGAGTTTACTGAAAATGGTAGTAAAGAATAACAACAAAGCAATCGCTATAACGCTTACTGGATATCAGGCCTATTCTATATAGCGTCCATATACTAATCCTCCTTTCTCTGAAGAGTTATTATTATTATCCTCTTTCCAGATGAGGAAACTGAGGCACAGTAAGTGGCAGAACTGGGACTCGAATGTGGGACACTGGTACCTAGAGACCATGCTCTCACCACTAGGGCATACTGCGTCTCCAGGTCAGTCCCGCAGCTTATTAAAACAGTAAATCCACCAGGACAAAGCAGTGTGTGTGCCAGGGAGGTCACGCTGGCTATAGACCAGGAGGTCTGGTCATTAAATTCACCTAAGGACTGGTATCTAACACCATTTTCCAATGAAAGGAACCGGGGCTCCTTGGAGAAATGGCTGATTCTACGGCTGGAGCGAGTTATGTGCACGATTAGCCTGGAGCATCGTACAGTGGCAGAAAGTAAGAAAGTGCTCTGAAGGCAAAATAATGGGAGTGGGGATGTCAGAGGGACACAGGAGCCAAATGAAAGAGCCCCCAGTGGCCAAAGCTGGGATGATCTGAGCAACCAAATAAATAGCATAACACTGGATTATAATCCAAAGTACAAAATATAGATCCACGAGTCCACACTGATATAAGTAAATAAATGGCTGAATAAATTAATAAATGGGGAAGAAAAGACAAGTCTCCTGTACATATTCCTCCCTCAGACAGACAGAATATAACTCCCTGTTCCTTAAGTGTGGGCTTAGTTCCTTAGGTGCAGTCATGTCCTTCCAAAGACTGCAGCATGCAAAGGGAGGGGGAAATGGTAACTTCACACGGAGAAAGCTGACCAGCATCAGGTGGTCAAGATCAACGTCAGTGATAAGTCAGGCTGTACCCCTGACATGATGTGATGGAAGTGGTCTTCCTCCCAATAACCCAGGATCCCAGGCCAACCATGAGAAAGGCATCGGAAAAACTGAAACCGAAGGACATTCTACAAAACACGCGACCAGTCCTCCTCAAAACCAAGAAACGCGAGAAACTGCCACAGCCAAGAGGAGCCTAACGAGACAGGACAACTAACTGTGGTACCTGGTATCCTGGGTGGGATCCTGGAACAGAAAAAGGATATTAGGTAAAAGCTAAGGAAACTGGAATGAAGGGAGGACTTTAGATAATAATGAATCAATATTGTTTATGAATTGTGACAAATGTCCCATAATCATGTTAACGACAGGAGAATATGGATGCAGGGTAAGCGGAAACTGTCTCAAACTCCCGTAACCTTTCTGTGATCTAGAACTATTCTAAAATACAAAGTTTATTAATTGCGTAACCTACACACATATACACACGCACATGCGTGCGCCCACACGGGCAAGGGAGATGCCAAAAAGGCAGCTGATAAAATTCAATATCTTTTCCTGATAAAATCTCCTAGCAAGCCAGGAAGAAAACACTACTTCCTTAAACTGGTGATGAATATTTATTGGAAATCAATATAGTCAGAATCAGGTTCTAAGGTGAAACACTAAAGGCAAATCCATAAAGATGCCTGCTGGCACCACTGTTACTTAACAGGGATTCTCTGAGGTCAATTCCCCTGGCATTTGAAAAGAAAA
>NW_006494614.1:64382232-64399959 GCF_000325575.1 Pteropus alecto
TGGAGAGAGCTCCCCGCCCTCATGTCGGGTGGTGTGGACAGAGCAGGCTGGATGGACACACGAGAGGAAACCGCCCACCTCAGGATGGGGCTGCCCAGGATAAGGTAAAGTCTCCTCTGAACTCCAAGAACTGTCTGCTGGAGACGGCCCTGGCTCTCAGAAAGAGCTTGGCTCACTGAGGTGCGGCCAGCTGGGCGCAGCTCTCCAGGCTGCCTTCCTGAGGGTGCATCGAACTGATGGGGGTTTCCTGAGCCCTCTGTGGTAGGCTGTGTGTGGCCAGTCTCCAACAGTCGAGGAAGTGCTGGCAGGAAACCTGCATCGGCCTCACGACACGAGGCAAAGAGTGGGTTTCACCACACTCAGACCTGGGGTCTCGGGGGGCCCTTTTTGAACAAGCCATGCCACCATCTTGTTCCTCAAAGTGGCCAACAGAGAGAGGCTGTGTCCGCTGCGGAGGGCATGGGGCACTGCCCACAGTGACCAGGGCCACAGAGAAGGGCCCGTCACATCCGTTCTTACCCAGGGGTGGGGGTCTCAGAGGCTGCCTGGACCCAGACCTGCTCCAAAGGCTCCAAGCAAAACTCTAGCACTTTCGTGGGGCTGGGTAAACTGAGGGAAGTGTCATTAATGCCCAGGCTGAGACCAGATTAGGTCAGAAAACTCCCAGGTGAGTGGAAGGTAGCTGCACATCCCCAGAACCTCCAGGAAGGAGGGAAATAAGGGCCTCTTGGTGACGTCCATCACCAATGAAACCTGGATCCTCTGCATGACCCACGAAGGGTGTGGCCAAAGACATGTCTGACTACCACGTCCACCACGCCCAACATGCTGAGCCAAAGCAAGACCCAGAGCGAGGGAAGGGCCCAGGCATCTGACAGAGGGTCCTTCAGTGGTTACAGTGCAGCAGGAGGGACCGACAGATGAAAGAGGAGGCAACTGATCTGAGAGGCGCGGGGTGGCCTCTGGAGAGCTGGATGTGCAGCCAGTCCTGGGCCTGCTGCGGGGTGCGTGGAATGACACATAAGCTCAGCAGGCGACTGTGCAGGGCCAGGCCTGGGGGGAAAAAAGCAGTTGGTCTGCCTCAACTGCCTGTGCTTTCTGCAGCCATAATCACCATGGGGTGGTGGGGTTCTGCGGTTTCCTATAACTCTCCCACCTTACAGTTATCCTCACTGGAGTTAAATTATCTAATCCTCCAAAATGAAAAAAAAAAAAAAAATCTGGCTTTGTTTAATAGGAACACAGCAACGGGTTCTGCTACCTGCTCCCTGGGGTGGGTAAATTGAAAGACAACCACTTGCCTCAGCACCCCATGGCTTGGGTGGAGTGCGCGCACGCGCGCACGCGTGTGTGTGAGTGCCTGTGTGTAGTTTATAAGTGATCTGTGTGAAGTGTGTGTGTGTAAGGTGCGTGTGGTATGTGAGTGGTGTGGTATGTGTGGGGTGTGCATGTACCTGTGTGGGGGACATTTACATATGTGTGGTGCGTGTCTGTATGTCTGGTGTTGCGTGTGGCAGGTGCGTTGTGTGTTTTGTGTGAATGCTCAGTGTGGTATATGTGGGTGGCGTATGGTGTGTGGCCAGTCTCTAACCCGCGCACAGGTAGGGGGAAGAAACCCCTCAGTTAGGTCCCCGTCCCCCACTCCCAATCTGGACCCAGGGGCATAATGAACACGGAATTGTGACGTGCTCCATCTGGCTGAGGGGCAGGAAAAAGCAAGGAGACTTTCAGCCCAGAGAAGCACAGCTGGGCATGTTCTTCATTAACAAAAGACGAAAAGAAAGCAGGTGGCTGTTATTTCGGGCTGTTGCCTGTGGCAGAAGAGCAGCGAAAAACCCAGGCGTTGTCAAAGGTCTCCAGATGGGGTCGGCGTGTTTGCCAAGAAGGATCCCAGCCCGGGGAGGAAGACAACGCAACGTGTCCCCTAGCACACCTCGCAGTCCCTCTGCCTTTCACATGACTCGCACAATTCCCACAGAAGCTGTCATGGAAGGGTCCAAAATGTCCCATTCACAGCTTGGAGAAAAAGAGAGTGTAATTTCAATTAAGGTCCCAGGCTGTCAAAAACATCAAGTTATTAATCTCTTTGTGGCAAATGTGAACCGGGACCTGCTTACACAGCCAATTGAGCATGCTCTAAATTAGTGTTTGCAGGTAATTGATTCAGCTGCCAGCCCCATGCCAGCCGGCTACAAGCTGGTTACACCACTAACATTAAATAATATGAGGCAGTAAAATGGCCCGCCTGATTGGGCCTGCAGTCAGATGCTGTTAGTGCCCGATTTACCCAAACATTAATGTCTTATTGGTTTAACACAATTTACTACACCTCAATTGCAGAAAGTGATTTTCATTTCCTCTGAAACCCTACTCATAGACACGGCACAAAGGAGGAGGTGTCTTAGTAAATGCCATCAGCTCATTTTTTTTTTGAAACATACCTTCGACATTTTATAACAAACTTTTGATAATAAAACAACAATAAAAAAAAGCATATGACTTAGAACTGGGTCTCCTGGGCAGTATCTCTTGAGTCTGAGTCTGAGCACCCCCATCTCGGTGATGGCGTGTCCTCCTTCTAGAAAATCAGCCTCATCTCCTGCCCCTTCCCACACCTGCCCTCCCCCTAGTCCCGATGCGCAGGAGCCCCTACCCTTCTTGTCCTGTGTCCCTCTGGGGGGCCAGGGCTGGCCACGGCATGTTCTAGGCATGCCCTTCTAACCCAGGGGTCAGTGGCCCGTCTGGGAATCTGGCTGTCCTGGACCTTCCTGGGGACGGCCCAGCCTGCACTAAACAGACACTTGCTTACATGGAGGTTTTATATTCCCCACTTAAGAAAAGTTAAGAAAAGAAGGCTAAGGCTCACAGGGGCAAAGATGAGAGCAGAAAAATAGCTCAGGACATTTTCTTCTCTCTCCCATCCATCCATCCATCCATCCATCCATCCATCCATCCATCCATCCATCCAACCCACCCGCTGTATTTCTTGACATCAACTATGGAGCAGACACTGCAGATAAACGAGACAAGGTGGGGCTTCCAAGAAGAAGCATCCAGGCTCCCAAGGACACAGACCATGAAACTGTGTCCCTGAGCCACCCAGCAGTGGTAGAGAATCATGTCTGTGGGGAAGGAGCGTGAGGCAGAGCGAAGCTGCCCCAACTCATGACTGCAGATGCCCCCAGGGGCTTTGGCTGGCACTGGCAATTGAGAGTGCCCTCTTCAAATATGTCCAGGGACACCCCAAGATGTGACAATGTCCTAGGACGACCATTTCCCACCGTCTTCAGGCGGTGACACCCTCTATCCCCAAAGGTCACCCTACCACCCTGTCCTTCAGAAAAAGTCTGACTCATTCTCATTGTCTCTGCTTCAGCTTTACCCCAGAGCAGTCCCCACCCTCTACCCCAGGAACCCCCTGCCCTCAGCTCTCAGGGACCCAGAGATTAGACAGCTCCAAGGGCAGACACTGCTCCCCCTCTGTATCTCCTATGACCAGCCACAGGCTGGGCACAGCGCACAGTAGGTGTGCATCAGTGCACACACCTGGCACGTGGAGCTGAATTAATACTGCTCAGCACCCTCAGGGCAGCTGCTCCTGGCCATGACCTTCATGCTTATTTCTCTGAGAGCCTCCCCTGACCCACAGGGGCGGCAGCACTGCAGAGAACCCAAGGATGGGGGAGGGGAGGAGGCTGATGGGTCCGAAGACAAAACTAAGATCTCCTCAGAACTCAGCTCAATGAGACCCTCCTAAACAACAGCCAAATGCAACACATAGACTTTGGATCCCAACTTGAACAGACCAACTCTAAAAAGATAGTTATAGACAAATATGGACTAGATATTGATAACATTAAAGAAAGAATTACTGCTAATTTGGTTAGATGTGATAATGACATGGTGGTTACATAAAGGAAAAAAATATCCTCATCAACTGAGACACCACCTACTGATGTACTTACAGGTGAGATGACACGATGGCTGCGATAGTATTTGGTCTTAAATACTACAATGACACAAAACTAAACAGAAACCTTGATCGGGTCTTTGAGGTTCATTACGCTATTTTGCGGGGGAGGGAGTATTTGAAATTTCCCATTAAAAGAAAAAAAAAAAAAAGACTGCCATTACCTTGGGTGGGTGAGGGGTAAGGAGCTGGGGGAAGTGTTCTGAGGGTCCTGGCCCCTGACCCAGAGCTCACACACAGGCCTGTCCAACTGTAACACGGTCAGGCTCTGGGACACGGCTGGGGGGACAGCTCAGGCGCCTCTTAGGAGTCACCTTCAGAGCTGGGCTCCCCGCAGCATAGGGCACAAGGCTGCCAGGATGCAGCGGACGGCAGGGTTCCACGCTGGGGCAAGCTAGTCCTGCTCCAATTTCTGGGTTATTTTTACTTGAGGCATCAGCTGTGGGTCACTATGGGCCAGTTCAGGTGAGAACAGATTTCTGGGGCAGTGTCGCTCTCAGGGGCCACTGCCTCACCCACATCCCTGGCAGCCCCACAGAACTCGTCCTGTCCCAGATCCTTGTCGGGGCAGGGGCTCTGGGAATCCTTAATACCGCTACATCAGAGACTGCATGGAGGCAAAGGCTGAGCCGACTCCACATGCCCTTCACCATCCTCTTGGTTCCTTGTATGAAGCATGTGTCCCTCTTGGAACACCAGGCAATGCCGTGTTAACCTCTTACCACCCAGGGTGACAGGAGAGAAATACAGAGGCTCCCAGTTCAGGCCCCTTTCAGGGTTAGACTTTGAAAACACATCTATCTCCAAGCCACGTCATGGTGAACGTAAATGCCCATGCTGACTCCATCTGTTCCTCACACTCGGCCCACACTGACAGTGGACAGGCCAGAAGGGCTGGGAGGGGATGTGGAAGCAGAGCAGGTCCTGGGGGTGCCCCAGGGAGACTTGGGCCCTACAAGGTGGGCAAGAGGAGGCAACACAAAGCTCTTCAGGCCTGATAGGAAAGGATGGCCCAGGATGGGGGCAGGGCGGGGGAGGGGTAGGTGAAAGTAAAAGGTAAAAACTCTTTTTTCTGTACTCACACTTCTGACACTTGGTGGGTTTTCTAGACCACCAAGTCTGATTCTCCGTGGAACAATTGGGTGTCCTACAATTTAATTCTAGCACTAATTGCTGTAGTTACCACAGACCCTATAGGTTAAGGGCTCAATCTCACAAGACTGTCCTCACTTCAGACACCAATCACAAGTCCGGGCCTCCCTTCTGACTAATTGGCTATAAACTGGGGGTGCCCATGACCCCTCTTTGGGTTTGATAATTTGCTAGGATGGCTCGCAGAACTCAGGGAAGCGTTTACTATAACCATTTTATTATACAAGATAACAACTCGGGATGAGCCAGATGGAAAAGATGCACAGGACAAGGTATGCGGGAAGGGCACAGAGCTTGGACTCCCTCTCCAGGCGTGCCCCCCTAACCCCACCCCCCCGCCAGCACTTCGACGTGCTCACCAACCCGAAGCCCTCCAAACCATGCAGTGTAAGGTTTTTAGAGAGGTTCCATTTCTAGGCACAATTGACTGAATCATGAGTCAGAGCACAGCCCATCTCCTCTCCCTGGGGGCTGGGGGTGGGGGCTGAAACTTACAACCCTCCAGGCAACCAGCCCCATCTGCCCCTCTCCCTTCCCCAGGAGGCACTGCATTAGCATAAACTCAGGTGTGGCTGAAAGGGGCTTACTGTGAATAACAACAGACTCTCACTTCTGTCACTTGGGAAATTCTGAGGGTTTTAGAAGCTCTGTGTCAGGAACTTGGGGGCAGAGACTAAATGTGGATTTCTTTTTGTGTCACTGGGGAAAGACGGCAGCCTATTCTGTGTCCTCTCCCAGGGAGGCCTCTAGGTGGTGTGGTCAGCGGCAGTGACCCAGGACATGGGTGGGAGAGGAACCACTGGGGCTTCCTCACACCATGGGCAGCAGCATGCTGACCCCCAGGTCCCGGAGTAGGGATGAGGGGCTGGCCAGGGCACACTCGTCACGGCTGGGCAGCTCCAGGAAGCACCCGGTAGCCCTGGCTCACTGCAGGGCTAACTGGAGCCCAAGGCCAATGGAGCTCTCCAGAACACTCCATGAGCCGCTTAACCATCCCAAGACCCAATTGTCCAAGCACAGCAGACATAAGGGCAGTGTTTACACATAAAAATGGCAAGCTGTTTTACTAGCGCCTTTCAGAGTCACAATAGCAGCTCTTCCCTAAAGTTTCCTGCAAATTGCACAGAGTCCAAAGAGGGGAATAATGGGGCACTAAACCAGCCTGAAAAGTAATCAAAGACCATTACCATCAAACACTCTGCCAAGAGCCAGCGAGGTGGACAGAGTCGCAGGAAAAATCCTCTTTGCCCACGGTGCCGAAGCCCTGCTCATAACCCCCACTCAATCTGTGCACATCACTGAGGTGCCCCATCTGCTACTAGCTCGGGGAACATAAATTATTGCTTTTACGTTTTAGTCTTTACCCAGAGAAACACAGAAGCTTACCTTTCCATCTCATATTCTTTCATTCCCACTTTTACAGCCTTCATTACCTGGAGGATGGATATTAAGACATTTGTATTAAGGAGATAAGTAGCATGGCCTGATAAATAACGTAGAGCACTTTTTCAAAAGAATCTCTCTCTCTAAAAAAAAATGAAATGTGCACACAGTGGCACAGAAATGTGACAAATTAGAACTTTTTCAAAGTGTCAAAAGCCATAGAGTTTATTTAAACCATGCTGGAGCACCTCCACTCAGAAGCCGATAAATGCCCGCACAGAGCTGTGGCTCGGGCAGCTGCGGGCTGAGGGCAGTTAAGATTTAGCCAAAGTGTCCGTGAATGCTTAGTGCTCAGCAGCTATGGTGCCTATCCTAAAAGGTTTCCTTTGTTTAACGTCCATAAAACAGAGAAAATGAACTCATACAAGAGATTCTGTTGCCCACAAGGGACCGTTGTCTGTCTCCTGACACAAAGCTGTTGCTGTCACCAGGCGGGCACTGGGCTATCTCAGTCACCTTGACGGTCTTTCAAGAAACACACTTCCTTAGATGCTCTCGCTCCTCAGATAAAGCGGGGAGTCTGAGAAATAACTGTGTGAATAAATTTTCAGAAAAAAGGAGTAATAAATGTGCTTGAATCATGGGTAAGAACAAAAGATTCTTTAAAAGGAGCTCAGACTGCCAGAATGCCAGGAAGGAAAGCCCCACCTTCCTGGAAGTGGGGACTTCTGGCTGGGAAACTCCCCAAAGGGTGGGTGCCTTAAGAACCTCTGTGTCCTTGCCCTGTCCCCACAGGAGAACAGAAAAGAGCCATTACCGCATGTCTGGCCTGACTGACGCGACACGTGCTGCTCGCTGGAACGGTGCTGGAGCCTGGGGGTGCCCTGAGCGCGTCAGTCTCGATGCTGCCCTGTTGTCCCACACAGAGCAACGCTGCTCGACCAACCCAGCCAGAACCAGCCGGGGCCCTGCTTACCTCCCGATGGGCCTCACTGGAGATCTTATTGGTGTAGCGCAAAACTTCCAGCTCCATGTCCGTCTTAAAGACCCGGCTTCAGGGAGTAGAAAAATAAAGCGGCAAGTCAGTGACTTCTAGCAGGAGCCGGCTGGACCCCTCTAAGGAGACCCCGAGGCTGCCACACCTGCATAGCTTAAGAAGGAGCACAGGGCCAGGTCATGCCCAGCCAGGCTGCTGATGGGCTGCCTGGGCAAGGGAGCGGTGGTAGAGTCGGCTACGAAGCCCCCAGGAGTGAAAGCTGCACTAAGCACTGCCCGCCCTGACCTCAGGCATGCAGGCTAGCTCCAGTTACGTCTGGAAGCCACTGTGGGTGGTGGAAGAAGCCCAGGTTCTGCAGCTAGATACACCTTGCCTCACTGAGACTCGGTTTCCTCACCCGTAAAATGGGGATAAAATCTACCCGATGAGGCCGTTGGACCTAAATCTTAAGTATGCTGCCTCCCAGGGTTCTGTCCAGTTAGCTGAAGAGGTCTCCCATTTCCTCTCCACCCTCACCCACCTGCCCACCAGGCAGCCCGGGAATACCATGTCACTCAAACCCCTGCCTGAGACAGGGGTGGGGGTGGGAACAGGGTGCTACGTGCTGTAGCCAGTTCCAGCCTGAGTGCAGGAATAAATGTGGAAATAGCCGGTCTGCAGAGAGAAGCAGGAGATAAGGAGCAGACAAGAGAGAAACAGCGGGAAGAGAGGGGTTTAAGAGGTGCGACCAGGAGGCCCTGCTGCCCTTTGGAGATCCACTGCACTTCCTGCGACTGGGCTCCTGGGCTCCTCACAATAAACTCGTGCCCAAATTTGGTGGGGCTTCTAGTCCCTGCAATCAATCTCATCCCCAAGTAAGACTCACATAGAGAGGCTAAATAAATATTCATCTTCTGCCTACACCATTTCAAATAAGCAACTCCGGGTCACAGCCATGCCTAGTCATTAAGAGCACAGAGTCCTCAGCCGACCTTCATGGCCAGCTCTGTACCCTTATAAAAGGTGACCCATCTTCGCCAAAGCTCCCGCATGGTCGCCTCTCCCTCTCTCAAAGGGAACACACTTAAGCACACTCCAGATCAGCAGAGCCAGGGTGTCTGATGGCAGAGCAGCACCTGCCCCTCTGCCCAGAGCGCCTCTCATCTGGCCACTGTCCACCCTGAAGCCTGATCGCCCTGAGCCGGCCCCAGCGGGGGCAGGCTGCTGTCAGGGAGGGCGCTCCCACCTCCATCAGAGGCAGCAAACCCTCGGGACTTCACAGAAGCAGCCTGAGCCACTGACTCACACCGTCTCCATGGTGCCATCCAGCTGGGACAGCCAGCCATTTGTTACCAGGAAGTGAGGAAGGCATCTTGCAGCACAGTGATGCCTTCTTAAGACTGTAAAATCTTCTGGGGAATGTGGAAAAAGCAAACCCCTAATCCCATGGAGACTTTTCTCAAATGAACATGTTTTCTCTCCAGAGGGGCAGACCCTGAAGCCTAACAGTTTGCTCTTTATCATCCTAAAGGTGCCTCAGATTCTGCATCAGGTGCTGGAAGCAGCCCCACCTGGGGAACAGAAAGCTTATTCCTGTGCTCTGTCTTCAGAGCGAGAGTCCAGAGCCACGGGCAGGACACAGATAAGCAAATCAAGGCTCCTGAGGTCCAAAACCACTTGCAGGATGATCTAGCAGGCCCTGATGCTTCGCTCCCCACTGCAGCCCTGCTTGGCACCAGTCCGAGGAACTGGCAAGTGTGCCCTGGCATCTCTTCTCGAATGCAGTGAAGACCAGAGTGACAACACAGGTGGGAACAGGCCCAGGCTGTTTGCCTCTGCCCTCTGCCTGTCTGTTCAGCTTAGCTCTCTGGTCCGTCCTTCCTGCCACCACTCTTGCCAATATTTTAGACCCCCACAAGGGTCAAACCAGAGCCCATGCCTATATGTGGGCCATGGGGCTGTGGAGAAATCCTGCAGTTGTGTGATGGCACAGCTCCTAGTCAGCAGCCCCATGAGTTGCAGGCAGGCATGCAGGAGGCCTATCCCCAACTTTCTCCGCCTTCCTAAGATCGCTCCCTTCCCCACTTTGGTGCCCGCCTCCTCTTCTCAGCAGATGAATGAACTCATCCACTCAGAGAACAGAAGCCAGGTGAGAGCACTCTCACCTCTTCCCCAAACTCTCAAGCCTTGTCCTCCCCCTCATGCTCTCCTCTCTCTCCCCCTACAAGGGGAGGGGTGCCCTCTTCCGGATGAGGTTCAGTCCTACCAACACACACATATACCTGAGTTCAGATCCCAGCCCCAACCTCCTCCATCCATCTGGCCCCTATTAACGGAAGCTCCATGACCACTCACTCACCTCCTCTTCCTCCTCTAGCCAAGCTTTATCCTCCACTACCCAGCCCCATTTCTGAAGAGGAAACCAAGACAGTCCTTGCCTTGGGAGAGGAGGGAGAGCATCTTCCCTATCTTCTCCCCCCATCCCCTCTCTTCTTCTCCCTTCAGCCCCCACCGCTCTGCCACCTGCCCTCTCACCAACATGAGGTGATGACCCCAGCTGCCAGATGCGAGGCATCAGGTGACCTGCTGAGGACGAGGCACGGGGAGCCCTGCCTCCTCTGGTACTGCCTGCTGCTTCCTCTCTGCCTCCCTGACAGTTCCCCCCTGCCCCCGCCTCTGCCCCTCCGCCTCACCTCAGCCTCCGCTCCCAAACCCCGGCCCTGGCACAGGCTTCTCAGTTGCACTTCCACCTGCGGGTCCCCCAGGCACCTCCAGCTCAGCGTGACAGAAACTCCCGCCTATCCGCATGCCCCCCTCCCAAACCACAGCTCTGCCATCACCCTTAAAACAAACGGGGCATCATCCCAGATACCTCCCTCTGGCCCATCCACTGCCCCTACATCCGACTGATGACCAAGGACTATGCATCCACCTCCACAACCTCTCTCAGACCCTGCTTCTCTCCATCCAGACCCTGGTCCTTCCAGCCTGGTCAACCTCTCCTGCTTCTTGTGGCTTCCGAGCCTCCAGGTCTATCTGCTACCTAACAGTGCAGGGGATCTTGAGGAAGTGCAAATCTGACCTTGCTTTTCCTTGCTCAGAACCGTCAGTGAGTGGCCTCTCGATGTCCTTGGGATGAAGTCAAATCTTTAAGGTGGCTCCCAACGCTCCCTGGGCCCACCCCACTCTCTCCCAGTGGAGACTCCTCTGCCTGGCACTTGCTCCCACCATCCCCGCCACCTGGCTAAGTCCCCTCTCTGTGTTCCCTGGGCAGTCTAAAGGAATCCTCATTGAGCTATTACACTTGTAATCTCTTTTTCACTTAAGTCTCCTCCCGGGTCATACATAGCCCGGGAGGACAGGGTCTCAGGGCCAGAACAGCACCTGGCCTGAAGGGGACACACAGTAACTGGGATAGAAGCAATATCTGGGCACCACACCAAAGCTGGAAACATCCTGCTTCCAACAAGGAGAGATAATGGCCTCATTTCAAAAAGAAAAGGAGGTGTCCTCCACCCGCCCTGGGGGAGTTCACCAGGACTGCGGGAGGCCGCTCAGCCTGCCACGCCCTGGGCAGGACAGGGGCGCAGCCTCCACAGGCCTCAGCAGTTCAAACTCCACCACCACTGCATTGCCCCAGCCACAGAGGTGGGAAGAGGTGGTCCCGGGATCTGACCCCCAGGAGCCCACCACACAGGCTCTCCACTCGGCCTCCTCCCTGCAGCATGAGTGCCCTCGATCAGGAGATAACCCGGGAAAAGCGCACAATCAGCCCGAGGAGAAAGAGGCCTGGAGCCCAACCACACTCCTTTCCCTTTAGAGACGAGCGGTATTTTCAGTGGTCAAGGACCAGGATGCTGCTTTCTTTTCCAATTTTACTTTTGGGAAGATGACAAACTAGGCCTCTAGCTGATTTACTCAGGATTTATTTTTTAGTCATATTAAAAATAAATCAAATTGAACGAGGGCAAATTATCCCATAAAAGCAGTTCTCCGGAGAAAGCAGCCTCACCGAGCACTGGACTGGCCCAATTTAACCCCAGCTTAACAGGCCCTGAAAACAGATGTTTGTTGAGTGCCAGCTTACCTGTGCCGGCTTACTCAAATATCCATTGGGTACTCTGGGCCTGAAGTCTCACCCAGGCACCAGGCATGCTAGCCTGGCCCACTCATCGCCATGGCACGAGCACCAGAAACTTTTAAGATTACTGCAGCAAATAATAAGACTTCTCAGCACTCTGTACAGTTTGTCCCCATTTTCAGGAAGAATTCACTGCCCTGAATCCGACGAGGCCATTTCCATTACCCCTGAGCACGAAAAGGCAAGGGAAGAGGATTCCGAGCTGGTCCTGCCTCTGCAGGTCCGACCGCCTCTGGAGTGAGGGATGCTTCGTGTCACACTCAGCTCAGCCTTACCTGGCCCAAGGATGTGTGGGGTGGTGGTTAGAAATGTGATCTGTGAGGGTCTAGCCCCAGGAGAGGACAAAGGCCACTTCCTCCATGAAGCATTAGAGGACCAAGGGTCAGGAAAGGACAACACTGATGTCACTTAAGGACTCTGGACAGAAGGTGGTTCAGGCCCTCCCCCCAGCAAGGGGAGGTGCCTGATGTGCGTGAGAGAGGCATGAGCACTCCCATAGAGTCCCTGGCTGCGGGCCATGCTGTGAGCATCACCGCACCAAGGGGGCCGCTCAAGCAGAAAGGCAGCACCCCAGGCAGGGGGGTGGGGGTGGAGGGACAAAGGCTCAGAGTCCCCGTCGGAGGCCTAAAATGACAAAAACTGGACGAGGCTAAGATTCGCTTGTGCAATTTTTTTCCCCTTAAATATTCGCAGGTCACGAAACTGCCTGTGGACATTAAACACAGGATGAAGACATCAATTAACTGAGATCTGAATGTTCCACTGCTGAAAACAGTAGCAGGAAAGGATGCAGTATTTCTAAAATCAGTCTCTGAGCATCAAAGTGCCATAGTGTTGAACAAAACCCATTTGAAGGGACAGGAATTCCATCTCTCCTAGAGATGAATGTATGGGGGATGGTTCTGTGGGAGAGCTGGGTAGGAATGCAATACCACAGGGCCCCCATGACCCTTCCTTCCACCCATGATGCAAAGGGTAAAATCCCAGAACAGCAGCAGAGAGCCGGTTAGAATTACGTATCCTTAGAAGGCTCAATCAATAAGTCTTCTCAGAGAGACCAGAGACATAAAGAAACGATGGCTGTGAGCCAACTGTGCCTGAGACCTGACCGGGGCCAGGCAGACATGGGCCACATGTGGGGGAGGTGCGGGAATTTCAACTCGGTGCCCAGGATCTGCCAATGCTCCCACATCCCACCTCCTGCCTCCTGGCACACTGTAAGTCAAGCGCTCACTCTGCTGAGGATCCCACTTTCCAATCGGCTTTCTCATTAACTCAGAGTTAAATGCCTATCTATTTGTTGGGAGACAAAGACGGCAACCCTCCTGGAATATTTTTCACATACACACCAAGAATCCAGGTCATCACCTACGTACCTTTTCTAATTTGGGACATTGCAAAGACGAAGGAAATCAGTGCGCTCCTGCCCCTGAACCATCCACACCTCGGCACCTCCGAACACAGAAAGGCAGGGGAGCCGAAATAGAAATGTTACCCCACTGCCTGATTAATACATGCAGGACACCTTCCCTCCGTGTAATTAACAGTTCTAAAACTGGCGCATGACTCAATTTCACACAGTCTCACTTAAAACCCAAGAAGGCGCACAGCAATTGCTGACATGCTTGCTCTCCTGTGATGCTTCCAGAGGTACTTAACTGAAATCTAAAGCACCGAGCTACTAAAGAGTACAAAAGCATCTCCTTTTATTTCCTACCCTACCTTCAGATCAATTTAATCATCTGCAGAACAGGAAAGTAGAACCACAACCTAAATTATGGAAGTGAGGCGCCCCCTCTTATTAAGTTTCAACTTTTGACCTCCACATTCAAACTGCAATACCCAGCACAAGAAGAGAAATTATCAGTTATGATCTCATGTTTGTGGGGAAGAGTATGATTATAGAGGAATTTACAGGAAATCAAAAAGGTACTGCTTGAGAGAATGGAAAACAATAAAACGGTCACTGGATGGAAATGAATGATGCCTAAACAAAAATGAGAAAGGAAGCCAGGAGAGTGCTGGGCGAGGCTGCTCACTGCCCCCCACCAGACGCGCTCCAGACGCGCTCCCTGAGGCAGCCCAAATCCCCAGCCCAGTTACTGATCAGGAGCCCGGTGGCATGCGGGTGGCAGGTGACAGGAGGCGTGGCGCTGGTGGAGCTTAGCTACACAGCTCCTGGCCCCCAGCCCCTACCATACCCTGGCCTCACACCAGACCCATGCTGCAGGGTCTGAGCGACCCTGCAAGTCCAGTGGCCCAAAGTGAACTGGAAGGAAGGCTCACACTCAGGTAGGCTGCCCCGCCCGCCAGGGTGTTCCTTGGAGTTGCAAGGGGCGGTACAGAGATCCTGGAACCATCAGCCTGGACACAATTCCTGCCTTTTTCTTGGGCAAATCACCTCCCTGTGCCTCACTTTCCTCATCTGTAGCATGGGAATAATCGGAGCACCTATCTTATAACAAATAAAATACCTCTTCTGAATAAGGTGACATGTGTCAAGTACTTAGCACAATACCTTGCATATGGGAAGTCTCAAAAGGTGAGAGCCATTATGCAGATGCGTTAGCACTTATGCTCTCACTCAATTTTTCAGGCATCCATCAAGGGAGCCCACTTCTACTCTGCAGGAGCGGACCCTGAGACTAAGTGCTATAGACTGAGTACTTGTCTTCTTCCAAAATTCAGATGTTGAAATCTAATCTCTGATGTGTTGGTATTTGGAGGTGGGGTCTCTGGGAGGTGATCAGGTCATCATGAGGGCAGAGCACTCATGGATGAGATTAGTGCCCTTATAAAAGAGACCCCAGAGAGCTTCTTGCCCCTTCTGCCACGTGAGGACATAGCAAGAAGATGGCCATCTATCAACCAGGAAGTGGTTCCTCATCAGACGCCAGCCTTGATCTTGGACTTCTCAGCTTCCGGAACTGTGGGAAATAAATTTGTTGTTTATAAGCCGCCCAGTCAGCAGTAAATTGTGAGGGCAGCCTGAATGGTCTAAGACACTTGGTGAATCTTCAGGTCCACACTGTGAGTTACGTATTAGTACACCTCCATTTTATAGATGAAAAACCTGAGCTCAGAAAAGCTAAGTGAACGTGGGCCTGTCCTTGACTTCCTGAGGGGGCGGGTTGGGGTTAGAATTTGGATTTGCCTGAGTAGATAATTTTTCCATTACTCCAGGCAGCTTTTCTCCATGGGGACTAGAGACAGATGGTAGCAAAAGCACTCAGGACACAGAAGCCCAAAGATGCATCAATGAGTCATAATTTAAGGTCATGGAAAGACCCCCTCTCCTATAAATCAGGGATCTGCCTTTCATTCCCTCCAGAATCCTTCCTTCAGTGACTCAAGGAGGGCAATGACCACGACTACCATGGCTCTCACCGAGAATGACTTCAGTCACTACAGATGCTGGTACACACACTATTAAAATACACCCCTGAGGCAGTAAGGACAACGTGACATTTCTAAAATAGTCCTACTGCCATCAAATGCCAAATAACTCCTTTCTGCTGCTGGCTTTAATAAAGTTGGGAAGTATTATTATGAACGCGGAATCCATTTCAGAGCCTTGGAAATGTCACCAGAATTAAAGCGTGCTTGTTCCAAAGTGACGAGCTAATGGCTTATCCTTTAGGAGATGCTGAAGCGCACCACTTCGCCATCCCCTGCAAAGCACCTAACTGTAAGTGGCCAGGAGGAAACACTGCACGTGGGGCGTAAGTGAACGTGGGCCTGTCCTTGAGTATTCAGGATTTATTCTTCTGCCAAGTGATGGCCATGAACTTGGAGTACATAGGTCCTACCCTCACTGTGTGTGGCCATGATGGGCACAGAGGCAGGCTGGCTGGCCTGCTCTCCAGCTGCCCCAAGAGTCAGTACCAATGCCTATTGACAGCCCTCAGATCTTCACCTCCGGCCCAGGCTGTCTCCCACTGGCTCCTGCCTCAAACCCAGCACAGCCCAAACAAGCTCCTGATCCCACACAGCACTGGCCATCCCCATCTCCACGACACACCACCCAGCTCTTCAGGACGAAAACCTAGAGTCACCTCCAACTCCACCCTTCACTCAGCTTTCACAGTAGGTTCCTCTCAGGAGCATTCCTTTGACTGACGCTTTACCTCTCAACTCTCACACCACCCCTCCACCGCCACCTAGACCCCACAACAGACTCCTCACTGCCAACCTGTTCCCACTCTCGCCCTACAGTTGAGTCTCCAGGCTGAGGCCAAATGATTTTTTAGAATGCAAGCCTGACCCTACCATTCTTTGCTTAAATCTTTCAAAGATTTCCCTTAGTTTCCATGTCTCTCAAGACGAAGTCTAAGCTGACAGCGTGGCTGATGCCTGCCCAACCTTCCAACCGCCTTCAGGAGCCACTTCTGCAGTGTGTGCACTATGCCGGCCACACAAGGCCATTACCCTTTCTCTTGTCTCCAGCCTCTGAACAAGTGCTCCCTCAGACTGGATCATTCTCTCCCTCTCCCCAACTCTACACTCCGCCCATCCTCACCACCTGACCCCTATTCATCCTTCAGGATAGTGTTCCCAAGCTTAAGACTAGGTGAGTGAGCTCTCCCAACTAGATGGGGCTTTAGGAGCAGACGTGAGGAGACCGCACACCTCCCAGTTACGTGATTATGTGGTAAAGGCCTCGTCTCATCTCTCCTGCATTCAGAATAAGTGCAGCCATGTAACGGATAACATTTTGGTGCTATCAAAGAGCAACTTGAGTGCTTAAGAAGAAAACCAGTAACACATCAGAGTTGGAGGGCCACTTCCAGGGTCCAAAGAAGTGATTCCCCCCCTGAGAAAGTCCTGCTGCGACCGACCAGAAATCGGCTAAGCTGCATGTAAGGGCTGCCGGCATTACCAAGGAAAGCAAGCAGGCAACATGAGAACATATATAAGAGGATACCAACTACTGAAGACAGATGCATGACTTGAGGAAAACATGTTTACCTTTCTGGTAACAGGATTACGTATGATATTTATTTTTACTCTTTTCACTATCTACTTTAACTGAGCTACATAAGGTTAGCTAATTTATAGTAGGAGCTTTAAAAGACTGAAAATAAAGGACAAGATAAGAGAAATTTAATTGACATTCAAGTGACTCATGCCCTTACAAAAAAACAAACCAACTGAAAAACAAAACAAAACAGAAAAGAGAAGAGCCTGAGAGAAGAGGTTCTAGGGCCGGGCTTGTCTGGTGGGCTCTGTGAGATGGAGCAGGCAGGAACGGCAGGATCTCTCACCTTCCTGAGCTGAGCACAATGAACAGCATCACAGCCACAGGCCATACTTACCATTCCACTATCTCTGGATGAAGAATGGTGTTGTTGACATTGAACCTATAGAGGGAAAACAAAGCAAGCCCATTAGTTCAATGGTCCATCATCTCCCAGCAAAAACTACCTCGTTCAAGACATAAATACCATGATCAAGAGGGGGCCCTTAACTTTAATCTCATGACTGCCTGGCCTACAAAAGGCCTGCTGCTCACTGCAAATGTGGCAGCCCAGGCCATGCCCTCTTAGTGCAGTCAGTTGGGGAATAAGCTGCTTGGCTGCGAAATGCCATCTTGTACCCTCTCTAGGCAGACAGCATAGCTTTTTCCACCAAGTATACCAACATACGCATAATGGGAATCCCAGAAGAGAGAGAGAGAAAGGAGAAGAATATTGGAAAAAATAATGACCAAAATTTTGCCAATTTAATGAAAAACATTAATCTACACATCCATAAAGCTAAATTAATTCCAAACAGGATAAATTCAAAGAGATCCACACCTAGACACGTCATAATCAAACTTTCAAAAGACAAGGAGAGAATCTTGAAAGTAGAGAGAGAAAAGCAACTCATCACATATGGGACTGATGGTTGATTTCTCATCAGAGGCCAAAAGGCAGTAGGATAACATACTCAAAGTGCTAAAAAAAAAAAAAGTTTCGCAAACCAAGAGTGTAGATCCAGCAAAGCTATGTTTCAAAAATAAAGCAGAAATTAAACCAGTCTCAGATAAACAAAAACCAAGAGAATTAATTGCTAGAAGACCTATCCTACAGGAAATAGTAAAGGGAACCCCTCAAACTATAA
>NW_006494614.1:64399987-64413329 GCF_000325575.1 Pteropus alecto
ACTAGTAAGGTAATTATATGAGCAAGTATAAAGGCAGTGTAAATGTATTTTTTGTTTATAACTCCTTTTTTTTTCTGCTATCTAACTTAAAAGACAACTACACAAAGCAATAATTGTAATTTGTGTTGAGAAGCACAAAATGTGTAAAGATACAATCTGTATGCAATAAGAACACCACGGAGGGGAAAAATGGAACTATATAGGGGCAAAATTTTTGTATACTATTGGAAATAAGTTACTATTAATGCAAACTAGGTTGTTATTTACAAGTCTAAGAGGTCATTTGTAATCCCCTAGGTAACAACTAAGAAAATAACTAAAACATACAGAAAAGGAGATGAGAAAGGAATCAGAACCATATACTATAAAAAATCAATTAAATACAAAAGAAGGTAGCAATGAAGAAGCTGAGGAACAAAAACGACATATGACATATAGAAACTAATAACAAAATGGCAGGAGAAGTCCTTTATCAGTAATTACTTTAGATGTAAATGGATTCTCCAATTAAAAGGCAACGATTGGCAGAATGTATAAAAAAAATGATCCAAATATATGCTCTGAAGAGACATACTTTAGATTCAAAGACATAAATAGACTGAAAGTGAAAGGATGGGAAAAAAATATACAGATGGTCCCCAACTTGATGGTTCAACTTAAGATTTTTCGACTTTACGATGCTGTGAAAGCAATATGCATTCAGTAGAAACCATACTTCAAATTTTGATCGTTCCTCAAGCCATCGAAACACGGTACAATACTCTCTCTGGGGTACAATACTCTATCGTGATGCTAGGCAGTGGCGGTGAGTTGCAGCTCCCAGTCAGTCACACAATCACGGGGATAAACAACCCATACCCTCCAGTGTACTGTGTTGCCAGAGTTCGCTGTACACTGTGTGTTTGTTGTACATTGTTGTTTTTGTGGTTTTGCATCCCATCATGTCTATAAAACACCCATCTGTGTCTTCTGCTTCTTGTGAGGAGCAGAAGGTGGCAGCAATTACTCTTGAGGTGAAAGTCAAGATAGTTGCCCAACTGTAGGCTAATGTAAGTGTTCTGAGCACATTTAAGATAGAGTAGGCTAAGCTATGATGTTCAGTAAGTTAAATGTATTAAAAGTATCATCACTCTCTAGTAAAGGTAATTATATGAGCAAGTATAAAGACAGTGCAAGTGTATTTTTTGTTATAACTCCTTTTTTTCCTCCTAACTTAAATGACAACTACATAAAGCAATAATTATAAATCTGTGTTGAGAAGCACAAAATGTGTAACTTTTTTCTTCTCCTATCTAACTTTTGACTTACAATTTTTTCAACTTACAGGGAGTTTACTGAGATATAACCCCACTGTAAGTCGAGCTATATCTGTATCATGCAAACAAAGACCAAAAGCGAGCTGGCATGGCAATACTGACATCAGACAAAGTAAGTCTTAAGACAAAAAGTTTTACTAAAGACAAAAAAGGACATTTTATAAAATATAAAAAGTATTTTAAAAAGATCAATTCATGAAGTAGATGTAATTATTATAAACATATATGTACGTAACAATACACCGCCAAGATATATCAGTCAGAAACCGACAGAACTGAAGAGGAAGAAAACAATTCAACAAGTGGAAACTTGAAGTAATGGACAGAACAATTAGAAGATCAGCCAAGAAAGAGAAAACCTGAACAACACTACAAACCAACTAGACCTAATAGACTTCACCCAACAGCAGAATACCCATTCCCATTTTCTCAACTGCACGTGGGATATTTTCTAGAAAAGACCATATATTAGGCCATAAATTAACTCCCAATAAATTTAAAAGAACTGAAATCATATTAAGTACGTCCTTCCATCACACTGGAATAAAATTAGAAACCGATAACAGAAGAAAAATTCATGAATATATGGAAATTAAATATACACTCCTACACAACCAATGGGTCAGTAATCACAAGGGAAACTAAAAATACTGACAAATGGAAACAAAAACACAACATATCAAAATGTACAAGATTCAGCTAAAGCAGTTCTGTAAGGGAAATTTATAGATGAAAATGCCTATATCAAAAAGGAAGAAAGTTATCTTAAATCAATGACTTAGCCTTCCACCTTAAGAAAATAGAAAAAGAAAAGCAAATTAAACCCAAAGCAGAAAGAACAAAATAATAAAAATTAGAGCTAAAGTAAGTGAAACAGAGAATAGAAAAATAATACAGAAAATCAATAAAATCAAAAGTTGGCTCTTTGAAGAGATCAACAAAACTGGCAAAGTCTTAGCCAGACTGACCAAGAAACAAGGAGAAGGCTCACGTTACTGAAATCAGGAATAAAAGAGGGGCATTACCACCGACTAAACAGAAACCAAAAGGATTATAAGGAAATGTGATGAACAACCATATGGTAATAAATTGGATAAACAAGATGAAAAGAAAGAATTCCTAAAGACACAAACTACCAAGACTGACACAAGAAAAAAAAAATCTAAGTAGACCTATAACAAGTAAAGATATTGACTTAGTAATCAAAAACTTGTCACAAAGAAAAGCCCAGGATCAAATGCCTTCACTAATAAATGCTACCAAATGTTTAAAAAAGAATTAATACCAATCCTTCATAAACTCTTACAAAAACTAGAAGAGGAAAAAATATTTTCAACGCATTTTATGAGGTCAGTATTACCCTAATACCAAAATCAGACAAGGGGATCACAAGAAAACTATAGATAAAAAGCCCTTATAAACACACACACACACACACACACACACACTCACTCACTCACTCTTCAACAAAATACTAGCAAACAGTATCTATTCATCAACATATAAAAAGGCTATATACCATGAACGAGTGGGACTTATCCCAGGAATATGAGGTTACTTCAACATACAAAAATAATCAAGCTACTGGACCATATTAATAGAATAGGGGACAAAATCACATAAATGTAGCAAAAAAATCTCACAATTTTCCACATCTTTTCATGACAAAAACACTCAACGAATTGAGAAGAGAAGGGAACTTCCTCAACCTGATAAAAGGTATCTACAAAAAACCCACAGTTAACATTATATTTAACGGTCAAAGACTAAAAGCTTTTCCCTAAGATGAGTAACAAGGCAAGGATGTCATCTCTCTTCACTTCTATTCAACACTGGGGGTTCTAGCCAGGGAAATCAGTCAAGAAAAAGAAATAAAGGGCATTGAGATTGGAAAGGAAGAAGTTAAACTATCTAATAAGTTTATCGATGACATGATCTTGTAGATAGAAAATCTAAGCAACACACACACACAACACCTATTAGAGCTAGTAAACAAGTTAAGCAAGTTTACAAGATATGTGATCGACATACGAAAATCAGATACATTTCTATATGTCGGCAATAAACAATCTGGAAATAAAATTAAGAAAACAATTCCATTTACAATAGCATCAAAAAGAATAAAATATTTAGGAATAAATTAAGTTCAAGACTCATACTGAAAATCACAAAACATCACTTAAAAATTAAAGAAGATCTAAATAAATGGGAAAATACCCCATGTGTATGAATTTGAGAGATTAATTTTGTTAAGATGACAATACTCCCCAAATTGAGCTACAGATTAATGCAATTTCCACCAAAACCTCGTCTGGCTTCTTTACAGAAAGAAAAGCTGATCCTAAAATTTGTATGGAAATTTAAGGGAGCCAGAACAGCCTAAACAATCTTGAAAAAGAGAAGCAAAGTTGGAAGACTGACATTTTTCCAATTTAAATACTTACTGTAAAGCTGAGTAATAAAGATAGTGTGGTACTGGCATGAGGAAAGACATATAAATGGAATAAAATTGAGAATTCAAAAATAAACCCATATATTTATGGTTAATCGACTTTTTTATTGTGGTAAACACACATAACATAAAATGCACCATTTTTTAAGTGTATAGTCCAATAGCTGTTTTTTAAAGCTTAATTAGACACATCATGAATCTTACTGTATGTAAATTTTATTTCAATAAAATCAACTTATAAAAATTGACAGAATGAAAACAAGAAATAAATTCACAGAGTGTGAGATTTTCTCATACCTCTTGTGGTGAAAGAACAAGCAGAGAATCAGAAAAGATGTAGAAAATATGAATAATAAAATTAACCAACCTGACTTAATTGACACACAGAGCACTACAGCCAACAACTGCAGAATACATGCTCTGCAAGTACACAAGAAACATTTATCTTAATGATAAGCTGGAAGTTTTAACAAATTTCAAAGTGTTGAAATACAAAAAATGTTCATTGATTACAGTAATGTTAAACTAGAAATCAGTAACAGAAATAAAATTATAAAATCCCAAATTGTTTAGAAATTAATAGACTTCTAAACAGACTGTTCAAAGAAATAATGGAATTAGAAAATAGAAACATGAAATATCATAAACCCTGAAATGCAGCTAAAACAGTGCTCAGAGGAAAATTTATAGCTCTAAATGCATTCAGTGGAAAAGAACATTGAAAGCAATGATCTAAGATTTTATAGCTCCCATCACAAGAAAGTCCCTTTCTTCTTTCCCAAGAAGCTAAAGAACAAATAAACCTAAAGAAATTAGAAGGATATTAAACAGAGCAGAAATCAATGAAATAAAAAACAAATATATAATAAAGAAAAATCTACATAGCCAAAAGTTGTTCTTTGATAAGATAAACATAATTGAAAAGGGGACCCCTGGAGACAAAAGGATCAGATCGAGGACACATCTTTGGTACACCGTGTCATGTGTGACCCGCAGCTCAAACTATCAGTAAGACATCTAGGGAAGCATGATGTGGCCGAGCACAAAAGACAGTCCTCAGCAGAAAAGCCCTGGCAAGCCTTCACCCCTCTGCATTCTGAGCCCTGCTCCGTCTCAAGCCAGGGTATCACACAGGGCATGCAGCCCTGTGACACCCAGGGATGCTCTGTCACCTCATTATTGGTGTTTGAAAACAACTATCTGCTGCCGTGATTGTGAGGCTGGCACCCCCACTCCCGGCTGAGCCCTATGAGGATGGTTGTGGGCCGAGGAGAGAAGAGGGAACGGGGTATGGGCGGGCTGACAGGAACCCAGATCGCCAAAGTGTCCAGATTTCTAACGACACAAATAAGACTACTTAATTCAAAGTCAACCAAAATGTTGTAGAATCAAAGCCCTACTTGTGAAATATCAGAGAAAACCAGGCAGCCAACATGGTTCAGTGTGAAGAACAGAGCAGCAGATGACATAAATCAAGACAACACTTCTCTGCCTCCCATTTTGCCAAATGTCACTTTGACATTAGGAAAAGCAACGGCCTATCTCCTCAACAGCCAAACACACCAGTAAAATCTCACTTCACAAAATGTACGTGCGTATACACACACGCGCCCACGCACCCACGAGCCGCAAAGTGACCCAGCACACAGACACAAACACACAGATAACAGGAACATAAACACAACAGACAAGATGAACACACAGGTAGCATACACTTAAAAAAGAGGCACACGCAGACACACACAGACACACACAGATGTGTATACAACAGGCACACACTCAGAGACACACCCAAATATATACACATACGGAAACACATAAACTCACACAAATGCACACTCAGACACAAAAACATCCAAATACACCTGGATACACACAGAAGAGTCCAAAGACACTCCCCAGTGTGGACAGCGTTTGACTTGGGGCAATAAGATTTGGATGTTCCTTGCTTTAGCCACTGAACTAGTTAGCACTCTCTGTGATGAGCATGTGATCACTGTGGAAAGACAAACCCACCAGTGCCTGTGAGGGCAGGGGGTGTTCTGGAAGCAGACGGTACCTCCCTGGCGGGCTCCACCTGTGGGCTGGGTGATGAGGGTGAGGTAGGGGCCCAACCACCCCTGCCTCCTCCCTGCAGTTTCCAACCCTGGAGAGCAGGCCCTGCGAGGGACCCCACCCTGGACCCCTCCTAGGGGCTGAGGTGGGTTCTTGTCCCTTTAGGATTCATCCCCTTGTGGACATTCCATGGGCCATAATCAGAAGCCCAGTCTCAAATACTAACTTGATACACAAGTTAACAGCAACCAGAAAGCCAACGTCCTCACATCATATATTGGCATTTTGCTGTAATTGTCAAGTTTTAATAATGTCCCTCTGCTACCTGGATTTTAAAATTCACTTCTTAGAATATTAATATTCCTGCATTAATGATCCCCAAATTCAGCAATTTCATATTTAACTGCTTATTTAAATGGAATTAATTCATAACCAAATCTCTTCAAATATGCAAGGCAATTTAAGTAATGCCAAAAGATAAGAAATACACTTATCCTGAATAACCAGTTGATGTTAAATATCGACCCTATTTCTCTGTCAGACAACAATGTGAAACAGAGCCCTCTGTAACTCACTGCCCCCTCCCCCAGGCTCCTGGGCGCACAGTCTGCCTGCTTTGGGGGTAACTCTCCTGCCAAAAAGGCACCCTATTAAGCTATGCAAACTTGATAGATGAGTGACTCTCGACTCAGGCCACCTGGGCCCCCAAGACCACCCCTTTTCCTCCATAGTCAGCATCTCTCTCAGGAAAATCTGCTCTACAGCCCACCCCCTTAGATGCTAACCGACATCTATTACGTCTGACTTTGCTCCTAGGCTGCGCGAACCAACCGCTCCAGGCAGTCGCAGTGGCCACAGCCTCTAAGAAGAAGCCCCATGTCCTCCTGACTGCAGAGCGACCCTCTCCACCTCAGCTTCACCTAGCTCCAGCCCCAGACCAGCCTGGCCATGCCATCACCAAGACCTGGCAATGAGCACCTGACCCCATCCTCCAGCCAGAGCCCACAGAGGGCCCTGCTCCTTCCTTCCACACCTGCAGCCATACATGAGAACTGTGGCCTGGGCCAGAGGCCAAACTCAGCCTGAGGCCTGGCAGACTGTCCCCACCTGCTCCCTTCATCCCATCACAATCACACCCCTGGTTCCCCACAGAGGAGAAAACCACATCCCTTGAGCCCAGGGATCTCAGGCCATTGAGAGATGCCAGAGCATATCTACCACCCCCACCCCACCTCTGGCTCCCTGTTCTCTCTGCTTTGGGTCCTCCACGACCCCAACACTGTGAGACCTTGCACACTCCCTGTTGTAGGGAGCAGGCGACCCAGCCCTGATCTGGGAAGGTAGAGGGGTGTCCGAGGTCTCCCAGGACCAAATGTGACAGACCCAAGGCAGCCAACCCCCAGAAGCCACATTTGGAGAGGTCACAGGCTGCTCACTCAGCTAAACCAGGACCCAGAGACTCTGGCATGTGTAGACAGGTGAGGCCACCATTCTACCAAAAGCTCCCTCCTCTCCCCAGGCCAAGGGGTAAAGGCAGCCTGGGATATAGCCCATGTGCACAAAACGAGAGGCCAAACCTGAACTTCTGCTAAAACAGGTCAATCAAGGACCTAAGATGGGAGGTGTTGCAGAGAAGTTCAAAAGGGTCAAACCCTAAAATTTCAGGAATAAGGCACATCATTAGGGCTGTGAGAACTGACCGGTGATAGAAGCAGTTGAGTACTAGAAAGCAGGACGACAGCAAGATTCATCTTGCTTAGGAAACAGGCTATTATTATCTCCAGCAAACAGCTGGAGCCGCTCATAGCAGGCAGGTGAACTCGGTCCATGAGCCGCACTGGCCCTCAAGGACAAGGGCCTCTCTAGCTTGGCATAGAGGTCAGGAGGTGGCAGAGTCAAGGTGCTAGCAGCAGGGGTGGGTGGGAGGCAGGGGGCTGGGCTGCACCTACACCCCAGGAAAGTGGACATGACTCTCTACAAGAGAAAGGCACTGGCAGGCAGCTGGAGACAGAAGCCACTGTCAAGATCAGTGCCCATGGCATGGAGCTACACGAAGGGTGCCGCAGTGGGAGGGGAGGCCCAGAGGGAGGCATGGGGGACAAACCTCCAGGGACAAGAGGGAGGGAATACCACAAGCAGGCCAGGGGACCCCAAAGCAGAGAGATACACGAGAGGGCTTTCATGTGCAGTGTGTCAGCCAAGTCAGAAAACTCAGCCCCACAAGAGTTTGGGAAGGAATCCCCCAGGGCAGCAGTGAGGGGTCTGGGGTAGCACCCTGTGGTAGGCCCCCATCTGGACTGGACCATGAGTTAGAGAAGGACCAGCCCAGCACCTAGGGAAAGTATGCAAAGTTAGGGCAATTCTTGGTTCTGTAAAAAGCCTCCCAAAACAATGAATGAATGAATGAATGAATGAAATTTTAACATGCTCCCAAATGCTGACCAGGTGGGTGTGGGTTTGGCAGAGCACACCATCTTCTGGGCTCTTGGCAGGGATTGCAGAGACTCAGGGAGCAACAGGGGACAGAAACTGGGGTCTGTTTATGAAGGGAGAGATCGGGTTCACATCGTCACTGCTCCCAGGGCGGGTGGGGATGACAGTGATGATGTCCCTGAGCCCCCCATCTCCCCCGGGAAAACTTAGAGAGCAGCCAGCAGTGCTCTCCTCTCAGGGGCTATATCTTGAGCTCTCTCCCAAGAACCATGCCTGCCATACCACCCACCAGACCTGTTCCCAGGGTGCTGAGCAGACATTCTCTGAAGCAGAGACCTCTGGAGCGGGCAAGCCAAGGCCCACAGCCAGGAAGCCCCACAGCTCCCTGACACCAGGAGTCTTGTAATCAGCGATCCTCGAGTCTACCTGGCCCACTGCACAGACAGGGAGATTGAAGCTCAGGGGCAACAGGACTCAGTGGGGGCTGCCTGTGAGCACCAGCTCCACACCAGGCTCCAGGTGAGTGCGATATTTCGTCTCCACAAGCCCAAGCATGCTACACATGGGGGAACCGAGGTTCAGAGGGCAAGTTCTCCTAAGATCACAGAACCAGTCAGTGAGGCAGCCACCAAGGCTCCTTCCTCCACCAGCACCATGGTGTTGGGGACCACTGGTGACAGTGGAGGCAGGTGAGCAGGGTGCCGGAACACCAGTATCTGGCAGCGCTGGGGGGCCCAGGGAGGCTCAGCCCAAGACAGGCAGCAGCGGATTATGCACCCCCACTAGGGCCTAGGCTATGGCCAACATTTCGAGGAGCCCGGCTAACCACTGCCAGTGTGGGAGGCGTGGCCATGCTGGGGAAAATCCCAAGAGGATGCAGAGATTTGAGCCATGAGAAGAAGCAAACCTGATACTGGATCCCCCTGCCCTATCGCTCTTATCACTGGGGGAAGTGATACATATTTATGAGCTCTGAATCCTCCTAATCACCCCGACATCTCACATACACACAAATTCCCGTGGCTCAGGCTCATACATAATTATAAGGCACTTCCTCTGTCACTGCCTCAGTCCACTAAAGGACGACAGAGGACACGGTGGCGCAGAGTAAGTGTGGTGGGGGAGGGGCTGCGACTGAGGTACAGGAAATGGCTGGGAGCTGTCCAGCCCAGCAGCCTGGAGGAGCAGGTACTGCCTCCACCCCCCCCACCCCCCCGCCACACACACACATACACAAGGGCTTGTCCACTGTAGCCTCGGGCCAGCAATGCAGACTCTACAGACCCCCACAGGGCCAGCCAGCCCAGCCCAGAGGGACAGAGCACTCTCCACGAACCACAGCGTGAGGGTGGCAAGGAGAGCAAGGTGCTGCACTCCCTGTGCACAACATCTGTCCTCCTGCCTGGAAAGGTCTAGAAGGGGGAACAGGGTTTGTGGCTCGGCTTGGTGTTCAGCTGAGAGAGGGCAGGGAAGGGGGTCACTATCTGGGGTGGAGGCAGCACGGACACGGGGGAGTTATGAGCAGGGCTGGGAGAGGTTCGGGGCTAGGAGTAAGAGGAGGGGCTGCTAAGAACAAAGACGGAGGCGCTGGGAGCAGGGCTCTGGAGGGGAAAGCGTGGCATGGTGGGGGCCTGCCTGTGCGTGCACAGCGGTCGGGCTGCCTGAGCACTCAGCGGGCCTGCACTTTCATTATTCAACTCAAGAGAAGTGGCATCTGTTCCTTAGAGTAAAAGTCAAAGTGAATTTAGGCAAATTATTTTTCTAAACATTTCCTCAAAATGCGCAGTCTAACCCTCTTTTAGCATTCTCCAGTTTGCGTATTTTGTGTCCAGTCCGCAGACTGACAAGGGCCTGCTGGCAGAGATGGGAGCTGTGAGAATGGAGAAAGGCAGTTCCCAGGCCCCCAGGACTCACTTGCTGATGCCCTCGAAGGAGGCCTCCTTGCAGACACTGCCGCTGTCGGTGTTGACTCCACGCTGGAGGAAGAGAGGGAGTGTGAGGGCACAGAGACATCAGAGTGGCATCTCCACGGCCTGCACTGCAGAGCCTGCCTCCTCCGGCCAGACTCAGGACCGGGGAAGAACTGGGAGCCCCAGCCCAGCCGGGCGAAGCCATCTCTCCCTGCCTTTTACGTAACTCTGAGCCGGGCCCCAGCACAAGGGCAAGACCTCCTTTTTCTGCTGCATTTTGAAAAGCAGAGAACACACGATCTCCGCTGTCAGAGCACTCTGCAGACACCAGCAGGCTGCTCAGGTACAGGTAGGGGCTGGATGAGAAGAGCTTGGCCCGGGACCGCCCCCTACTAGCAACCTGCTGTCCCAGGCCAGCCCCATCTCATGCACATGCTCCCCACTGACTGTTCTAGAGAGCACTGTCAAATCTAGCCCTTCCAAAGATGCTGTGTCACATTCCTCTCCTTTTCCCAACTGTAAGGAGACTCTAAGTGGAACTCAGACAGGAGCGAAGATAAAACAAAAGATTCAGAGAAAAATGTGCCATCCCAGGAGAGGTAAGTCATTTTAAATCGCCACTTCTTCCTCAGAACCTGCAGGATGATGGGTAATGGAATTCCCCCAATAAAACACACTGGACTGTATGTGACCACAAGCCCCTAACACAACCTTCCTTCTCAGCCGTCACAATAGCACAACAGGACAAACAGACCACGTGACGTGCTAACAAAAATAACCAAGAAAAACTATTTCTGTAAAAATCGATTAACAAAGGAGAGAAGGGTCACTTTGGGAGGGAAGAAGGGTTGTACACTCTTCATGTCTGAAGCTCCCAAGGTTAAAGAAGTACAAGAAAGCAGGCTTCTCCTCTGAGCCCCTTCACAGCCCGAGAGCCCCCACAGGCTACGCAGCCCCGCCCCGCCCTGACACCAAGGGTGTGTTTTTCAAATTCTATTAACAATGGAGGAGACATGGGGTGGAAGCAAATCAATATTCTACATCCACAAATCCTCTGTGTTCAGCGTGATACAAATACATCCTCTAGCCAGGTGTTAACCCTTGGAGTGGGTATGGTGTCTCATCCACAGTGGCCTCATGACAGGACACAGCACATCCAAAGGAGACCAGAGAATTGGGGACAAAGAGACTGGAGAATCCAGCTGTTCAGACCAAGGTGACACTACCAATCACCGATGACCATTCCTCTCAGTTTCTCAGTCCTCCCCTATAGTCCCAACCTCTGCAGGGGCAGGCAGCTCCCTAAAACCCCTCCCCATGCACAAACACAGCCTGGCCCCTGGATACCTGCCACTTACCAAAGTGAGGAGGACAGAGGGGCTCAGTGACGTCAGGACACTGGCAATCTGAGAGGTGAGAAAGAAAAATCCACTTTAGAGCAACCACAGGAAGTCGGATGGAGATGCTATACGACCATCACTTAATGATGGCTCACACAGAGCAGATCCTTAAACGAGGAAGTGCTGTTGTTGTCCCATCCTGCCGATGAGGAAACTGAGACTTACAGAAAATTAAGGACTTCTGAAAGCCACACAGCTATCAAGTGGCAGAGAGGGATTCAAACATAAGTCTGGCACACTTCCCCACATGCTGCCCTACCTCCACACAGGAATCCCGGGCTCCCAACAGCCAGACCTGCCCACCCTCCAAGACCAGCCCTTCTGTTCATCTGCCAAGTCCCTCCCGAAAGACAACTGGCAACCTCTTAGGCACTGGCCCCACCAGACTCCCCTCCCCAGAGCAGACACCTTCCTCCATGCTCTCCCTGCCACCCATTAATCTCTTAGACCATGGGAAGTTAGTTGTCCCCAACATCTGCCCCAAGCCCCCAGCCCACATCCCCACACCCCATCCTTCCACCATGGCCCACTCAGGCCTCACATCCCTCTGCGGCTTGCTTCCTGCCCCAACCCCCTGAATGAGTACACCATGCAAGCTCATCTCTCATGCCTTTGCCCAGGCTCTCCCCTCTGCCTACAGTGCCTTCTCCCTATCTTAGCTGCTTCGTCAATTCGTACTCAGGACTGAGGTCCGTGGCCACCCAGGCAGGTTCATTCACTCCTTCCTCCACTGCCCCACTGACCGTCATCATTCCCTTGGCCAAGTGCCCATCACACTGTATTAGCCATGACGTCTGCACACTTGGGTGCCAACGACCCTAGGGGGAGGACCTTCTTCCTCTCTTGGTCCCCACCCCCATCTGTTCTGCATCTTGGCTACTACAGCCCCTATTGTATTTGAGCCCCCCAGCTCAGAGAACAGTCTCCCCTCTGTAGGCCTCGCCCCTCCCCACACCCCCATCTAAGTACTTTAACACTGACACGGTGAGAGTGAGGACGATCTGTTATTTGCTGTTTTTAAGCTTTATTGAGCTGTCACTGGCATACTGTACAGTGCATGTTTTGATAGTTTTGACGTACGTATATATACATGCTTTTTAATACTAAGAGGCTCCCAGAGAAAACTTGGAAGATACTGAAAACTATAAAAAGATAAAATATACCTACAATCTCATCCCCAGAGACCTTTTATCTCTGCACATAAAAACAGAGATCTGTAATGACATTTGGATCACACAAAGTTACATGCTTCACTTATTCCCTGTCATTAAATATTCTTCAAATCCCTGATTTTTACCAGTCACTACTGCCGGGGATGGTGAACGGCCAGGGAGCCCTTGACTATGGCCTTGCCAGGCACTTCAGACACCATGTCATTTAACCACCCATGAAGCTGGTGCTGCAAATGTCCAGACTTCACAAAAGAAATGCTTATTTAAGTTAGATCATAAAGCCTAGAGTTGAACCTATGGCTGTGTCATACTCTCTTAACAGATGTAGCATAATTTATTCAATCCTCTATTGGACACTTAAATTATTTCTAAGGACTAACTATTGTAAATAATGCTCTGATGAACATCTTTGTTAAGTCCTTTAAAAAATTTCCTTAAAAAAAAAAAAAAAAATCACCCAAATCTGACCCAGGAAAATGGCTAGGTGAAAAGCCATATACTTTGACAAGGTTTCTGATGCTCAAGGCCAGATGCACTGCCAGATGTGAACCAACCACCCTCGTACCAGTGGTGCCTGAGGCTCCATCTCCCTGGACCCCCGTTC
>NW_006494614.1:64414257-64419739 GCF_000325575.1 Pteropus alecto
CACTGGTGGCCGGCAATGCATTTAAAAATCTGAATGTTTCTAAAATTTAAACATCAAGAGAGAACACACACAATATGGATCTGCTGCTACTCTTGAACGACCGGAGTATCTAGCAACCCTGGGCCAGCGGCCCCATGGAGCAGCTGCCCCTTCGAGGTCCCACTACACACCCCACATCTCCCTGATGCCTCTCTACCCTGAGGCTGAGAGGCAGGCAGCAGCAATCACTGTGCTACCATAATGGTTTCTCTTACATGCATCCCACCTGCATCAGAGCCAACGACCCTCGTGTCTCCCAACATCTGCCCAGCGCCACTAAGAGGAGAGAAAGAGGGCACACCATGTGCCCTCCACCTCGCCAGCTCCCATCGCATTATGAACACCAGCCTTTGCCCAGCAATGCCTCGAAGGACCTCTCCTGAGTTCTCCTGAGCGCACCCTTCTCAAGGGAACCACCACTCACTTTACCACCTTGATAAACTCAGGATCATCTACCGGGAGGAAGGGAACTAGATACCGAGTTTGCTACAACAGACGCTGCATTTTATATGTGATATCAAGTGACCTGCCACGGCCTGAGTGGGGGGCTTCCTGCCTCCTTTTAGAGGAGACGAGTGTCAGCTGCTTCCCGTCTGTGATTTGTCACTGATGACCCAGGCTGTCCAGAGTTAGACTGAGCGCCGCAGAACTGGCCCCTCCCTGACATAAGGGGCTTTCTGTTACTTTCCATGATGGAGGAGGCCCTGGACCTCTAGTTCCTCCAGCCAGGTATCTCAGTCCAGCCGTCTGTATTTTTGTCAGGCTCTGTTTCGAGCCACAGAGAATCAAAGGCACTTGAGAGCTGGCGTCACCCCCGCAGACCTGTTCTGCAGCATCCCCTCAGGGCTGCAGAGGTGGAGGCTGGGCCCTGGGGGCAAAAGGTCCGGGGTCCAGGGTTGCATCTGGGCCGTGAACGAGGCCCTTCACATCTTTGAGCTTTGGCCTCCTCTGTAATGGGGTGAAAGCTATGGCTCACCCTGGGACAGAGCAGGAGGGACGAAGGGATCCTGGGAGCTGGTGACACTACTGGAACTTTCAGGTGCCGCCTCAGAGTGAAGCACCTGTCAGTCAACCTGAGCACTTGTTTCCAGGGGGAACCATGGCAGTTAAGAGTCACGACAAAAATGATAAACAATGACGATGATGATGGGGTGGTGCGGAGAGCTCCTGACCCTGAAACAGAGTCCGTCCTCTGAACTCAGCTGAAGCCTTCTCATAAGATTCTGCTTCACAAACAGGCTCAGGATGAGCTGGGCTGTGGCGCTGTAATTCGACACTATCATCAGGGGCTTTCCTGTTCTGACATTCAAGACCGCCTCCGTTTCACGGCATTTGGAGGCCAGTTCTTCTTCTCCTCAGAAATCACGGTATAAATGGTGTTGAGTTCCCCCCAGTCATTAAAGCAAAAATGTCAGACTGCAGTTGGGAAGGCCTCCGCTCAGAGTCGCTCTGACTCAGCGGGCAGAGTCCTATGACCCTACCAGGTTTCAAACTGAGAAGACCCGGAAGGTCAAGGTCCCAAAGGGCAGTACTGTTAAGATGGAGTTTATGGCAAAGAAAAGGGTCAGGAACAAAATCAGACCTAAAGATAAGCAGATCCCCTGCTCTCGAGTACTTAGAAATACAAGGTAAGTGGCAAATGACCTCAGTGGGGACATGCAAATAAATGTTCAGACTATTTGAGATCCAATACCCAAAGAACTCAATACAATAATAGGTCGTGGGTGCATTAACAGACTATTTAGATGCTAGGAGTCACCCCCGATAACTTGGCCCTAAAATCACGATAGAAAATAAAGATCCATCAAAAGCCCCCCTCTCTCCACAATCCAACCACGCAGAGGGTGCTGCAGGAACAGGCCCCCACAACCCTGTGGATTCACGCTGCTCTCCTTCACCGAGGCCCTCCTGAACGGGCCCCGCCGCACTGTGGTCATCTTCTGCACCAGAACCTGTCCCTGACTGCTGAGTTCAGCCCCATGTCTCAACCAGCTCTGATGCCCACATGTCCTTGGTGGGTAAGGAGTGTGAGAGTAATGTCTGACGGAAGAAGAACTGGGCCTTACAAGACAATAAAGGGCTGGGTACCGAACAGAACACAGCCACCATGTCCAAGACTGGTCCCAATAGCCAGGGGAGGGGCACCAGTATGGTCTGGAGTCAACAGGGCATGCAGTGGGCTGGCACAAGGCCTTAGAGGATGGGTAGGATATGAAGTCAGAGAAATGGACCTGGCATTGCAAGACAACAGAATTAGAGACGGACTGTGCCTGGGGACAGGATAGTACTGATTTGGGTCTTCTTGGGGACATATTCATCAAGGTGAGCTGTCTGCCCCCAAGCAGGCTGGGCCAAGCCCCTGACACCAGGCTGAGACGTACTAGTTCCTCACGGCGCTGTGGGTCTGTTCCCTGGGAACCTTCCTCTCGCCCAGCGCCGTCATCCCCTGTCACGGTCTGAGTCCCGCCCAGGGGGAGGGGAGAGCTGCCTGGCCTTCAGTCGGCTGGCTTCTCTGGCCACTTCCACATCGTACCCCCAGCCCTTAGTATATGTCCACATGTGACCTCTGTCTGAGGACATGTGGCATGGAGGGCCCTTCCAGGTGATCCTGCCAGCCCGGGGCTAGACCTCGAGCACTAGGCACTGACCTCTCAGTGTTTATGTCCTACCCAGCACTGACCTGCATGGAGCCTGGGGGTTGCAACAGCACCCAGAGATGGAACACAGAGGTCTCATGTGTGCCTAGCAGTGGCTGCAGTGTCAGGACGCCTTGGTCCCCCAAAGAGACAATGAAGGAGCATAGCTGTGCTCTTACCTCTGGCACAGCCCTGCCCTATCAGCAGTGAAAGTCAGGGACAGCCCCTTTTGATTGCCCGGATTTGGAAGAGATTCAAAGCCCCAGGATGACAGTCACACACCTACCTAGGCCACATGACACTGCAGACAACCACACTGGGAAGTGGACTAAGGTCAGGGGACCTCCGACTCCACCCCACCCCACGGGCCTCTTGTAGTCTGGGGCTTTTCTGACAGCAGCTTGTGCAGCTGGAGGGGGCCTGCAGGGAGGGCCTCCTGATGCATGAAGGCCCCAGCCAAGCCTGGGGGACACTTAGAGCAGACCTTCCCAGAGATGTCCTCCCCTGGTGCACAGTGGCCACCTCCCAGACACCGGACACTTCTGGCCACTGCATCAGGGGCACTGCCCTCGCAGAAAAGGGGCCTCCTCGGGGAGACCTGAGGTGCGTTTCAAGCAGCTCTCTTCTAATGAGGGCGCTGCTGAGGCGCTGGCGGTCGGGTGGTGGCGTCTTGTGATGTCCAGGCTGTGGCTGTGGGAGGAGAGGGGATCCAGAGCAGACAGGGACTGGAAGCCCTGAGCTGCGCGGAGAGGAAGAGGCAGACAACACTGACCTCGTCTGTGTACTGGACGTCATCCACAGCATACTTCTCCTTGAAGTGCTCCTTGGAATGGATCCTCAAAGGGAAGCCATGCGGCCCCTGGCCCAGCTCTGCCCCGCTGACACCTGGCACTACACAGGTCCACCCAACATAGATTCAGGGGAAGCGCACTGGGCTGCAGAGTGACCACTGAACCACATCTGCCCCCACGACCTCCCCAAGCTGTCCTCCAGCCCTCCTTTGAGTCCATGACCCCTGGTCACCGGGGACAAGCAGCTGCAGACAAACCTCCTCCCTCCACCGCCAGTGAGAGCCCACCAGGCAGCCAGCCAGCACACCTCACCCTTTGGGGCATGAAATATGCTGCCTCCCAGGCCTTAAAGGAAAGTTAAGAATGTAGCACTTGAAAGAAGTCAATATCAGGATTACTCTCTGTGATGGGAAACAGTCAAGCCCACACTTGGGCACCATGTCAGCACGGGGGCATTCGCCCCCATCCTATGATCGCATGGTATTCTAGTCACCTAGCGTTAGAGCCAAAAGGGGCCTTGGGGGAAAAGAGCAGATGGTTTTCAGATTGTGCTTCCTGAGTTCTCAAGGGTGAGCGGATGACAGGGGTTGGGGGTGCCAAAGACAAAGTGCCAGGGAGGCTCAGAGGGGACAAGGGAAGGAGAACACTTCAGAACTCGAAGATGACCACCTCCAAGAGGGAGCCCCATGTGTTTCTGAGACACCAATGTCTTAGAGACACATTCAGACATCAATGCCCAGGAAGCAGAATGCCCCTCCCCTCTCCGAGCCCTGCATTACTTCCCTCTCCACCCAGACAAGCGTCCCAGACTGGACTGTGTCCAGGAAGCACAGAGCACACACCCAGGATAGACAGGTGGGCCTCGGGGACCAGCAGCTGGGAGCTCGCCCCCACACACAGCAAGCCAGGCCGAGGAGTTGATGGTCTTGCTGCAATGGGCTGTTCAGGGCCCCCGAACGCTCTGCTTTATCTCTCTTTTGGCTTTTCTGATGTGGGGAATGGGTGTCAAGCTCCTGCTGTTCATTAAATTTGTACAATCCAGTCACATTAGCTTCCATGGTTGAGACAGGACTCAAAAATTAAATGGCCAAAACCTGGTGCCTCCATCGGCACTGCGTGAAGCAGCTCAGACAAGAACTGATGACAAGTACCTCGCCTGGACACAGAAGGCCCCAGCTCCAAGGCTTACCACCGGGAGCTTACTGACCCTTTGCTACTAAGCGGTGACACTCTCAGCACTGAGTTGACCCTGTAGGTATGCACAAAAGCACATGCCAGAAGGGCAAGAGGCATCATCACCACATTCACTCTGACTGCCCTGGCTCCAGTCCCAGCTCTAGGACAAATGCCCTGCGTCCTCAGCAAGTCCGCAACCCACCTCTGGTTCCCAGTCACTTAATCACCTCCGGTTCCCAGTCGCTTAATCACCTCCAGCTGTGACAGGCATCAAACACAAACTCTGAAAAGATTTGGGAAGTGCCACGGACCTGCTTTCAAGGCCAGCCTCGATGCTCCCTACAGACAAGCACCTTGGCCATTAGTTTAGGCACTGATCTTTTCACCTCCAATCTCAATGGGGATCCTAACCCTCCCAACTCACCCAAGTCCCGCTGCCAAGAAATGTGTTCCTGCCCGCCCCTCTGGGAGTCCTGGTGGTCAGGCCTCAGCAGAGACCTAGGAGACTTGAGACCTGGGAATGCCTCTGTGTGCTCAGCCTGAGGTCAAAGTCATAACATTGTGGAACCAGAGGAGGTGGGAGGAGGAGGGGGCAAAGGGAAGGTGAGCACAAGGCAGCTGTGATCTGTAGGTGGCCCCAGAGCATGTTTTCAACTGTCCACCCTTTACCTGCCAGCCACAAGCCATTTCACTTGCCACAGGAGCTAAGGAGTACCAAGGGCCAGCCAGCCACCCTGATGTCCAGGAGGAAGTGAGTGTAGGTGCCACCCCCACTAAATGTCCTTTGCCTTCCTGAATGCACTCAGATGGCACAGTCCAGAGCATACACTGGGCCTCAAG
>NW_006494614.1:64419770-64425348 GCF_000325575.1 Pteropus alecto
CAGCAGGAAAACCCACTTGACAAATATAATCTAAAAAGCTGTGAGCATCTTTTCTGGAACTTTCCATGTCATTCTTTTCTAAAAAGCAGAGACAATTAAGTTTGAATACTACTTATTTTTTACGTTTTAGAGGTAATTATAGTAAAAACCATGTTAACGTCACCCTAAGGGATAAGTATGTCAAGCCACCATGTCAAGCCAGCTACCAGAGGCTCAGCAGCCATGACTTTGGGAGGGCTGACGGGAGCAGAAGTGGCACATCCATGTGAGCCCCACAGAGTTGGCTGCAGAGGGCACTGGGCAGCTATACACCTGCTGAGGGTCAGGCTGGAGGTGGCCATGCCCTGCCCCACCTGGAGTTGAAGGTCCAGCAGGGCAGCTCTTGCCAGATCCTGTCATATGGAAGATCCAAACAGAAGCAACTGGACCAGGAGACGGTAGCTCAGCGGGAAAGCCAGCCCCTCACCCCGGAAACTCTTCCTTCAAATGGAAGGGACAGTGTTGGCAGGAGAGAGGAGGGAGTGCCCCACCAAAGGGGTTCACGTCACCCAGATGGAGCCAGCGTCCAGGGACCTGGCCCATGCACGCCTTCTTCACCAGCAGCCGGGCCAGGCATGAGTTAGAGGAGGCCCTTCTGGGAATTCAGGGTCAGGACTGATGCACCGGGTGCCAATACCTGTGCAAGGCCTCCGTGGGAAGAAGACATTACATGAATGCCCATGATGCAGATGCGAAGGAGAACCCTCTAGAAAAATGAAATTTCCAAGCTAAGCTGACCACCTGCATGCAGTTAATGAATAAGTAAGAGCTAAATTACAGCAGTCACCATCAATTTCCAGCAGCCAGAGCCTGCCTTCAGCTACAAACGATGCTGCTGCCTTTCATTCTGTTCACTGCACAACACACCGCACAACGCCCAGCACTGGCTCCAGAACGGCAGTCAGCAACCACTTCAAGATTCTATTAGTTTGTCAGAGAAAAGCAATGCAGACCTCTCCAAAGCCACGCCGGCGCCTGCTCCTGGGGACAGCTCCCGTGAGCAGATGGCGCAGCAGCGGTTGTCAGAGAGGCCCGGCAGTGGGAGAGCCTGTGGCTCCGGAAGAGGAGCCGATCAAAAGGAGGCCGTCCATGCTCAGCAGGGCCCCAAGACGCTCCCAGCTGAGGATCCTGGCAAACGCCTATCCAAGTTTTGGGCTGCCTGGGACCAGGGTCCTGCCGAACCACATGGGAGCCAAAGGAATGCCCATAGCCTTCCTCAGGATGACCTGTGCCCCCATTGGTGCCCCACACACCCTCCCTGAAGACAGACGGAGCCAGGAAGAGGCCACCAGACAGGTTGGGGCAGCCTTGGTTCTAGTGACCCAAGTGTGTGCATGCAATGGGGGGAGAGTGGCTGTGAAAAACCACACATACCACCCCTGTGCACATACACTACACACACACGCGTGCGTGTGCACACATCAGTTCCCACATCCAAAAGAAAAGTGCTCAAGGCCTCAGGCCTGGAGAAAATCACTCCCGGCACTCCCGGGCAGTGCCCTAGAGGGGCGGCCACCTACTCCTTACAAACCCCGGGCCAGGCTCTGTCTCAAGTTCTCAGCCAGAAGCAGGAGCAGAACACAGCCAAGCTGCAAAGGCTCTAGGAGGGTCTTGCAATTTGGCCCAAAGTCGCTCACCCTCTATGGGCACTGAAGCTGCAGAAGGTGTTTTTCCTGCCCGCCCATGGAACCTGACATCCCAGCAGTCAAAGCTGCCATCACCTAGGCCTGATTCTGAAAAAAATGATGGGGAACACTCTCACATCAGAAAGGCACCAGACTTTTGTAAGCAAAGACTCCAGATAAAAACAAATTTGAAGCCACTACACTTCAGTCCCAAAAAAGGCCTGGGGTGAGGAACAGGCCGGACACCAGGCTACCCACAGGCCCTTTGGCGTCTGTGACCCTGACAACAGGATAAGCCATTTATGCAGGAAGTGGCAGAACTGCAGATGCGGGTATTGTTTCCCTGGGCGACTTTATCTGCCAGATGGATTTTCAAAAGCCATCAGATAGACTCAAAAGGAAGCTGAGGAACCGAAGGTCAAATGTTGCGTCTGGTGGGTTTTGATTGCAAAGGCCAGGTAATCCCATCAGCCTCCCTCCTCCCAAGCGCTACTGATTATGAGAGCATCCAGAAACAGCCACACAAGCAGGTCAGGCGCTCCCCAGCTCCAGCCTCAAACATCCAAGCCCTCAGCCACTGCCTATAGGCATGCCCTCTGTCCCCAAGGCTCAGGACGCGAGGACTGGGAGACGGTCACACCAGAGCCAAGGAAGGGAAAAGACATAGGCTTGCAAGAGACAATGGTCGAGCCTTCTGCTGTGGAGCCCGAAAGCCCTTGGGACCGCCATGCTGGCTCTGGCCTGCCTGGCACGCACATGGAGGCTTTCTGACAAAGGAGACCCACCCTGCAGACCCATTTGTACCCTCAAAGGTCAGCCAAGCCTATATGTCCGCACTAGACAATCGGCTGGCTTGGCAAAGCAGGGACAGACTAAAGGAGAACTTTTAACAGTGGCTCTGAAACCAAGCCGTGGCCACAAAACATTATTCCTATATTATTGAAGATTACCCTCCGGATGAGTCAACTGCTAACAGCTGCTCCCTAACCAATCAGGTCCTGGGTTTTAAACCCTCAAGTCAAGTGCCATTTCACTCCCCAGATGGTGACTGTGGTGAGATTTGTTCAGGTTTCCCATTGGACCATGAAGTCCCTGAGGCAGGGTCCAGGTTTCCCCTCCCACAGCCCTGGAGGATGCCCATACTCCAGGACAGGCACTCCCCAATTTCTCATAAGAGTGAGCTCTGCACAAAGAAGTAGGCAGACAGACATAGGAAGGCGAGGACATGCCCTCAGGGCCCCTTCACATCACCAAACCAAATCCCCGGGACAAGAGCCTGCGCAGGCCCTCTCTCCACCACCATCCTCGCCTGCATCTCACGCTGGACATCTCAATACACCTGGAGACAGATGGCAGGGCCACAGAGAGGCTGAGAGGACAGCCAGGTCAAAAATGCAGGTACCACCACGGCACAGTGGCCCTGGCTATCCCCAGACATGCCACTGGCAAGAGGGGCTGTGGCTACAGCTCTGTGATCACCTAAGGGTGCAGGAAGGTTTCTGGGAGAATCCTTTTACCAAGACTAGACCTAAGCTCTCACCAGGAAATCCCTTACATGGCTGTCCCAGTTACGAAGACTTTATCACAAACCACCCCAAGACATGGGAGTAAAAAAACATTTATCATGTTCACAGACTCTGAAGGTCAGGGCTTCGGACAGAGCCCAGAGGACCAAAGGCTTATCTCTGCTCTACAAGGTCTGGGACCGCAGCAGGAAGACTCGAGGGCTGGGGCCTGGAGTCACCGTTCCGGGGGGTGGTGCTGGCTGTCAGCTGGGCCTCCGCTCCCTTCCACGTGGGCTCTGCACATGGGCAAGTTTGGGCTTCGTCTCATCATGGCAGCTGGGTTTGAGGGCAAGTGTCCCACAAGCAAGAACCAGGTGGAAGCCATAGTACACTTTACAGTCCAGCTTCAAAAGTAACACAGTGACTGTGCCACGTTCACACATCAAGGCAGTCATCAGGGAAAAGATTCTACCTCGCCATAGAGAATGGCCATAAATACTGTTGTGACCATTTCTGGACACTACAAGCTACCTGTCCCTAGCATCCTCACCACCTCATTTCAGCGTCACAAATGTAACTGTCCCCACAGTGACCATCACCGTGACTACAGCCCTGGCAGTGCCTCAGAAGTGGTACTGTCGCTGTTCCACAGATATGGAACTGGAGGCCCCAACAGCAGCCGGACCCACTCTGTGGAGAGACCACACTGAGCTGTCAGGCGAGCTTCCAGCAAGACCAGGCCATGGGACCTACACATGCCATGCCACCAGGCTGAACCTGCTTCCTCTTTAAAACAGGGCAGTAGTAAGGATTCAACCAGGAACAAGATAAAGGTTGATGGTAACAGTCACAACAAGATGGGGAGGCAAGAGCTGGGTGAGGCAGGAACCACCTTCCCAGGAGCACCCTGGTCTGGATCTGCTGATTTAGCAGAAGGAGGGGCCCCCGATGAATGGACGGAGGAGGCCTGCCCCAGGCCAAACCTGAGGCGATTTCTCTGCAGGCACAAGCAGCACTCTGGCAAAGTGGGCAGTCTACCATGGAGGCCTCCTCCAAGCCCTGCTCCACATCCCACCCAGGCATTGGGGTACTGTGGAGCTTCTAAGGGGGCCACACTGCCTCCCCCGCTCTCCCTCCCCGCCACTCAGCCACGCCTCATGCTTCGCCCCTCCCTCTAGGAAGAAGGCAGCAGGCCTTCCAATACCCACTCTAACACTGCATGCAAGCCAGGGGGAATCTGCTCATTACACAGCAGGGAAGCACTTATGCCATCTGCCCCAGGGGCCTCTGAGAGGCCAAAACCTAAGTGGCCGCCCAGCTATCCACCCCAAAGGCCAGTTGGATCGTGCATGTCCCCCCACCCCCCTCCCCAGGGCCAAGCCCAGTAAACATCCTGCCAAGAAAAGCCTGCCCGCTTCTCTTGTGCCGCCAATTCTGTTTAGAGCTGAGTCTTCACAGCAAAGCCAGAGGCCCAGGTCCAGGGATCCTACCAAGCCGGCTCAGAGCACAGCTGTCACCACTTGTAAGGTCAAACCCCTCACCCCAAGACACAGAAGAGGTACATGCCAGGCCAACAAAGGAGGTTATGGGATTGGCACTGAAGGGCTGATGGGGAGGGCAGCATATGAAGCAGAGGAAGTGCAAGTGGCCTGCCCTGGCCCTCTGCACAGAGCAAGTCCCCACAGACCTGCCAGCCCACCTGGGAATGAACGGTTGGGGACACTGGACAATGAAGGCTGTAATTTATACATTAGCCCAGAATAATCACTCTCCAGGCAGAAATGACATGCTGGAAGATGATAAGCCTTTAGTAGAATCCTCTGATCACCTCATGTGGCCCCAGTTAAGCACAGTTTTTGCCTCGGTGCCTCTGAGCAGGCAGGAACAGCTATTGGGACAAGGGGACAAGGCCAAGGGCCCTGAAGCTCACAGGTGCCTTGAAAAATGAAGGAGGGCTGTCTCAGCAAGGCCCAGGCCTCTGGTCCCACACTTCTCACGGAACTACCCCATCTCCCAGGTGGGCCAGCTGTGTCAGGGCATACATCTGTGGCCCTGTGGAGCTTAGCCGAGAGGCAGGAACACAGCAGACATCCAGTAATGCCCTGCTGTTAGTGATGGGATTCGGAGAAGGGCCTCAGGTTGCCCTCCCTGACCTAAGTCAACACCCACCACTCCCAAGGTGAGGCCACCTCCCACGGATGCCATGCAGAATGGTCCCCTGAGGCCAAAGCCTCGGACATTTTAACAAAGCTGAGAATCCAGAATTTCAATATTAATATAGTACTTCCAAACGACCATGACCACAGTGTGTGGATCCAGCTCTGACTCCCCTTCCTGACCAAGGGCAAGGGGCTCTGGCCCAGGGAGGGCCATCAATGCGCCTGACCGCTAAGCTAACCCTCCCCCTTG
>NW_006494614.1:64425362-64429640 GCF_000325575.1 Pteropus alecto
CTTTCCCTCCTTGCCACCCAAAGGCTAAGCCCAGCATCCCCACCCTCACCCCCACCCTACCCCACCGCTGGCCAGCCAGTGGTCAGGATGCACAGTCACATCACTGGGACTGCTCCTTACTTTCCCATCCAGGTGGCATAGCTGGCAGGAAGCCTGGGCACAAACAGGGTCGACTTCCCGGTGGCGATGTCAATCACGCCGTAGCAGCCTGGCTCGGTGACACCGAATGCCCAGTGAAAGAAGGACTCCTATGGTGAGAACAAGGACCATGGTTACCTAGTCAGCAGGACAGAAATATAAAGCACAAGGAGGGAGGACAGTCAACGGAACACCTGCCTTCCTGCACTCCAGAGTCAACGCAGGCCCACTGTCCTTGGAGGCTGACCCCCAGCCTCACACGGCCCTCTATCCCAGCACTCTGCTCCCCTACAAGCCCCCCGCCCCACTCCAGCTGCAGGCTGCCTATCTCCTCCTCCCAGGTTTTGGCAGTGGGCAGCCTGGCTGGCTCCGCTGACGCCACTTTGAGACTTCTCTGATGATGTGGGTTTCATGCACGTGTCCCAGCCACACCTGCACCCCCACCTCACCAACCACACCCCTTAGGCCCTTGATAGGACATGGGTGTCCACCAGCACCACAGGTCCGTCTCAGCCCCATCCATGCCTCTCTGCCACCTGCATCTCTCTGCAGCCCCACTATCTGCGGGCAGGCAGGACGCCACCTTGACTTAGTCGCCCAAGCCGGCCATCTGCATGGAAATGGATTCCTCCATTTGAGACTTCTTACTTCCTCCTCCCACCCCCAGGGCAGCTGATGACTTCCGTGTTTAGCAATAAACACTGAGCTAAAATACTGCTGTTATAAAGGTATCAAGTGGAGGAGGATCCCTTCTAAAATTAACCTTGCAGAACAGCAGTATGGGAGCCAACAGTTGAATTTAGGAGATCAGTTTTTAAACCACAGAACATGTAAACCTCAAGAAGCATCAAGATTCGTCAGAAAAAACTTATTTAGACCTCCATGTCTCTAGCAACCAGAGGACTGCAGGACTGAGGCTGCAGGAGCAGTGAGGCAGAGGGTATTTCCAGCAGGAGGTATTTTTGGTAAAAAACACTGTGCAATCACTCTTGGCAGAAGATCTCAGCCAGTCTGTGCCCTGTGGGTGGACAGTCCAGTGGGCAGGCCACGCCTTGCCACTTCCTCTCCACACTCAGCTCCCATTCATGTTCCTGCCTCCTCCCTGATCTGGATGCTGGATGGCCATAGCCCCTAGGCTCTGCCTGCCCCCAGGAAGGTTCTGGCCCATGTGTCAGGCCCCAGCTCTGGGGATGGCAGGGAGGAGAAAAGAGTACTAGACATGGAGACAGGGTTCAAATTAATCTGAGCTCCGGCCTGAGAGCCTTGGTTTCCTCATCTGTAAAGTGGGTGCAAAGGATCAACGAGAGTGGGGCTGGCTCAGGGCCTCCCTGGTTTTCTCAGTGAGCCTCTCTGTTGAGTATCCTTGTTCCTGTTCCTGGGAACTGAGTGATGCCAGTGATTCACAACCTAGGCCACCATATCCAGGCTAGTTTCCCACAGCTGGGCCACTTGCTGCCCCACAGGATTTCAGAACCTCAAGGAGCCGCTGGACCACTTCCCAGGTGAGGAAATCGAAACCCAGTGATGCTTACAGGATCAACACTGGCAAAGCCAGGACGAATGTCCGGGCCTCTGACTTTTGCTCAGCACCCATCTCACATGCCTCCTTCCAGAACCCCACAGTCCCTCAGGCAGAAAGAACTGAGCCCTCCCATCTGCACCTCTCTCTGGCCATGGGAGGCTGCCCAGCCCACCTCTACCACCCACTCCTGTGGATACCACCCTCCCACCCGGAACACCCACCCCCAGCTCCCCTGGTCAGAATCCACTAAGGCCTTCAGAAACCACACCAAATACTGCCTCCTCCGTGAAGCTTTGCTGCTTGCTCCCCTGGGAATATCATCCTTCTATACTCTGACCCAAGAGAGCTGAGACTGGCTGGTGACAGCTCTGCCCCTAGTGAGTGTGGGCTCCATGGGCACCAGGTGCAACCTGCCTTCAGAGAGCCTCTTTAGTGTCCCCCAGAGAGCAAAGCTGCCCAAGGCCCACCAGGCCAGATGCTGGAGGAGGGCAGACAGCCCGCAGGAGGCCCAGTGCACGCTTGGAGGTGTGGGAAGCTGCTGGGGTGGGCTCACCTGGCGGAAGACGACCCCTGTGTCAGTGCAGTAGCGCTGTGTGTCCTCCCCGCCCTGCAGCAGCACAAGAGAGCCCGCCTGCACGGCCTGGTTCCTTCGCAGACGCTCACACAGGCGCTGCCTGTTCAGGGCAAAGAGCGCCAGCGGCACCTTCAGGGTTTTGTTCCCCAGCCAGAACGAAGGTCTGCAAAGACACGAACACACGCCACCACACGGGCCTCTGTTAGCACTGCCAAGTACATCTGCCACCCATGGCCTGAGATGACCGGAGGGCTGAGCCTGTCGTGGGAACCCCATTAGCATGTGGTAAACTGGTCCAAGCTTGACCTGCTTGTGACCCAGAAACAGCCCCTCAGCAGGCCGCCAAGGACCACAGGGGCTTGTCAGTCACAGCCTGCCCAACTGTCCCTGAGCACAGGACCACAAGCGGGGACAAGGAACAGTTTGGGTCTGTTTCGCCAGTGGGCAGTTGAGGCCCATGCAAAGAAAGCCTGCGACGGTCTGGAGACGTACCCACTCGATTCCTGCCCTCAAGGAGCTTACCAGCCATGTGAGAAACACACGGCCTGGGTGTCTGCCCAGATGCCTGCATGCTGCCGTCTCCTCTGCAAGTCACAGACCCAGCAGCCAGGCCTGGCTGTTTCTCCCCTGGGTGGGACACCCATCTGTCCCTAACACAAGCACCCACACGCCCAGCCCTGTGAGTATATGCTGGGTAACCAAGGGGAACCGTGACGAGATGGAGCCTGGGACTGGCAGCCCTTGAGGAGAGCAGCCAGCAGGGGATGAGCTGCTGAGACCTCACGGGAGGCCGGACGGAGCCAGGCCTGGGAGAGCAGGTGGGTCTCTGCTGAAAGCCTGCCCAGCACCTGCCCTCCGGGCTCCCTCCCTCCTCAGTCTCCAGCTTCCCCCACAGCCTGGTCTGCACCCACCCATTTTTGAAGGGCCCCTCTAGTGGGTGCAGACCAGGCTGTGGGGGAAGCTGGGACCGAGAGAGCGATGAGAGTTCCCTGCAGTTGTCTAGGTGGGAGACGGGATGAGCCACAGCCGCAGGACTCCGGCACGGAGGGCGAGCTGAGGAGGGAGGGCTCCTAGCGCACCCAGATCACAGTGCAGGCTTTCTCCCCAGCTATGGGGAGACACCCACCCCCACCCGGACCGTGCCATCTCATTCCCCACGCCCACAGGCATCTCATTCTTCCCTAAACACCTCTCCCCCGCAGGGCCCTCACTGTTCCCCGTGAGGAATGCTCTTCTCCCAGTGCTCACGGTCTGGGTTTCCCCAAGCCTCTGCAGAGATGCCCCTCTTCCCAGAAGACTTTCCAATGGCGCATCCAAACCCTCTTCTCCTCATTCCTCTCTAGAACTCACATTGCTGCCTAACATTACGTGTTTACTCGATCACTGTCCCCCAGGTAAAATGTTAGCTCCAGGGGGGCAGGGACGTTGCCTCCTTCCAGCGCCTGAGTGCTGAATGACGAAGTGTAGGAAGGAAGGGCAGCCCCAGCAGGTGGAGCGGGCCAGGGGGTGGAAGGGGAGTGGAGTTAGGCAGGAGGAGGGTGGGCACAGAGGTTAAGGAAGACAGGGGAAGCCCAGAGCTGATGTGAGAGAGAGGGCTCTTCCTGGGGCTGCGGAGAGAGCCAAGCCAGGCAGATGGAACCTTCCCTCACAGCACTGTGGCCTCGAAGAGGCCTGGGGCACCTCCTGCACTGACCTGGCCATGGGATCCTCAGAGGCAGGGATACTCCTGCATATCCTGACTCCAATACTACCTTCTCAGGATGGTTTTCCCAGGCCTTCCTCTTTAAACTTGTGGCTCTCTCCCCTGCCCTTCCTGCCACTTAGCACTGGGCTAAGTCTCCTCTACTCTCCCCTGCTCCGTGCCCAGAGCCAGCCTGCAGACTTCATCAGCATGCTCCCTGCTTCTCTGGCATCCTGGTGGGTTTAGCCAGGGGGAGGCACCACAGGGGATAGGAGGGGGTAGACTGGAGGAGGTGGGAAGGACATCTTTCTGTCACCCCTCTAAGTGAGGCTCGGCCAGGTCCCTGGCTCCAAGGACACATTC
>NW_006494614.1:64429698-64466631 GCF_000325575.1 Pteropus alecto
AACACAAGTGCAGCCTGTGTTTACTGGGGCTCATGGTGAGGTCCACCTCTGCCCACTAGAGTGTAAACCCTGTGAAGACACAGGTCTGGGTCTGCTCTGCTCACTGCTGTGCCCAACGCCTGGCACTCTGCTTGGGCACACAGCAAGCGCTCAATAAATATTCACTGAGTGAGCAACTGTCACAATGTAGGACCACACACACAGCTGCTAATAACAGCCCTGGTGGGGCAGGAAGCAGAAACCTCAGGCCCCCACTGGCCAGGAAGGGTGGAGGAGTCACGCACAGCCTATACATGCTGACAGGACTAGAGCTGCCCTCCCCTCCTCCTCTCCTTCACCCCTCCTCCCCCCGCACCCCAGCATGGGGCCACACTCACACTCCCAGGAGGTGGGCACAAAAGGCCAGGGCTTCCTCTAAGTCAGGCCACTTTCCTGCCAAGCTCAGCCACCAAGATGAAAGGGCAGAGGTGACAGCTCATAAACATGCCTGCATCTCAGCTGGCCACACTGTCAGGAACCGAAAGTGCTGCCGTCAGCACCCCTGCACAGTGTACCCCACAGCCCCTCACACTCTCTTCTTCCACTCAGCGGAGCGCATGGAGTGGGGTGGGCACAGGGAAGAACCTTGTTTCTACAGACTCCCCAACAGCACAGAGAAAACAACGCCAAGGCAATGCGGCAGATGCCCCTGGCCAAAGGTGCCCAGATCTGTGAGGCCTCCACAGCAAAACGGGCTGAAAACGCCCAACTCCAGCCTGCAGAGCCCAGCCTGCCCACCTCAGCCCCTACTCCTGGCCCCTCTGTCCTCGCCTCTCTCCTCGAACATACTAGGTGCCAGCTCCACTGAGCCTGCCACCAGGCCCACCACCGTGCCCCTACCTGGAAAGTTCTCAGAAGAGGTGGGCTTCCTCTCGTCTAGAACCTTCTGAGAGGCTTAAATCGCTCAGGGCACTCAGACTGGGGCCTTCAGGCCCAAGGGCCAAGCAGCCCAGGTCAAGACCAGAAATAATAAAGCTCATTCTCTGAGTGTCTGCTGCTACTGAGAGCAAGAGCTACAATTCTGCCTAATCCTCAGCGGGGCTCAGCCAAAACAGAAAAGGGCAGCCCAACCAGAGCCACTGGGCAGGCTGCTGTGCTGCGGTCATTTGCTACTGCAGGGCACCCACAGAATCAAGGCTTATAAAGACATGCCCTTTGATTTCTAGTGAATTCATCCCCAGAGAGAATGTTGGGCCCAGAGCCAACACAGGTGACTTCTCCCTGCAAGTTCGGCACAAGCAGCACTAACAAAACATCTCCAGTTGCCTTCTGCTGGCTCTTTGTTAACTGGCAGCAGGAGTTTAAATGGCAAAAGCGAGGTCATCTGCCAAGTCCCAGCATAAATAAGGCCTGTTTTCCTACAGGGAGCCGAGGGCACAGGCAATGCCTGGGGAAGACAGCAGAGGCTGTCAGACAACAGCCACAGGGCATCAGAGAGCCCCACAGAATAGGCTCCAGCCCCCGCAGGCCAGCCCACTCCCTGCTGACTACCAGGGCCCAGGAAGCAGCCAGGGACCAGGAGGGGGACGGCCCCCACGAAAGGTGTGATCCTGCTGCCCCTGCAACCCATCCCCCTCCCCCCAAATTGTTCTCATTCCCCCAAATCACTACTGAGTCACCCCCTCCTTTGCCCTCAGTGGTTACCTGTGGGGGTCTCACCTAAGGCCCATGAACCCCTGGGGATTCACACATAGACTTTAGGGACTCCATCTACTTGGATGGGTAAAAATTATTTCTTTAGCTTCTCTAACCTCTCATTCAAATTTCTATTTTCTTCAATTATTAATGTAAACAACTAATCTCAAGAGAATCTGTCACCAACAGAAATCACAGGTATTTTCACATCACAGTACTGATGTCTCAGTATTTCAAAATATTACTTTTGCTCTCACTACCTCAAAATTAAGATTAGACCTGCTGCTTTTATTACTTAATGTGTTAATAAAGAAGCATAATAACTATGCCATGAATTTATTTTTCAACATTTTGATAACTGTATTTCAATATAATTGGTTTTCCTTGTAATCCTCTGTATTTTATTTTATGCATTTAAAGATATCATGTGAGAAGGGTGCAAAGGTCTCAGTGACGCCATTGCAGTCCATGGCACAGACGAGGTCAAGATTCCTGCATTAGAATGTGATACCACTTCTGGATAGAGGTCCCTGCTGCCAAGGACCAGCCTGCTTCCTCACCCTCAACCTCCAGCTCAAGTCTGGCACCAAACTCACTGGATGGCTGTCAATGAGGCAAGTCCCTTCATCCTGGCTAGAGAGGACTGTTGGCAGTGGGTCAACATCACCCACCCTGCCTTGCTCTCTCCAGAGGGTCAGGTAGGTCTAAGCACACACAAGGATCAAGAGAGGGCTGTGTGGAGTCAGGACCAGGCCTGAGAAGGGCCAGGGAGAGCAAAGGGGGCGCTCAGTGGCCAGCCTCCCTCGCACAGAGCAAACCCTACCCCAGCCCCCAGGGTCAGCCTGATGCCTCCTCTCTAGAAGAATGAGGTTCATATCAGCGTGGGGACGGGCTTTGATCCAAAATATGATTCCTCCAGATGTTTTTTTCTCCAGAAGAATGCTGACTGCAGAGTGACCTATGACCCAACAGTTACACACCCAGGGCAGCTCACCTGCTGCTTCTCGCTGGGCAAAGGCTCTCTGGATCACAGCTCCCTGGGAGCCGTTCGGTTAATGAATTAAAGATAATTGTTCATCCTACTCAGAATTCTGTCCCCCTCTCACCCACAACTCCTTTCCTCAATCACTGAGAGCCTCCTGGAAAGCGGGAAGGTATAATTTAAAGTAAATCCTCTTTTTCTTCATTTGGCACCATGTCACCCAGTACCAAATCACAAGGTGGCCACATGGCCCTGGAATTACAAATTAAACTGGTCCCTGGGCTCCAAGAATGCAAGGAGAGGCATGAAGGGCAGCAAGCCCTCACTCAACCACAACGGGCAGGTCTGTAGAGGTGGGAAACTATCTTGCTAGCGGAAAAACTGGAACTCTCTGGAGTTCTGAGAAGGAACTTCTTTCGAAGTCAAGAGGGAGGGAGTTCGGGAAAGGCTTCTAGGACAGGAACCATCTGAGTTGGGCCTGCAGGTATGTGAACAATTATGTCAGAGGACAAGTGCACTCCAAGGTGAGCAGGTGAGTGGGTAAAGGGAAGGGGAGAAAGGAAAAAGCCATATGGGGGTGCAGATGCAGGCAGGTCTGGCCGCAGCAAAAAAGGCTCAGCTCTGTCCATGGAAAAGTCAAAGGCATGGCTCAAGGAGAAAGCAAGGCTCCCTCCCACCAAGTGCCATGGGATAGGGGCAGGCGGTGACCTCAGAGCAGACCCTCTGGGGGCTGTTAGACTCTCTGTCTCAACTTGAAGTCCCTGCCCAGGCTGGCAGGACAGAGCAGGATCAACACTGACACATTCTGAGCTTCTAGTTGAATGTGAAATGCTAGCTTAGGGCTTGTACTGCTCCCCAAATCACATGGGGCACAACTCTGTCACCGGGGACTTTCACAGCCTCCCCTGACCCAAGCTCTGGTAGGACTCTAGAGGCAACCAAATCCAACCCACGGCCATGACTATAGCACAGTGTCCCATTATGCCCGACGCTCTGATTTGTGTGTGTAGCTGAGCACCAAGCTTTGCAATAAACACACTCAAAACTTCCTCCCCCTAAGGAAGATGCTGAGGCTCAACCTCAGGTTCAAAGTGTCCAGCAGGGCAGCCCAATATCAGCCTGAGATGGCTCTTACCAAGGAGGCCATCAAGCTTTGGAAACTCCCTGCACCCATCAGGTCTCCCTTCCAAAAACACCTCTCTCAAAGATCTCCCACACTAACCCACGGCCTAGAGAATCGGCTTTGCTGTAAGAGCCCTCCTTCCAGGATGCAGCCAGTTCCAGGCTCACCCCCAACCAGTCACCAGCCTGGCTCCTCTGTACCTTCAGGAGAACAGCAAGGCTCAGACCAGCATGGACCCCTGAACCCAAATGTAGCCTCTGGCACTCCTTGTGACCAGTTGGCCAGCCCAGATATAGGAGTGATAGACCCACATCCATGCACTGTCTTACCTCCACTGCTCACTCTGCTCTTTAAGACAGGGACACAGGCTGGGTTCAAGGTTCTGAACCTGGGTTTCTTAACACTCATCTGGGACTTTGGTATGCACAATTCTCTTCCTGAGGGATGCTCGAGGACCAGTACCAAAGTCATCCAGAGAGTGAAGCCTATCCACACTCTCCCCTGAACTCAGAACCCATGCTCCTCCATGGCACACACCAAGACCAGAGGCAGGCAGATGGATGACAGAGTCCTATGTGTCCATCTGCCCTGGTGTCCTATAAACATGTAAGGGCAGGCACAGTACTGTTCTTGGAATGTGGCAGGTACCCACTAAATGTTTGACTTGCATGTCCTAAACTCTTCCAACCTTGGGGGCGAATGGAGGGGGCCACTTTCTGTTGCCATTTTCCTTACCTCCCCCAAAGAAAAATGCATTCGGTCCACCAGGTCCCCCATTCTGACCTCAGTTCCCAGTCTTGCATCTGGGGCAGTGCTCCCTCTCTACCACTACCCTGCCTAGCCCCAGCACCACCAGGCCCACATGCTGTTTCCAGAACTGGACCTCCCCTTGAACTCACACAGACCTAGGGTGCAATCAGCTAAAAGGCATATCGGAGCAGATTAAAAGCCTGGGAGGGTTCCAGCCCCTCAGGACAAAATGTGAAGAAGCCATCTGGAGCACCATGGCCTCCAGTACATCCCTCTCCCTTGTCCCCAGAACACTCTGAAACAAGTAAAAATGAATGTACTGTATAGTTTATCAGGTGGTGAGAAGGGCTACAAAAGTAGAATAGGTGCTTAAGGAAGGTTTCTCTGAAGAGGTGACATTTGGAACCTGAAGGAAGTGGAGAAGTGCCCTGTTGGGAAGGGGATACCAAGCCCATCCCAAACACTGCCTCCTCCCTGAAGCGCCCGGGGCGCTGGCGACGCCGCCTTCCCACCTGAGGGTCGTGGCGGTGAACACACGTGTGGAGCTGAGCCGCCCCCTCGGCCACACAGCAGGGACGCCGCTCCAAGCGGACCCCGAGAAGCAATAAGCAGCGAGGAGGTGAGCTGCGGGTACAGCGCGGACCTCGATTCAGGGTGCGCAGGTGGCCGCCCGAGCGAAGAAGCACGCTGCCCGCGGCCACCCAGCGCTCCTGGCGGGGGTTGTCAGCCACTGTCCAGCCGGGAGGCCCAGGTTCCCTCACCGCGCCGCCAAACAAGGGCCAGGGACTGGAGGAGCACTCACCCGGTGGACGCCGCCATGTTCACCGGGGTCCAGCGTCACGTGAAGTGCCGCGTCAGCTGAGCCTGGCTGGGTCCTGCCGTGGGGGGCGGGGCCTGGACGGGGTCGAGAGTCCCTGCCACGCCCCACTCCCTCCCCTCCAACACCAGGCCCCGCAGGAGCCGGAGGGGCGGAGCCCTAGATGGGGAGGAGGATCTATCCACTTGCTGGCTTCTGGCTGCAGGCGAGGGGCGGAGCCGGGGTGGGAGGGCAGAGGCCTTTCCAGAACAAGAAGGCGTGTCCCTAAGCCGTGGCTACCTTGTTTCAGCCCCTACCTGGCGTCGCATCCTGTCCCGCGAAGGTCATCACAGGAGAGGGAGCGTCTAACCCAGTCTAGGGGTGGGGCAGAGGTGAGAGTTATTGCGTAAGAAGGGAAATGGCTTGAGCAAAGGCCAAGGCAATTGGAGTAACAGAAAAGTTGAGTGTCCAGAAGAGAGGGTGTGGGAGTGAGAGATGTGGCCTTAGAGGTAAGCAAGGCTCAGATGCTGCAGGGCCTTGAATGTGAACCTGGGAATTTAGGTCTGGTAGGAGCTTTCCAAGCTCCCTCAGCTGCAGAATGGAGAAGGACCTGGAGGCAAGGAGGCCAGTGAAGATCTCTGGGGAGAAGTGGTACGTGGAGGACACAGTTCAGGAGAGAGAGTCTACCAGAGGGCATCCCCCTCTGCTCCGCTGGGCTCTGGTATTGGGTGCAGGGTCCTCTAGAGAGTTAGGGGGAGGGGCACCAGAGAGAGGGGCATGGGAAGCAGATGTTCCAGGAAAGCAACCTGGGCTGCAGGTGCCTTAGAATAATAGTAATACTAACAACTACCGCAACAGGTACAGAGCACTTACTGTGCCCCAATCCTCTGCAAATGTTAGCTCATTGAATCCTCACAACAGCCCTGTGAGGTAGGCTCTGTCCTAAATGGCATTTTACTGAGGTCCAGAGAAGTTGATAATAGCCTGATCACACACAGGAGCTTATGAGGTCAGTCACACCCCTGAGTAGCGACCCACACTGGTTCTGTGAAAGGAAAGGGCCCAGGGCTGGGCAGAGGGGGGTACCCTTGGCATCCTGGGCCACAGGAGGGTGTGCAGATGTGTGTGGACAGGAGGTGAGTCCAAGCACATGCCCTTGGGGGTTCCTGATTCTGCCTCCCCCCCCCCAGCTTTCTCATAACTGAAAGTAGCTTCTGGTTAAAGGGCTTAGGCTTGGGGTGCCTATTGTTTCTTTGTCAAGACAAGGATGCGGGTCACCATGGCTGTGCTCGGGGGCTGGGGTGGGACACCAGGGGCTATGAGGTGAAGAAGCAGCTGCTGTTTGTCCCCACAAAGCTGGGAAGAGAACAGTCCATTTAAATAGGGGAGGGAATCGAGCCAGGCCATAGCAGGGTGAGTGGCATAGCATGGCCACTTCAAATCCCAGCACCATCCCTGGTTTCCTCATCTGTCAAGTGGGAGCCAATGGCACCCACCTCAGGGGGCTACTGCAGGGTTTCCTGAGCAAACATCCAGGCACCTTCAGTTCATGACACAGCTAAAGAGGCCAAAGCTGTGAGGAGGAAGGTGGCACATCCAGATAGACCCAGATAAGATCAAGGAGAGGTGATGGAAGAGGGGATCCCCATCCTTCCTCCCCCTTCCACTACACATAGTAACTTTCAGGGGTCTCTGTCCTCCAGGCGAGACCCCAGAGAGGGTCTGTTGGCCCTCTTGCCAGTATCCATGGAGGAGAGTGAAGGCAAAGGGCCCTATGCCCCACGACCTGCCCTGGGTCCCCAAGAATTTGAGCCCCTCATTAAGCATTTGCTCTACCTTCCGCTAAAGAGACTCGATTCCCTAATAAGGGACACTTTTAAAAAATAACCAAGGGTGAGCAGAACATGCTTTTCAAGCTCCTTTATGAAAGAAAAACCTGCCCCCAGATGATTGCAGCCCCTCCATCATTTCTTTCAACATAAAATATGTCAAAATTAAGCAGCTGCCAGCTCTGAGTGTTTAATATGAAAAATAATTACCCTAAACATCCACAAAATACTAGGGGGAGGGCACCTACCAGCCCTTACTTGTGATCAGTAATTAGGAAGCACTGCCCATGACTCCTACCCACCCAGGCCTATCTGGACCATGGGCCTGTTCTGCCTGTTACATGGGCCTAGCACAGAGGGCTGCCCCGACCCCTCACCCCTCCCCATCAGAGGCTCTGTCAGGGTTTCCAGGAGAAGTGGTACTGGGAATGGGAGAAGATTGCGTAGTTACTCAGGCAGGGCAGACCCTAGACACTGCTGGGAGCCAGAAGGCAATTGGAGAAAGATTGATTTTAGAGAGTTGGAGCAGGAGTGTGTAAATCAGCAAGAAAGAGTCCCAGACAGCACACTCAGGTCTCATGCAGCATCACCTCCGAGGTTACAGGCCCTTGGCTGATACAGTGTCCCTTCTAGTGACCTACAACTGGCTGGGAGGTATTTGTGCTCAGCTGACCCAACAGCCAGAGCATCATAACTCTCCAGGAGTACCCTGTCCCAGCCAGAGACTCAGTAGAAACTTGGTCCCCAGAAGGTCTCCAATGGTTCCCTCTGTCCATTGTGGCAGTGTCCTGCCAGGTTTCTCTGCTCTGCCCACCCGCCTCAATCTAGCCACATGCTCTTGTAGCTCCCTGGATACGGCTGACAGCTGGCTGTCTGGAGATGGCAGGCCCAGAGGTGGCAACCAGCCAGACTCTGACTCATGAGCCACCCTTGGGGCTTTGCAGGGGTATCCCTGGAAGAACCATGACATGGGCCCCATCCATTTTCTGCTGCATATCGTGGACACTGGGCTGCTGGAAGGCTTTGTGGGACCACACTGGAGATTGCCTGAATGCTGGCTCTGCCCCTGGAGGCACTCTGTGACTGGCCATGCTATGAGGGGGTCAGAGCTCAGACCCCATCCTGGAGATCTGGGGGCAGAAGAGGAAATGGAGCCCTCAGCGTTGGCCCCGAGGAGCCCCCATCTGGGAGAGCTGAGAGCAGGGGTCCATGCTGCCCTTTCCTCCTGTGATGAGTGGGGAGTTGCTGAGGGAATCTGAGCAGGAAAGCAGTTGGGATCTGGGCCTAAGTCTTTGGTGGGAGCTCAGGAGGGTCACAGATCTGGGAAGAGTGAGCAAGAGACTGCACCAACCGTGCGGGGGCCCCAGCCTCAGGTGCTGAAACCTCACAGTGAGTGTCATTTGGGCTTTTGTGACTGGGCTCAGAAAACCAGCACCAAATAGACTGAACAGAAAGATATAGGGATGTGAATGTGGAGTGTGAGATGGGGGCAGGGATGGCATATTCCAGCTCGACCTCTTCCCAAGTGGGAAAGGAAGGGGCGTTATGGAAAAGAAGTACCCCGGAGGCCGCCTCACCATCATGGTTCTGGCAAATCCCAGCCTTTGGCCTTTACAGCGTCAGTAGCGGTAGCTGTAGCTCTCCCAGTCCTGATGCCAGCGTGTCCTGCTTCTTCCTCCAGGACCGTTCCGCAGCTGTCACCACTATCCCCTAGAGTAGCCCCACATCACATCCTACTTCTCCCCTGGCCCAGTCAGCCCGAGTCTCCATCTTCCTGCAGGAGAGAGGCGGGCGGCATCTGAGGGGCCCTCCCTAGGAAGCCCAGTCACCGCCTCAGATGAAGTGGTCCCTGCTGAGTGCTTTGCCAGGGTCTACGAGGCAATTCAAGATGAGAAATGGAACGGTGGCTTCAGAAAGGCAAATCATTCCAACAGCACCTTAAAAACATCAACGGAAACAAGCTCTTTGTGTGTGTATGAAAACGGGGAATATATTGTTTTTCACTGTTTGGAAGACTGCTTTCTCATCTCGAAATCACAAGCTGTTTTCTTCCAGAGAGACTTATAAATACATCCAATTATCGACATTCAGTATAGGAAATAAAGTTCTGAAATGGTTTTCTTCCGCGCACGCGGAGTGGGCTGGCCAGGTTGGGCAGGTGATAATTACTTTTATTTCTTATGAGTCGTAGACGAATCAGTGCCGAGCAGCTGGTCACCCCACCTTTTATCGCTCTCACGTTTATCACATTCCCCACATTGTGCAGGGCTAGTCATTGGTGTAACTTTATTATCACATTTCGAGATCTTGAAAAAAAGAATGAAATTCCTAATTTCGAAAGTGTGAGTGCAAAGGCCCAGGGCAGGGGAATTTGGTGGCTCATGTCCTAGAAAGCAGTCTCCTCAAGGGGCTGGGCTCTTCCTCAACTCCACATTACGGAGCGTCTCTGATGCTGCTGCTGGCATTCGCAACCGCTCCTCTCGTGGCTTCGCGTCAGGGTGCCGTGTTAAGGAGGATGCTTTCAGCCTTTGATGAAATCGCCTACAGACTGTGTTGAAGCGATTAGATGGGGTGATCCCATGAGACACTCAGCACAGCCCCCGGCTCAAAATGGCCATCATCCTTACTTCGGTAGTTATATGAGAGGTAGGGTAGCAGGAAAGGACCGAGACTCTTATCCCCAAAGTATGGAGGTAAGAGAGATGTCCTGTGAGGTCACTCTCAGTCCTGCCCACTGACAAAGCAACTCTGACACAAAACCCAACCCAAAGTAGTCAGTGCTCACTCCTTCCGAGAGGACTGGCGGGGCCGGGCTTTCTGCACAGGAGCTGCCAGTCCAGGCCAAATGAAGAGCTGCTGAAAAGCAGCAAGAGCGGAGAGGGAAGGCTGCGGCGGAGAGGGGTTTCCCGGCTGCCCCCAGGGGCTCGGGCCCAGCCTTGGTTCCATGGACACCTGGTTCCATGGACACCTGGTGGTGAGGGACCTTTCATGGTCGGGGATCTGAGATGAGAGGCCTACAGGGCTCTGCTTCTAGATATAAATTTGCATGTAAGGATGAGGGTCTGCAAGGAGGCTTGTGAGAGGGGTTAGGGACATATGACAAACTGCACAATTGGTCTCCAGTTCTCCTCCTTGCTGTTTCCACGTCCTCGCTTTGCGATGCTGCGGCCCCTCCCACTTGGAAGTGGAGCCTATTTCACCATCCCTTGAATCAGGGTGGCCACCTGACTGACTTTGGATAATGGGACATTAGCAAAAGCAGAGGCCCTGGAAGGTGTTCATCCCCTGGGGCTGACCCTCCGGTCACTCTTGGGAGCCCTGCCCATGTGAAGATGCCCTAGCTAGCCTGTCAGAGTATAAGAGGCCTCTTCGACAGCCTGCAATCCAGCAGACACACAGGTGAATCTGGCCTAGAGGCTGACTGCAGTCCCACGAATGAGTCCAGCAGAGACCAGCCGAGTTGGCCCCCAGAACCCTGAGCTGTATAAATGGTTGTTTTGAGCCATTACCTTGGGTGGTTTGTTATGCCAGGATATCAAAGCTGATGCAAAGCAGAGGTAGGAGAGCCTGGGACTACCACCCCAGAGCGGAGACTGGGGCAGACACCACAGGGTCTGTGGAGGAGTTTAGAACAGGCTTCCCCAAGATGTGTCGCTTTGGCATGTGAATTATTTTGAGCTGAAGGAAATAGAGACCCTGCAAGCTTGCAAAAAACTTTTACCTCTCCTTTAAAGAACTTAATTAGGGACCTCGCTCATAAAAAACGTTATTACCAGAAATAACTTTTTATGGCCCATCTAATGGGCAGGACGAACTCTTAATTACTGAACATCTGCTCTTACTGTCCTGCGAATGACCTTCCTTCCCTCTGAAGCCACAAGGTGTCTTACCTTATCCTGAGCTCAAAATGTCATATATATCCCATTTTACCTTTCAATTTCTGAACCTCCCGTGTATGTGGGGTCTCTGACTCTGTCATGTATGTGGAGTTCCTGTAAGTACATATATAAGTAGATTTCATTTTTTTCTCTCGTTGATCTGTCTCGTGTCGATCTAATTATTAAACCAGCTGAAAGAACCTAGGAGGGTAGAGGAAAGTTTCTTCCTCCCCCACAGCTGTTTTCACAAGGAACTCGGGGAGATGCAGGGTGCCAGCAGCACAGTAGGGCTCTGAGGAGAAAGGGTGACCTTCACCTCACCTCACCTCTTCCAGGAGCACAGCCTGGCTTCAGCTCAGAGAAACCTGCAGGAACCTCGATTCTGCCTCAGTACTGTGTGATTGCACGCCTCGGGGGCCCCAAGAGGCAGCCCCACCACACGCACACGTGGCTGCACTGCTGCTGGAGGCTGGGCAGTTGTGGTGGAGCAGTGGTGCCCCGGGGGACTTCCTGGAAGGGGAAGAACTCCGAGCTTCTGTAAGAATCCCTGTGGGAAGCCCCAGGAACACCTGGAAGAGGGTCTAGAGGGCCCCCGAAATACAGGTGGGGCTGGGGCCAATTAAATGCAAATGATCATGTTCATGGAGTCTTGTGTGCTCCAATAGCTGGTGAGCCTGGCCTGAGGACTTGGCCTGCACTGTCACACCACAAAGCAAGGCCGGCACAGGGTGCTGACAGCAGGGGCTTGTACCGGGTAGCCTGGAGAGCCACCCAGTACAAGAGGTGGGTAACTGGGTAACTGAGAGATGGCATCAGCAGGGAGTTCACTCCTAGGCTAGACCCAAACCTCACGGGAGGCCGAGCATCAAGCTAGAGCAGAGCGCTATTCTTCTCAAAGCAAAACACCTTCTCATCGAGGTGCTGCAGAGATGCCTGCCCGAGTCCAAGGCTTGGGCTGTCCACGCTGAGCCTCCGTCCCACTTTCAAGTGCTGGCCGTTACACCCCGAGCATCTTTTAAAAAGATTGATACCCAAGAAGCTGCCACCACTGTGCTCAGACCAGAGAGTAGCACGACCTCTCAATCAGACGCCAGGTTCCCCGGCGGCGTGGTCAGCCAGCAGGGGTATCGCTCCCTTCCCCAGCCTTTCTGGACATTTAGTTCAAGCAGTCTGGGAAAATTTACAACTTTATTTCCAGACTTCAGAAATCCATATTTAGGGCTTGAGGGAGAATTTACTGAAAACCACCTCGCAGTGGAAACGCCAGAGGCAGGAGCTTCTGCGCACGCGGCCCCTCCAAAGAGGCCTCTCATCTCAGATCCCCAACCGCGAAGCTGCCCACGGAACCAGGCGTCCGCCCAGCACAAGGCCTCTCCCAGCTCTCTCCCGGGTGAGGCCGGCAGCCGACAGGGGCTGCCCAGCGCCTTAGTGCCCGTGCCGGTTAGGGGTGGGTGCCGGGCTTCTCTTCACAGGGATCTGGGAAGAGAAGAGACCTAAAATCTCCCCCAGGCACCACCTTTGCTTGAGGGAGAAGGAGGCCGAAACTGGGCTGAGACGATCTCACGTTATGGATGTGCCCTGAAGTCCAAGTTGCAGAATCGGCTGCTCAGGAAAACATTGCTGGCTTTGGATCTGGCACCAAGGGTGTACTTTGTCCTTTCCGTCACCAGGAGACACTTGCTATGTGAAAACTAAGGGCCCTTTCTAAGGGAGTCTGAGTCCTTGGGGGAAAGCTCACCAAGCAGAAGGACAAGCTCCCAATCCTTCTGTGTGGTTTTCTGGGTGGGGATGGGGCACAGGCAGCCCAGCCCTCAGAGATCCTGATTTAGTGGGCGGAGGTGTGGCTCATGCAACCAGGTTTTTAACCAGAACTCCAGCTGCCTGTGGGGTGTGGCCAGGTTCGGGGTTCATTGTGTGGATAGCAACCCAAGGCAGCTCTACCTCTCTCATGCCTTCAGTTTACTCACACTAGGCCAGGTTCTGTCAGCTGCCTCTCCAGGGATGAAACATGGGCTCTGAGCATCAGTCCTAAATGCGATCGACTCCACTCTGCCACACACACACATTTATTTATTCTCTCCCTTCCCCCTGGTGAGGGACCTTCATGCCCAAGGCCATTTCCTGTGAGGCCTACTCCTTCTGCCTCTCCTGCCCCCACGAAAGCTCACTGGCTTGGCCAGGGAACCCCTAGTACCCACAGAGCCCCAGGCCCTGCCAGCCAGAAAGCCTGTTAACCCATCACTCCCACCCCAAGATTGACATCGAGTGAAACCTTACAGAGACCAAATGGTCTAAGGCTGTGAGAAAATGAATGGGACCTCTCACTTTGGAGAACACTTTGGAAATACCTATTAAAACCAAAAAAAAAAAAAAAAAGTAAAACGAAGCCTTTGACCAGTAATTGCAATTCTCATCAGCTACCCCGAGGAAATCTGGCCTCTGTGAGCAGGAGGAGCGGTATTCTTTGTGATGGTGAAAGTTAGAAGCAATCTGCACATTCATTAAGTGAATCGGCTGCTCCTGGGCCGTGAGGCCAGATAAAAGGAATGTCCCACATCTACAGGTACTGACATCTACAGGTACTACTGGAATTCAAGACAGAGAAAGCTTTGGGACAACTGTCCCACATCTACAGGTACCGACACAGGGACGCCTCGACAGCACTTTGTTGAGTGAAGAGTTGAAGAATGGTGAGGACTGTGTGCTATCATTAATGTTTACAACCCATGGAACAACAGACAGTTCTATGAATTCTCTATGGACACATGTTTACGTTGTAAAAGCACTTAAGAAGTCTAGAAGAAAATAAACCAAGTGTTGTCTTTAGGGACGGAGGAAGGTAGTGTGAGAGAACTTGAAGGGGATATACCATTATCTAACAGTCTAATTTTTTAAAAGAGAATGTTATTATGCATATGCGTAATTAAAAACAAATAAATCCACGTTAAAAGAGCAAGTCTCAGTCTCAGGAACTCCCACCACCTGTGGGGCTCCCTTTGCAAATTGGGGAGCTTGCTGTAATCCGGCCCCAGAATCTGTTGGAGCCACCTCCATCCTCCCTTGCACCCCCATTCTGAGCTGTCTGCACATCTGTGCTTTCCCAGCTCCCAGAAACAGAGAGAAGGTTGGTTGGTTTGTGTTCTGAAGGAAAATGCCTGGTTATTATTTCGAGGATTGCAGAGTGCTTCAGTCCAGCGCCAAGAGGACAGTTGGGGTGTTGGGGTCGGGGGACAACCTTGGCTCATGGGAGCCTAGAGCCTGTGTGGCCAAGGCCACCTCCCCACCCCTGCCCCCACCTCTAACTCACTAAATCCTGGCCCCTACCTTCCAAACTCCTCCTTTCTCCATGAGCAACCCCCATCTCCCAACTTCCCAGCTTCAGAGCCCCTACTTGCAACCCCCACCTGACCCCCGACCCCTGACCCCCACCGCTCCACACCAACCACTAACTGACCCACAGTCCCCCCAATCCCTGTCCCTACCTTCTTCCCCTGACCCTGACCCTTGCTCCCCACCCCAGGGCCTGTTAGCCCTTCCCCTAGAGAGGATCCTCCATCACTTCTATAGTCCTAGAGAGAAATGAGAGCCAGCCCTTTGGTGGAGTGGCTGCCAGTGAGAGGGAGATGGCGTTTCAGGCTTTTACTCATGAAGGAAGGGAATATCCCTACTCACCCTCGCCAGGATGTGCAAGATAGCTCTCAGCCACCTCCTCCTTCCAGATTTCCAGCCTGCTCTGTGGTTTCCATGGATTCAGAGATTGCTGCCAGCACCTGAGCTCCAGTGAGGGGGAGGGGAGTGAGGGGAGAGGCCCAGTCAGCTGAGGGGGAAGGGGGAGCTGCTCTACAGCAGCCTCCACTGGCCCACCTGCTTGCCCCCCTCCTCCCGGAGGCCCCAGACTTCAGAGGGGAACCTGGGCTTCCAGGGGGCCAGCTGGGGACCCACTGGGGGCCTGACGTGTCTCATCCTCTTTCTGGATGGCCCAGGGGACTCCCAAAACCATGCTCTAGTCTGAATGACCTCAAAGCCAGCTCACTGAGAGACTGTCACCCCCAGGCAGAAAATGTGAACAGTGACCGAAGCAAGAAGGGACACCACCCAAACTGTTGGCGAGGAGAGCAGGACAGTTTAGGGAACGGGCCAAGGACATCGCTGGGTCAGTCTCTGTTCTGCTGTACCCAGGGGGCCCAGCCAAGAACTCACTTGGGTCCCATGTTGCTGGGGCTCTAATGCTGGCTGCAGAACCTGGGCCGCTGGAGAGAAGATGAGGAAGGAAAAGATGGAGGGGTCACTGACCATCACCCACTCGGGAGTTAACCATCCTACTTGGTTTAGGTCCTTTTAGAATAGGGGCAGGGCATTCTCCACCCCACCCCACCCTCTCACTGTGGCTGCCCCGGGACCCCAAACACTTTCTCTTTTGAGGGCTGCTGGGCGTGCAGGAGGCCCCAAGCATGGCAGGGCCAGTGCCCTGCCCAATGTCCAGCTCAGCCAGAAAATACTCATGATGGCTACAGGGGAGCCATCTGGTAGCTGAGTGGGCTACGAGAGGAATGAGTACGCTTGGGGCCACTAGGCCAGGCTGCCCTCCCTGGGCTCCTCCCCAGCCCAGTCTCAGCAGGTTCCGAGAGCTGCCTCACACCCTTGCATTGAGGTTCTTTTTTTAGCGTTCATTTGTTCAAGTCCGTTTTTGTTGTTCGCAACGGGAATCCTGTCTGACTCAACACTTACCAGTGGGCACGTGGTCTTCGTTGGGCAGTTAGATTCTTGGGGACCAACTGTGACCTCAGGGACCACTACTACTACACAAGGCCCGGTGGCCCTCTGCCCTGGCTTCCTGTGAAATCTCCTGGAGCGTCTTTAAAAGCTGCTAGTGTCTGAGCTTCATTCCAGACCAACTGAATCAGAATCTCCAGGAATAGAGAAAGGACACTGAGAGTTTTGAAAGTTCCCTGGTTGATTCTACTGGAATTCAAGACAGAGAAAGCTTTGGGACAGAGCCTTTCCCAGCACTGTCAGCAGGGACAGTGGAGTAAGATCCCACAGCGGGAAGGGAGGGGTGATCCCCGAGCAGGCCCTCTTCTCCTCTGACCAACTTCATGGCGAGGTCCCCACTGGGCCCCCATTCCTCAGCTCTGCCCCTGCCTCCTGAAGGCTGCCCCTGGGCCCTGCCTCCTCACCCTCTGTATCTCTTCACCACTTACCCCAAATCTCGTCTCAGTTTTCATATTCGGCCTAGACAACTCATGAAACCTGGAAAGGAAGATGTTTATTTGCAACCTTAAGACAGAGTGGTCACCTCTGACCCAGCACCCCCGCTCCTGGGTGCATACCCAGCATCCGTGTACCAGCAGATATGAGCAAAGCTGCTCAGAGCTGCACTGTTCAGAAAAAAGCCCAAACCAGGACCACCCAGATGCCCATCACCAGAAGACTGTGTTAATAGAGTGGTATTCTCACACAATGGAAACCACGCCACCGAGAGAATGAGTCTTAGAAACATGACGTTGGATGAGACCAACCAGATGCAGAACAGCTGCTTTTGTATGACAATGGCAGAATTAGGTAATAGGAAGGGGTTCAGAATGGCCTCCCCAAGATTTGCCACTTTGGCATGTGGATTATTTTGAGCTGGAGGCAATAGAGACTGAAGGTCCAAGAAAAACTCTTACCTCTCTCTTGAAAAATCTATACAGGGGCCTTGCTCTTAATAAAAGTTATCACCAAAAATAAACTTTTCATGACCTATCTCTAAGGCAGGACAAATCCCTAATTACTGAACATCTTCTCTTATTATCCTATGAATGACACAAGATGTCTTTGAAGCCTCACGATACCTTACCTCCTCTTCGGTCAGAATGCCGTCTACACTTCATTTTTCCATTTCTGCCTATGAAACTCTCATGTGTGTGAGGTTCCTGACTCTCTCATATATGTGGGGTTGCCGTAAGTACATACATAATGAAATTCGGTCATTTTTTCTTGTTAGTTAGTCTGTCTCATGTTGATTTAATTATTAGACCAGCTGGAAGAACCCAGAAGGACAGAGGAAAGTTTCTTCCTTCCCAATGAATTGCAACAGAGACCACAGGGCCTGCAAACCTAAAATATTTGTTACTTGGCCCTTTTCAGAGAACATTTGCCAACTCCTGACCTATTGGGTAGGGCGGACGGAAATGGACAGGGACGGAAGCCAGACTTATCAAGGTACACACCATTTTATACTGTTTTGGTTTTTGAACTTATGAATGAATGTATTGCCTGTTTATTTTTTTTTAAATCAATGAAAAAAAGTTTAAAAGAACGTTGGAGAAACTCATCTAAACTATTGGAAGTCAGAATAATGGCTACCTATGTCTGGTAGAGCCTGGAAGGAAAGCACGGGAGAGCTTCTGGAGCCGGCGATGCGGTGTTTAACTGATCCGGGTGATTCCAAGGGTGTATGCAGTCTGCAAAAGTGCGTGGAGCTACACAGAGGACTTGTGCACTTTTCAATATGTGTGCTGCACTTGAATGAAAAGCTGCTATAACTAATTGGCTGCCCTCAAGGAGAAGGAGGGGGAAGATGAGGGAGACATTCACATTCCCTCGTACTAAGGAAAGGAAAAGAAACTTAAAGTGTCAGATTCCCATTTTTTTCCCCTTAGATGTCTTTATATAAATTTATATATACATATATAAATTTATATGTGTATATATAAATTTGTATATATTTTATATATGTATATATAAAAATTTATATATATATTAATTTATTTATTTAAATATATATATTTATTTAAATTAGTTTCAAGTATACTATACATTGGTCAGACATCTATAATGTTCATAAAATGAACTCCCCAATTGCTCCCTCCCTCTCCTGGCAAGCCAGCTGAACACTAACATCCCGCTGGGGAGCTGCCTTTTACCCTGACACCTAGGCTGCCTGGGGCTCCACGTAGTGGGCAAGCCTGCCTGCAGGTTGGAGGTGGGGACTGGAGGACAGCCAACCCTGCTCACCCACTCTGGAGTCCCTGTCCCTCTAGATCCACTGGATGCCTTTCAGCCTCATCCTACTGGATCTGTTGGCAACTTAGGCTGCTGGGGACCAGTCTCTCCTTCTTCTTGAAACTCTCTCTTGCTTCGTGTCCTAGTTATCTTCCTTCTCCTGATGTTCCTCCTGCCTCTCTGGCCAGTCCTTCAACTGCTGACACAGCCCATCCCTCAAATAATGGGCTCCTTAGGGCTCTGTCTTAGATCCCACATCCTCTAACTGTTGCCCATGTGCTGGGTCAGATTCTTCCCTTGGCCCTAACTGTATCACCCAACAGCACCTCTCAGGTATAAGTGAGCAAGACATAAACCCTCTAACAGTCACTACTTGTCCCCCTGCCCTCACCAGCTATTGTTATTCCCCATCTCAGTGACCTTGCAGCGAGCTTTCTACGCAGAAATCTGGTGTCGCCTCACCTTCACAAGAACATGCCATCTGTCACCAAGCGATGCCAGTTCTTCCTTAAATATATGGACTCCATCCCCTCTCGCACACTCACTGCCCTGGACCAGGCTTTCCCTCTCTCACCTTGCACCATTGCTAGAATCTTCAACTAGAGTATCCCAGCTTCCACTTAGTGGTTCTTTAAATAAAAAAGGTCTGATCTTGTCCTCCCAGCTGCTCCTTCAGGGACGCCGCATCACCTTTAGGCTAAAGCAGTAAGATCTCAAGCAAGGCTGCACCTTAGCATCACCTACAAGTTGTATAGGATTCCACTCTCTGCGCCAGCTGAGCCAGACCTCTGGGCAAGGGGCCCCAAACCCCACCTGCCTCCTGTTGTCAGCTCCTGCCCCATCTTCCACTGTGGGCCCAGCCTACATCCCTTAATTCCACATCCCCGACACACTGGCTCTTCTGCTTCCTGTTTCCCAGGCCACCCTCCCTGCCACCTCCTCCCCCACCACCTTCAGCTATCATGTGGACTTCCCCTCCTTCCCCGGGGGCCCCAGCCTCCTATCTGCTTAGGTGGTCCTCCTCTGTGCCTTATCACCCCACGTTCTCCTCAAGGCTCACTGACTTGTCTGTCTTCCCCACCGGAACCATAGCCTAGGAAGGCGGGACTCAAATCTGACTCTGTCTCCTTGACCAGCACTCTCTCTGATCAAACTCGGACTCCTCTGAACCCTCTTCTCAGCTGGCCTCAACCTTGGCCTATAAAGGCTGCAGACTCTCAGCACAAATAATTCCTTGCCCGCCACCCCGCACCCCTCCCACCCCAACACACACAGAATGATTTGAACAAACTCTAGCATGGCTGACGGCTCAAGGCTTCATTCCTGGGACAGCCCCGCTCTGCTTAGGTTCCTGTCTGGGAAAGCTCATGGCTACCAAAATATTTTCCGTTTGTTCCTGTGTTGACTGGAGATAGCCCACCGTCTTCCCATCTTTGGGGAGGGTGGGGGCCTACTTCCATAAGCCCAGTGAGCCATCCCAGAGACCTGATCACGTTGAGCACCCCCACTTTCGTACCTTTTCTCTTCCCTGACTCTGCTCAAGCCCCTTCTCTTTTGCCCTCCCTGCTCCCTCATTCTCCCTTTAAAAAGCCCAGTCACCTCTACATGGAGAAGTTGAGCTCAGTTCTGTATCTAAGTCTCTTTCTCCTACTGCAGTGGTGGCTGAATGAGATCTGTCTTTACTGCCTTTGGCTAGTGCCTGGCTTTGTTTCTCTTTTGCCTCCTTCGGTGTTTATGTTTGAGTGAAAGGCAGGCAGTACGTGAGTGTGAGCGGCCCTTCCCAGCTTTCCAGGGAGGGTCTGCAACCTCGGGGGCACTGCACTTGGCCAAGGTCATGCAGGAGGGAGTGACCTGGACTGGCTGGTGAGACTCCGCCCCGAGGTGGGCTCCCGCCTGTATTGATTTCCAAGGGCTGCTGTAACAAATTGCCATACCCTGGGTGGCTTAAAATAACAAAAATGTATTATTTCATGATTTTAGAGGCCAGACATCTAAAATCAAGCTGTCTGCAGGGTTGGTTCCTTCTTTAAGCTCTGAGAGGCATCTTTTCATGTCTCTTGTGTAGCTTCTGGTGGCTGCTGGAAGCCCGCGACATTCCTTGGTTGGTGGTGGCGTAACCTCATTCTCTGTCTCTCTTCACATGGCCTTCTGCCTGTGCTTTGCCTTCTCCTTTTCTGTCCCTTATAAGGACACTCATCATTAAATTTAGGGCCTACCTTAATCCAGGATGATCTCATCTCAAGATCCTTAACTTAATATTCGCAAAGGCCCTTATTCCAAATTCTGTCAAATTCTGAGGTTCTGGGTGAACATATTTTCGGAGGACCGTCATTCAACTGACTATAGTAGGGCTTGGCAGGCTCCCACTCTTTTTCTGGCATTCATGCTGGCATCACCAGGATGATAAGACAGATCTATGGGAGAGGGCCAGGCATGGAAGGTTTCAGGAGTTTTGAAGGGCCTGGGATGTCTTCTGAGACTCCACGTTCTGGCAGATATAACCTCCTGGCCTCTGTCAACTCCCCAACAACGAGCACTCAGATCAGAGTCAGGCTGGGTTCAAGGCCTAGCTTTGCCCCTCAGCTCACTGTGTGGCCTCTCTGGGCAGAGATGGACCTTCAGCCCCTCCTGTGGCCCCATCCCAGGGACTGAGTGTGAGCTGCAGTGCCTCCTGGTCACGTCTCAGGATCCTGGTGTCCCACGCATGTCCCAGCATAGGACAGTGTTGAATGAGGGCTTGGGTGTCCTGGGGTTGTAATATGCCTAAACTGGGCGTGTAGCAGATTGGGAAGTCCCTGAACTTCCCAGATGGTCATGTCTTCACCATGGCCGCATGCAAATTGCTTCTTCCAACATTAGTCTAGCTTCCTGCAGACAGAGAAGGATGCTAGACACATGGTGACCAGGCACAGAGCAGGATGCAGTAAGCAAGATACCATGGGGAGTCCAGTTCCTCTGGTAACGAAGGTAGGACTGTGAGCCTCATAGCAAGGACTCCAGGAAAGGGCGTGACGTCTAGCAGGGGACTTGCCTTCCAAAGAACCCATGGGGCAGGGAGGGTGCAGGAGGAAACAGGAGATTCATTCCCAAGACACTTGCATTGACCCCAGACACATCCAAAGGTGTGCAGGGAGAAAATGCACGTGTCCACCCCACCCCCACATCATAACTTGTAGCCTTTCCTGTGGAGGTGTCTGTCCTTCTTAACACACATCGGTGGCTCAGGGTTGGACGATCCACATTCCCTCGCTGGCAGATTCAGGTCATGGAGTGTGGCCAGAATCAGAGATGTGTGGCTGTGCTTATGCAGTGGCTAAGGCAAGAGGGTGAGGAGAGGGAGGACCAATATCTCCTCAGCTCCATCTCATTTCAGTCCTATACTGATGAAAAAGATACCATCATTATCCCCATTTTATAGATGAAGAAACCGAGGCTCGGAGAGGCTAAATAACTTTACCAGAACCGTTTTCATAGTTCTTAGATGGATAGGGCAGGATTCCTGCCTGGTTTGTCTGGCTTCAGAATCTCTCTCTAGCACCTCGCCCCGGCCTCTGAGGCCAGACCCAGACCCAGGGTGAGCCAAGGATGGAATAATGAACACATTGCACAGGTTCATCAATCACACCGAAGACTCTGCCATTATATTCCCAAAACAATATTTTTAACAATGGTTGTATTAGGAGTATGGGATTTTAAGGGATATTCTTCTGTTTTCCAAATGTTTTTTAGTGTGCTTTTCTTATCTTTAACATTAAAAAGATAAACATTTAAAAATCATCTGCCAAATTGCTTTTGTCGAGAGTACCGCTAGGATAATTGTCATTCAGAGGAAGTCGCTCAGGGGACAAGCCAACCATTCACAGATTCCCGAAGCCCTATTTCCCTGGTCTCACCTCAAATTGCCAGCAGTTACTCCCTGGCACTACATTTCTGTGCTTTCACACAAAGCTGTTTTTACCAAACTGCATCTTAACACTGTGCCCTCAGTTTCTGCCGAGGATCAATATATGAAATACACGTGTAGATTGTCTCTGCATTTTCCATAAAACTGCTCTCATGAACACCATCTGCTGTGCTGTTCACATTCCTCGCAAAAATCCAATCGGCAAACTCCCATTGGAATCGTAGCTAGGGGAAACACTCTCTGTGATCAACGTGCAAGCTCCCAGAGAGGTCAGCCGTGTCCGCTTTCAATCGCGTTGTTTCGCAGTGCCCGGTACAGCACTGGGCATTTACTAAGTGCACAAGTATTATTGGTTGAATGAAAAAAGAGGAATTTATTGACTTGCAGAGTTGAGAAGTCCAAACAGGTATCTTGCTTCAGGTATAGCTGGATCCAGGGGTCCAAATGGTATCAGGAGTTTACTCTCCCTCTTTTGGCTTGGCTTTCTTGTGTTATTAGCTTCATTCCCAGGCTGACTCCCCACAGCAGCCAAGACAGCCACATGCGTTTCCAAAGCTGCTTTCACATACCAGCTTGTAATCCCAGAGAAAGAGAGTCCATCATCCCACAAAGCCCCGGGGAGGACTCTGGTTAGCTGGCTTGGGTCGTGTGCCCATTGCTGCACCAGTCAGTGTGGCTAAGGGAATGAAGTCTTCCCATTGTTCATGTCCCACCCCCGAAGCAAGGAGGAGTCAGCTGCGTTTCACTCTGGAGCTCAGCAAAGACAGGCTCTGCTGCCAGAAGACGACCCAAAAGGAAGCATCCTGAGCACAAAGAAACCGAGGCTGCCCCAGTCCCTAGAATGTCCTGACCTGGACCCCAGAATTTGCCCCTCCCCCAACCTGCTCTTCTCCATCTCAGTGAATAGTATAACCATCAACTCTCCTGTTCGCAAGGCCAGAAGTTTGCAGATTACTCTTTATTCTTTTCTTTCCCTCTTCTATAGGCTGTGGAAACAGGAGGCATGTGGCTAAGCTTGATCCCCACACTGCCCTTCACAGCCCACAATGCAGCTCTGGGAACCCTGGAGCAGAGAAGACGTGATGCCCATTTTATGAAACAGTACACTGAAGCCAAGCTGAGCTAATGATGTCTCTCCCAAGGACATGCAGGACACTAGTGTCAGAAGCAGGACAGAGTCTAGGTCTGACCTGCTTGAGAAATACACCCACTCCCGCTCTATCCCAGGGCCTATGTCCCCATGCACAAAAGACTGCCAGCACCAGCAATCCAGGCACCCCTGTCCAACTGCCCCCCACCGCAGGGGCCAAGGTCCATGGCTTGGGGGGCACTGGGCTCCCCCAGCAGGGGAAGGGAGGGGGCAAGGCTGCCATCTGGACAGAGACCTGTGGCCGCTGCTGGGACAACACTGAGGACGTCTTTCCTTGGGCGTTCCTGGATGTTGGGTTCTGAGGGTAGCTGTCACCACACCAGGGCAGCTGCAAGTGAGTCTGCACGTGAGCTAGTCTTTCCATGGAGCAGGACCTACACCGATGAAGCTCAGAAGACCTCAAGGCAGGGTGGCAGATTTGCTGCTGGAGACAAACATGCCTTTGCTCACGGGTTCCCTGACACTGGGATATTTAAGCCTCTGAAGACAGAAGAGAGGAAATGCTGCCATTCAGAGACTCCTGGCATCCAGGGCGTCTGGATGGTATGGGATTCAGCTCCGGGCAGGGCTGCTCGCTCCATTCTAGGAGGACGTCACGCCAGGAGCTGTGCATCCTGGCCTGGCGTTCTCATGTACGTATCTCTCTCCTTCTTCATTGCAGCCCCTTGAGGAAGGGGCTTGTTGTCTGTGCTGTAGAGTCCTCCAGGAGGTAGATGCTGGGATGGAGTTAGGGATACGACAGGTTTATTGGGGGTAATGCGTGCAAAAAATAACAGGGGAGAAAGAATTGACAGGGAAAGCCTCAGACCCCATGGAGATGCAAGAAAGTTTCAACCGACTAATGAGGAGATCGATCCACAGCAAAAACTGCCCATGAAAGGAGAACTGCAGTGGGCAGCCAGGTCCACATACCCCTGCCTTGCTCAGTCACCGGCTGAGGCGACAGCCTGGCTGCAGCCTGAACGTTCCCTGCAGCTCAACGGTGGTTCCTGAAGGAAGACAGAGGCCCTCCATAACGGCTGAGTGAGCACTGCACAGATGCAGACGCCAGTGCCCAGAGGGGTCAGCGACTCCCCCGGAGGCACGCGGCTGCACGTGGGAGAGCTCTCCTCAAGCCCTGACAGCATCTGGTTCTCAGCCACTGAGATGCCGTCTTCTTCCATTGGTCAGGACCCTGGGCCATGGTCCCTTCTCCTCCTCCAGGGAGAAAGACCGCTGCAGCTAAACGAGACGATGGCCTGACAGACCTGGGTCCCTACTGGGCCTCGACCACATCTCCTGTCCCTGGGATGTGAGCAGGGACAGCTGGGTGGCATTTCTGTCTTCACAAAGCCCACAAAACTCCTGTTGTGTTATAAGAAGCCACTTTGATGTGGCGGCTCCAATTCTAAGACGGATTCATCAAGAGAGCCCACCCTTTCTGGGCCCCACGTCTGTCCAGGGGCATCTGGGGGCATCTGCCGGTCACCACAGAGGTTCCTCCTCATTTCCACCTGTCCTCTCGCCCCGATACAACTTCAAGAGGGAATCCGGTGGCTGCTTTTTTAACCCCTTTCTAATTGTCAGCTCCATTATCGTCCAGAAGAGCTTCCGGTGTGGTTTTTAAGAACCGAGGAAGCCAAAACTTTCATCCCACCTTGTGTCCCACATGTGGGAAACTGATTCCTTTAAAAGAGAAGCTCAGACACCTGGTGACCTAGTGACACCTTGATCCTCCCAGCCCCAGACTTTCTTCTCATTCCTGCCCCCATCTCAGCTTGCCCCTTCTGCAAATGGCCCCCCGTCCTCCACCTTGTTCCTGGGTCCCAAACCTCAAAAGTCGGTGCTGCTACCTCTCCTCAGCCACACCCCCCCGCCCCCCCCCATCCCATGGAACAGCCAGCAAACCCAAGGGCACCCCCATCGCAGCGGCCCCATGGTTGGCCTGCCTCCTTCACCTAGAAGACCCACAGGGCTGCTCTACACCCTGAAACTGGAGGGGCTTTATTTGATTTTACATCAGCTCCCCGCTCCTCTGGCGACTTCCCCAAACTCACAGTAATGGCGCACTGGTATTGCGGTTCTCAACCCCGGCAGCACATTTAAAAAATTATAGTGCCGGGGTCTCACCCCTGAAGTTGGTCCGGAGTGGGGCCCAGGCAGTAGAACTTTGTCAAGTCCTTCAAGAAGGTCTAGTCTATGAGTGCATGACCGGGACAGTCGCAAAGGGCCCTGTGCTCAGAAGGGGCCTTCGTGCTTGAGATTTAATTTCTGCAGTCTCCATCTTGAAATTCTTAATAATTCTGATCTTTGAACTGTGCTCTGTAAGGGACAATAGAACATGTGAGGGATCTTGGATTCCCCCGCCCCCAACTTCCACCCCCTCCCCACATCTCAGGGTGGGTTCCTAACAGCCTACTCCCCACCCCCACTGCTGTCGCCCTCCCTGCTGAAGAGGGTTGGCGGAGGGGGCCTGAGCACCTTCAATGCGAGGTCGGGGTTGAGCTCTGAGTTGCAGGGTAGGGTCCTAGGCATCCGTGACGGTTGCATTCACCTCGCAAGTATCCCCTGTGCCCAAGGGGGGGTTGGTGGCATTAAAAAGCAAATTGAAAAACAACAACAACAACAACAACAACAACAAAAACCCACCCTGACAGGTGGAGGGAGAGACTGTAGAAGAAAGGAAGAAGCTTTTCCCTGCTCTTTGAACAAGAGTCCCTGCGTTTTCATTTTGTCCCAGGCCCTGCAATTATGTAGCGGCCCTGCCTCCAGGGGGCGCTGATGGTACTGGTGCGCCCCGTCCTGTGCTCACGTCCAGGGCATTCTGCTAACAGCACGGCAGCCACATCCGCGAGGCTTTCTCTGGGAGAGGGTGGGGGCTCCTCTTCTGGGTCAACCTAACCCACAGCTGCAGGGGAGTCTAACAGGGAGCCGGGCGAGGTCCCCACCTCCATCCCCATCGGTTGACCTCTGAGAGCCTGTCCTCCACTTTCCCCTCATTCCCTGCCCATCAGCCTTCTTCCCATCCTCCCAGTCCCTCTGCGTCCCCTTTGCTTGCACCGCTCCTTCCAGCCTTCCCACTGGCTCCTCGGGCTCGCTTCCACTGCCAGCTTTCCGAGGGGCCCTCCGGAGCCCTGTGCATTTTCTTTATATCACATGTCTTTCTCTGAAGTTCCTTCTCTGTTGATTTGATGGTGCGTCTGTGGAGCTCTGCCCGTACACGCTCCCTCAGGGCGGGGTTCTTTTTGTTTGGGTCACCGATGTGTCCCCAGAACTATGCTGGACTCACAGTAGGAGCCCAGTAAATATTCGGTGAAGGTGTGAGCAGAGCTCTGGCTTCACATTTGGATTGTGAGTCTCCATGTAAGGGGTGACTTACAAGGTGCTGGGCCAGGACGGAGCTGGACAGTCGTCCACCAGGCCGACCGCAGCAGGGTGCTGTGTGGAGCTGACAGGACTCATCGTGAAATGCCCGTCTCTCTGTTACCCGCTCCCGGCAAGGTGGCAGTGTACGCCGGTGGCCCAGAGAGAAAAGCACGGCCACTTCAGCTTGAACAACGAGGGAGGAGGTGAGGTGTTGGATACACTCAATTATTACCCCAAACCCTATCATCGCTCATAATCTGCCTGAGATAAATCACAGGCAGGTAATTATTATGTCAGGCCAGGTAGCAGAGAGAAGTTTTAAAATAGCAATCAAAGAACTTCCTGGTTAATTCAAATCCATCCTACCTCCCTCCAGGGGACAAAAGTGCTTCGACTGTAGAATTGACCAGGTGTAGAGAAATGCTGCTGCTCAACGCAAAATGGGGATTCCTGGACTTAATGTTTGTCTCCGTCAGGTTTCCCAAGAGCACACCTGCCGGGAGTCTTAAATCAATGATCATTCATTTGGAGCAAATCATAGTGCAGTGACACCCCATTTCCTGGGTGTTAAACCCAAACTGCCCAGCCAGCTTGCCAGACTGCACCCTCCTGTCTCAGGCCAGGCCTCAGACACAGGCCTCCCCACCTTGTCCTGCCTTGAGCCCTGAGCCCCTTGCTTTCCCACACCACTATGCCGCCCTCATCCAAACGCCTCCAAGGCCCAGCTCAACTCCATGTGGCCCTTGAGCCTCTTGCAGCCTAGCTGCAGCCTAGGCCCATCCCTAGATCTGTCTCAGGAGCTCCAACCTGCTGTCCCTACCATCAAAAGACAATGCTGGGTTTATCTGTCCCTATGCCAGTCAGAACCCTGACTCTGTGGCAGGTACCTAAGGCCCTCCAAGACCTGGGTCTCCCCATTCTCGCTCACTTAACAAAACAGCCCTCTGGGGCCAGCTCTTCTGCCTCGCAGCAGAAACGGCTTTGGACAAACTTAAGTCAAAAGAATGGCAGTGGATTTGCTGGAAGGAGGCTGAGCATGGGGAGGTTTCTTGGGGTGTCAAAGAGCAGAACACCCAACCCACTCTGGGCTTAACAGACCCACCGGGGTGGACTGGCCTCAAGTGCAGCTGGATTCAGCCACCATCTCTGGACTCTGGGCTTTGGCTGACTCTATTGGTGACAGTCCTGGGCTCCACAAGGTGGCGAGGTAGTTGCCCACACCTATCCAGATGCGGGTCCATTAGGACATGGTGAGCACTGCTTCCCAGGTGCTCAGACAAAGCCCTAGGATTAGTTCTAGTGGAGCCTCATCGTGTGGCCAGAGTCACATGGATGGCACAGGAGAGCAATGTTCTGATGCGCTTGGTCCATGGGTCACATTCTCATCCCATATAGGGTGCAGTTCCACTCCCAGCATGGAGGCTGAAAACACAGGAATACTGAGTCTCTTGGGTAAATCAGGTCCCCAAGGAGAGGGAATGGGTGCTGGGCGACCCTAAACCATGAAGGTAGCTCTCTGAACCAAAGAGAGAGCTGAGCAAACTCAGGGTGGCCTGAAGACCTGGAGGCTGGAGTTCTGGGGTCTTCCCCTCCCTACAGCTGGCCATAAACGGGGCACTCAGTGTCACCCACATCTGGTTCTCAGGAGAGAAAATGCGCTTGGCTGGGCCTGAGTCTCAGCAGAGTGCTGGACCTTCCCAGGGAAGGGAAAATGGCCTTGAGAGCAGGAAGACATCCTGCCGGCAGCTGCTAGAATGTAGATGCTGCCACCATTGCAACTGGGCTACCTTTTTGTCCCCAAATTAAATATTGCACAATTTTCCTTTTAATATCACTAGTATGTGATACAAGTCCATGACGATGGCTTACGTGAGTGGAAACTGCTCTGGACGCCTGACCGGAGCCACTGCAGGGATGGGTCGTCCACTTTCTCTCTTCCCACAGCTGGAAGGAACCGAATCACCTGACTTTAACTCAGATTTCTAACTGGTCAAATCAAAATGCCAATATAATTTAGGGGTAGTGGACAATCCCACGGGATGCCATCAGTTCCCCTCCCTGTCTGACTCTCAGCCGGAGACCCTCTAAAGCTCAAGCCTATTATCTTGGGCCCGCCTGCCCAAGCCTCCATCTTCCTAAAGACTCGTGTCCTCTCTTGTCCAAATCCTACCCTGGCCGAAGCCAGAACTTGGGTAGTCAGTGTTCCTTTCACACCTCTGGGCGGCCATTCACCTACCGTTCATTCTACCTGTCTTGTCCACAAGGTGATCCCCACCTGTTCCCCACAGTGCTTCGTCCCACCACGCAGCCAAGCAGGAGAGGCCACTCTCACCTTCGAGCCCAGCAGCACCCCCACACCCCACTCCTAAGCCATGTACGCAGGGTGATCTCACTGCACTGTGGACGTCTCCTGCCCATTCGCATCTGGACTTCCCTGGACTTTGAGTCGCTGTGCTGGTGGGTTGGTGGTGGGTGCTGCTTGTTAACACATACTGGGTGGAGGATCTGATAGCACCGTTGGGAGGTGGGACCACAGTCCTATGGCTGAGATTCAGAGAATCATGGAGCCTGCTGGCCTGCCAGCCCTTCTTAGAAAATGCCCAGAGGGGCCTTCAGTCAGGAAATGGGTTTAGCAGTGCTGTGGCCTCCAGGGGCTGGGGGCTCTCAAGAAGGGATGCATGGAGGCAAGGCCGGGAAAATCTTTTTTAGAGGATCTGGCACAAGGAGCCCCTCAGAGCAGGCGGGGCTGGCTGCTTTCACCAGGAGGCCCCGAGGAGGAAGAGAGAGATGAGGGAAATGCAAGACACCTGGAAGTGTAGACAGGCTAAGGATGGGAGCACAGAGCAGCTGAGACTGCTGCAGTGGGGTCTTGGCAGGCGTGCATGGTGGGAGGGCTCCTAGGGGTCCATCTCTGGGGCCTCGCTGAGAAGCCGGAGGTGACCCCTCCATACACAAGTTTTAAACAAGGGTACTTGGCCAACACAGCAACACTGGAAGTAAAGAAAAGCAGTACAAAGATTAAAAAGGAAGAGACAATATTTTCACTCTTGGCAGATCATATGTTTATGTTTACCTAGGAGCTCCGAGAGAGTTAACCGTGCAACAACTGGAGTTACTCAGAGAGCCTGGAAAAGTAGTTTGATGGAAGAATCATTGAGAAAAATCCATAGCTTCCCACATGCCGGAGAAGAGCTGACGGGAAAATGAAATGAAAAAGGGCCCCCCATTCGCAACACCGAGAAAGCTATAAACTACATAAACTTAATGTGAAGCCTGCAAGACCGAGATGAAGAAAACGCTAAAACCTTAAAAAGGACAAAAACACCCATCTGGTTAGAGAGAGATGCTTCTTTCCCAAAGAGGAGACTTCCTATTGTGAAGATTCCAGTTCTCTCCAAGTTTATCTGTGTTTTTCTTGCAATTCCACTTAAAAAAAAAAAAAAACCAAAACATTTTATTGGATTGAGAGAAAAATGCTCAAGTTCATCAGAAAAGGCAGGTGTAGATGAGCTAAGAGGCATTGCCGTCCCCTCGCATCATACGTGCCCACGCCCCACCCCAGCCCTGCTCTCCTCACTCAGCCATGGTGTCACGGGGTCACCTGCCGTGAGTCTCCTGAAGGGAATGGCTGTGGGACCAGGGGAGGGGACCCATGGCCGAGCCCAGCTCATAGTCTCGACCTGTGAGGATAGCCACCTAGGGCAGTCTCCTTGGCCCTACCCAGGCAGAGGGGTGCCGGCTTGGGCTCTCAGGGGTCTCAGCACTGTGCAGAGGGCCTGGGGGCAGGGAGGAGGCAGAGCAGAACAGAGAGGACTGCCAGGGCCTGGCCTCCTGCCCAGGAGTGGCTGTACCTCTCCGTCCTGACCCTCTCCTGTGGCTTCTTGGGACTAGGAGGCAGAGCCCAGGTTCCCCTCTGGTCTGCCTCTTCTACTGTGTGACCCACGACCATTCTGCCCCTTAATGTCCCAGTTTCCCCATCTGTGACTTGGGGAGTTGGCTGGATTTGGAGCCTGAGTCTTTCCAATAGGGCTGCCTTTCTTGGCGGGTAGAAACTACCCTTTTATAAAGGGCATCCTGGATGTCAGCTGACTGGGAGGCTGGGTGGACCAGACCAGAGCTGAAGGCCCCAGGGAGCCTGGAGAGAGGTCCAGAGTGGGGTTGGGGGAGACGGCTCTTCTGGGCTCTGGAGGTCTCAGCAGACAGACAGCTGGGCTGCAGGGAAGGGTATGGACTTGTGAGTGGGTCAGTGGCCTCAACCCTACATCCAGCCTCCTCAGGGGCCTGGAGCCCGCCCCTCTCCCAACAGGCCTGGGACCAGCTGTTGGAATTGGAGCCTTGTGCGGGCAACCCAGGGAGTGTCCCTTCTCCCTCCTCCCAGCCTGCTGCCCCCACACTGGAATTGGGGACTTTTTTTTTGCAGGATTCATGACACGGCTGGATGGGAATTCTACCTCAGAACTGAGGTTACTCTCAGATTCATGGGAGCCATAAACCCATGCCCTATTTCTGCTCTAATTGAGGCTATTTGTATTGTGACTAAAATAATCAGAGACAATTTTATTGGTATATTTAAAAAAATAATTACATTCCATATATTTAAGTTATGTAAGTGTGGTGGCCGTCCTGCTGGGCTCCCCAGGCCCAAGCTCGGAGGGCCTGTGCTAGAGGACCCCTCCCTGCCTCCGGCACCCTGCACCTCCCCAGAAGTGAAGGCAGAGTTGACACTGACTGAAACGGGTCCCCAAGGCCTGGGTCACAGTCAGGGGCCTTCCAGGAGACATGCAGTAAAGGTTTGGGGGCAGGCGTGCCAGCCCAGTGACCCCAGAACACTGTAGGGAAGCACAGAAGAGGGGCTTCTTGGAGCCTGTCCAGACCCTGGCTCAGATCTGGCCTTAATGGTGGGTGTCTGCTTTGCCACTCAGCAAAGAATCATGCGCCTTCTGGTCATCCCCAATGATAATCTTTGTCTGCCTGATTCGTGAGCAGCTGACTGCCTACCTGCTCTGGGGTGGGCCAGTTGGAGCACCCTGTTCCCCAGCCACAGTGGTTGGTTCAGGGCTAAGCACGCGACTTGCTTGGTGCTACAGCTATCCCCAGATATTTTGGATACTTAAACCAATGCATCCCATTTTTGCTTCAGTCTGCTTAAGCTGGTCTTTTGTCCCTGTGACCAAAAGTGTTTTAATGGACATTACTTCTGTAAAGAAAGACAGTGACAGCTCCCACCCCGTAGGTTTGTTACGGAGAAGCATAGAGATGAGCTGTGCACAGCGCCAAGCACAGCACCCCTGTAAATAGTGGTCGTGGCTGTCGTCCGGGGCATCATGGGGCATGCATGCTTGCCATCAGTGTTAAAAGATAGGGAGAAGCTATGAGGGGATGTTGCAGCCCAGGAGGGGCCTGGCTTTCGCTGAGAGGCCCTGTCCCACATGCTCATAGGCGGCAGGAGCACTTTTTCTGTTGCCTCAGCAGCGTCCCCGTGCCTTCTCCATCAGGATCCTCCTTTGTGGGCCGAACATGACTAATTGTGCTCAGCTGAGGGCCTGGGTCGCAGCGGCACCCAGCCTGGTTCCTCTTCCTTCTTACTCAACACCTCCTAGCCCTCGACAGAGCTGTTGGAAGCCTCGGCACTCCTGCTGCGCTGCGAAGGCCATGAGCCCTGCGTTTGGAGCTACACACGGTCTGAGTCTTCAAACCCACCAGCCCCACAACACCACCGGGCACCATAGGCCCGAGTAAACCTAAACTCCCACCTGCTCAGGGCAGGTTTCCTCCCCGACAGCAGCCGTCCACTCTGGGAAGCCCCATCTGTCAAAGCCGCTAACAGGTGACAGGAGCCTTGCCTCCACCTCCAAGAAAGCCTTCTCTTTGCTAGACTCAAAACATGCTGGTCTTCAGTAGCAGTAAGAGCCATGGGGAAAGCCCCCGCCGTCTACCTGGCGGGCGTGACGCCCTCCACTGCCCGCTCATCCGGCGAGTCCACTGCCTGGCAGCAAAGGGCCAAGAGCAGTGCTGGGGCTGGACCATCCTGCTGACTCCGGGATGCCCGGCCCTCCTGACTGCACAGTTCAGTGGGGACATGCACATCCATACACACTTGTTTTTTCTGCCTGTACCAGAGCAGAGAAATCGCCGCAGTTACCCCCTGTGGAGCTCGCAGCACCCACACACCCCAGCACCGAGTGATGTCAGCCCAGGCTACCTGCTCCTGGGCACCCTTGTCCTCCCCGGTCCTCAGGGTCCCCAGCTGACAGAGGGGTCGTATCCAGCATCCTTGGTCTTTGTGGACATTGGCCATACCCACCCTGTGGGGCATTCTCTCCGCCTGGCCCCAGGGGCCTTACTGAGGTCCCTGATTTCCAACATTCTTTCCTGTCATCAGCCCTTATGGGCCACAGATGACTGTGAAAATCCAGCCAGCCTCACAGGCCCAGACACAAGGGTGCAGCAGGTGGCAAAATCCACACAGGCACAGGGAGAGAAGCGAACCCGGGGTGCTTCGGTATAGCCGAGTCCTTGGGGCTTAGTGTGCGTGTGATGGAGGTACCCTCTGCCTCAGGGTCTGACTCACAGGCCTCCCCTTCTTTGGGTCCTAGAGGGCACAGGCTAGCAGTGGGCATACCCATCTGTCCCCTAGCAACGACATGACACTCCCGTGGTGACCTCAGAGCTTCCCAGCCACCACCCCTCGCTGCAAGTGGTGACCTCAGAGCTTCCCAGCCACCACCCCTCCCTGCCTACAGAACTCCTCCCGTTCCCACAGAGCTGTCATCCAGACGGGTGGACCCTTAGACACTTTCTTCTACCATCTGCACACCCAGGATGGCAGTGCCCCACCTAAGGCCCCCTGTTGTCCCCTTCTGCCCCCTGTTGTCACCATGGGTGCAGGACATGACTCTGCCAGGTCTCAGACACCATAGCCGGCACCTGCCAGTCCGTTCCTGGAAGACCTCCTCTCTCCACCCATGTCCCTGAGCTGACCCCCTCTGGTGCAGCCCCATGGAGGGGGCCCTTGTGTCTCTTGCCCACAGCCTAGCCAGCCAGGTATGCCCAGCTCTTCTCCGACTTAGATGGGAATCAAGAAATCCAGAAAGATGAGAGTGTCCTAGGGGCCCAGACAAACTGAGAAGCCTTCATGGAGGGAGGCTGCCCTCTCCTTTGGCCTCCAGACCAGCAGCAGGCCTCGGTTAGGATAGTCGGTGGGCACCCGAGGGTATGCAGCCTCATGTGGTGAGGAGCTGGCTGGCAGGAGTGCAGAGCCCTGAGGTCCTACCTTTGGGCCCCTGGTGCGGACTCCTCAGGGGGACGCCATTTCTGTCCTCTGATGATAAGAGGTGATATAGACAACCTGGAAATGCCCAGAAGAAAGAGGGTGGGGAGGGGAGAGTAGGAGAAGAAGGAGGCGGGGGTGGGGGGAGGAGAGAGAGAGAGAGAGAGAGAGAGAGATAGATATCCTTGGAGGGGCCAGAGAAGCTGCTGAGCTGCTGTGCAGACTGGGGTCTGGTGTAAGGGGAATCTGGATGGGGCTGCTAGAGGGACAGACAACAGCTGACTGGGACACTGCCGGGCTCCCCATCTGGGCTCCGTAGGCGATGACTAGGTCCACCCCGGAATGTACCCCAGGAAAGTTCTGTTCTCAGGACATCTGTGCCAACAGCCCTAAAGACCCCACTCCTCCCTATCCCCACTCCTTGCTCAGAGGTGGAAACTGAGGCCCAGAGGCAGATGCAGCTGCTCCAGGTTACACTGTGGGCTGTGGGTGTCCAGAACCCAGATCAATGTATTCCCAGTCCAGAGCTGGGCTCTTGCTGGTGACTGCCCCAAGCCGTAATGCCTCTCCACCCCTCAGGTGTCCTCATCTGCCAAATGGGGATATTGGGCCAGAAGGTTGCAGATGCCCTTTTTGGCTTGGCTATCTAGAGCTTTAGGACCCCTCCCTCTGAGTCTCTGGGAGTCTAGATTTAGGAGCATTCAGCACTAGATCCTTTCTGTAAATTAGCTCTGTCAATTGCAAAACTAACACCTTCCAGCTCGTTAACTTATTTCAAACAGCACAGAAGAGACAACGCGAAAGTGCCTCCCACCTCGGCCAATCTCCACCAGGTGCCATGTGGTCTATGCAAATATGAGCAAACCCTCCATCATCTCTCCAAGCCCCTCTTCCTGCAGGATCAAGGACAGTCTAGAGTGGGTGAGCCGGAGACAGCGTGAGCCCAGGTCCAGCCATCCCACACCTATGGCAGCCCTGCCCACACCGGCTCCTCCTTGTGCTCGGCCCACCTCCTCCTGCACCAGCCTCCTGTGCCCACTGAGCCCAGGAATGGGGCTCATTATCCAGCCCTGTCTGCCTTGGATGCTGCAGAGTGACAGCTGTTCCGTGTTTAATTACCGATGGGCTGCGGCTATGCCAACCCATGAATAAAATTTCAGTTGTTCTGCAGTGCAAACACTGCAGCCGCAGTCTGAGGGGCTGGGAGGTGCTTATTTTGATTGGCTGGCTTTTTTAATGAGAAAAGTTTTATTACATTTTAAAGCACATTAGTAACGATGAAACTCGCACACCTAAAGATTTATATAACACTGCAAACAGTAGCAGGGGGAAAGGAAGTTATTTATAACTTCAAATATGCTCCTGCCTTCTGATTGTATTGTTTTAAGGAGCAGGGCATTTTTAGCTGATAATTGCTTTAATGATAAATGTGGATACTCAAGAACCACAATATCAGAAATGTCTTTAAAAGGCAAAAGGCTCAGCTAACATTGGGATGAGCTGACCTTATTTAGGGGAGGGAGTAAGAAGGGGGAGCTTGACCTCAGCAGAGGATAAGAAGAAATTAGGAATGTTGACATTGGCAAAGGTTAGTCACCCGCAGGCGACCACCGAACACAGGTTCAGCCTATGGAAATGGAAGTGGAGACGTGGCATCCTCTTGCCAGGATTATTCCCCTTCTGTTGTCATTGAACGTTTCCCTTCAGAGTGGCATATCTATGCTCTGGGTGACTAGCCATCTCATCTGAACCACAGCTGGATGATAATACAAAGTTTGGATGCAATGACCTGAAATCCATACAGATTTGAAAGCAGAGCAACTGGTTTGACTGTCCCTATCTCTTAGGAAATGGACTTTCCCTGGGAAGGCAGGTGTTTGCTGATGCGTAGGTCTGGGAGATAGCATTCCCCTCACTAAGTGTTCTCTGCAGATCCTTCCCTCTGGGGACACAGCTGAATTCAAGAACAGTCCAGCTGAGAGGGAGGGCTCTCCGACTGGCCTACGTCCTCATCTCCAAACAGAACCAAACTGACTTTAACTTAGCACCATTGGTGCATTCATTTGGTCATCCATTCCGCCAGCATATATTTATTGAGGGCTTAACACAAGCAGGCTCCTGGCACATTCAGGCCAGGAGGATATAGCCTGTGCCTCCAAAAGTGGCTTCGTGGGTATGACAAAGACAATTGAGTCTTGCTAAACGACAATGTGACAAGGACAATAGACGCCCAGCTCAGGGACAGCAGAGGACAGGGCTGACTCTGCCTGGCTGGAGACGGGGCATCAGAGAAAGGGCTACCCAAGCCAGCCTGGAAGGGTGCTTAGGAGTTTGGAGCAGGCACCCACCACCTCAAGGTCTGTGGGAAGAAGAAGAACTTTGAGTGTCTGGAACACAGGCTGTTGTCTACGAGGGGGGTGATTTGGGATGAGGTGGAGTGTCAGGCCGTGGCACCTGGGCTTGTTCCTGAGGGCGCCTGTGACCTGGAGGCAACTCTGATGGAGGGTGGGGAAGGAGCCTGAAGAGAGTGGGCAGGGCAGTGGGCAGGCATGTGAAAAATAGTTAGAAGGCAAAATCAGTGTTTTCTGTTTCCCTTCTCTTAGAGGTCAGCCAAGCCAGAGTGCCTCCTGTCCATTCAGCCAAGGACTCCACCTTGGAACAAGGGGGCAGAGGAAAACGGGGCAGGAATCATAAACCAGCTGCAGGAGTCTCTCTGCCCCCACTTTGGCATGTGTATGCACGCAGCCTTCTTTCTGTGTATGTGTTTACCTGTGTGCACGTCTCTGTACCGTAAAGCCTTACTTAACGTTGTATGGGGCAGAATGACGTATAACAAAACCAGTTTTACCATAGGCTAATTGATACCAGCAAGAGTTAAGTTCCTACAGCATCTCATCGACATTATAACGAGACAACGTTGAACAAAAAGACACTATCTGAGGACCTGCTGTACATATTTGTGTGTGTATGTGTGTACGCTTTGTGTATGCTTCTGTGTGTATGTGCATGACTCTACATGCTGTGTGTGCTCTTGCTGTGTGGATGTTCGTGAAAATGTATGCCTGTGTGAGCATGTATACGTGTGTGAGTGTGAATGCTTGCATGAATGTGTGCTCATGTGTGCATTTGAGGATATGAGTGTAAGTATGTGTATATATGTGTGCGCACTCACCAGAGGATCCATGCCTAGACCAGACACTGGGTTTTTTAATAAAATCTGACACTCTGGAATCGACAGTCTGACA